>NC_067398.1:718597431-718897431 GCF_016432865.1 Antechinus flavipes | reverse complement strand
AATTTAGTTTTGTTCAGACTTGGGGTTTTGAGGGCACAGGATCCTAGAGAGAGCTGAAGGGGCCTAAGAGGCCATTGCGTCCAGTGCCCTCATGTTACAGAGGGGGAAACTGAGGTTTAGGGACCGGCAAATAGCAGGGATTGGATTTGAACTCGGGGCCTCCGACTCATAAGTCAGTTCCTCCTGTTCATAATATTGAGGGATACCTTTGTACGTGTTCTTTATGGATCTGCAAAATGCCCCTCCAAGATTCCGTTCTTGGCCCAACGTGCCATGGCTGGGAAGCCGGCTCGCTGACTTCAGAGTCCTAGGCGGAGCTCCCTTCTGGAGAGATCTGACTGTTCTCACTTGGGTCCCTCCTTCTCCTTCAGAATGGGTTGGAAGCAGCCGCGTGGACCAGCAAGAACTGTCCGTGTGTAATAGGTGCCGGGCACTAG
Source organism: Antechinus flavipes (assembly GCF_016432865.1). NCBI lineage: Eukaryota > Metazoa > Chordata > Mammalia > Dasyuromorphia > Dasyuridae > Antechinus > Antechinus flavipes. The sequence goes on along the minus strand of NC_067398.1, from coordinate 718,896,994 downwards.
GGAGGCCCCCACTTACAAGGTGTAACAAAATGGCGGGCCAACAAAGCCCAGGCCAGTCCCTGTCCAAACAGAGTGTACATTTGACCTGGAGATATGACTGTGGACAAGTAATTGTATGCCCGGTAATTGGAGAACAAGGGGCATCAGAAGGGGCTTCCTCTAGGCAGCAGAACCTCGGCTGAACCTAGGTCTTGGGTGAGTGAGTGAGAATGGGAACAACAGGACAGAAAGTAGATAGCGTACCAGGTAATTAGCCTGGAAAGCTAGACCAGAAGGAGGTGGGCTGTAGATGGAGGAGCTTGGGTTTCATCCCAAAGGAAGGAGGGAACCATTGAGGGTTCATGAGCAGGGGCATGCCATGGTTGGGCCAGAGCTTCCGCTGGGTGGATGAGTTGGAGAGCGGAGAGAGGGGCCGGGAGCCTCGTTAGGAGGGTGGAGAAATGGTCCAGGTGAGACATGATAAAGGCCTTCCCCTCCTGATCCTGGGAGAGCAAAACCATGCAGGGAGATGTTAGAAAATCACGTTAGGAACCAGGTGCTGAATTAAAAGTCCTTCCTCTCCCCCCGACTCCTTCCATGTTTCAGTCGGGTCCAGTTCTGGGCTTCGTTAGCAAAGAACCCAGAGTGGTTTGCCATTTCCTATTCTAGCTTATTTGTACAGATGAGGACACTGAGGCAAATGGAGTTAGGTGTTACACCCTGGGTCACACAGCTAACTACCCGAGGCTGCCTTTGAACTTCCTGACTGACCCTCTAGCGTCTCCTAGTGGCTCCCATATTTCCATTGTATTTCTCTTGTCTGTGTTGTCACCCCCTATAGACCGGAGGCTCCCCGAGGACAGGCCCTCCCTTCTTTCTCTCCCCCACACCAGGCATCCCTGGCCCCTGGCATGCTAGCTGACACAATATTGTTTTTGTTGTTGTTGTTGTTTTTTAATTAAAGCTTTTTATTTACAGAGCTTGTGCATGGCTAATTTTTCCAACTGACCCTTGCAAAGCCTTCTGTTCCAACTTTTTCCCTCCTTCCCCACCCCCTCCCCCAGATGGCAGGTAGTCCAATACATCTTAAATATGTTAAAATATATGTTAAATCCAACATATGTATGTATACATATTTATACAGTTCTCTTGCTGCACAAGGAAAATCAGATCTAGGAAGGAAGAAAAAAACCTGAGAAAGAAAACAAAAATGCAAGCAGATGATAACAGAAGGAGTGAGACTGTCATTTCCCACAGTCCTCTCTGGGTGTAGCCGGTTCTCATCATTATTGAATAAATGGAGCTGATTTGGTTCTTCTCATGGTTGAAAAGAGCCGCGTCCATCAGAATCGATCATCGTACAGTGTTGTTGTTGCTGTGTACAGTGATCTCCTGGTCCTGCTCACTTCCCTCAGCGTCGGTTCCTGTCAGTCTCTCCAGGCCTTTCTGAAACCCTCCTGCCGGTCATTTCTTATGGAAGAATAATATTCCATAGCATTCATATCCCATAACTTCCTCAGCCGCTCCCCAGCCGCCGGGCAGCCATTCGTTTCCAGTTCCTTGCCACTACACAAAGAGCTGCCACAGACATTTTTGCACACGTGGGTTGATGGATTACTTTCATGAGTCATCCAGTTTATTACAAAAGATTATAGTTTAATGCCTGCAGGCTTCATGGAGGAGGCGGCTTTGGATCGGGGGACAGAGGCCATGGGCAGCACAGGAGGGGAAAGATCAGCGGCTGAGCCATTGGTCAGACGGGAAGAGCAAGATCTGCCTGTACAGGATCGGGAGGAAAAAGAGCACAGCCTCAGCTTCCCTTTTTTATTTTTTAAAGGTTTTAAGGCTTTCCGGCTCTATATCTGGTGAAAAAATTTAAATCTGGTCCAGTTCTGGGATTTCATTGGCCGAGGACCTCCCAGGGAGGAAATTCCCTCCATCACTGCCAGTCAGCCGCTCTTCTGCCAGATAGGATCATTCCCACGGATGCCGCGCTCTAGCTTTAGCGTTCCCGACTCTTTCCTTGGAGGGCTATGCCATGCTTTCTCATTCATTCCGTCTCCTTCCCCCGTCCCCACCCCCTGTGAATGCCTTTTTGAAGCCTCAATCTGCCTGTAAGTTCTTCAGGCATCCGCATCTGTCTCTTTGGATGGCTTCCCTTTAGATCGCTCCTTGGAACAATTTCCCCTTGTGTCTTCAGAATTTCATTGCCAGGAGCTTCCCGGCCCCCTCCCCATCCCCAGCCTGGGCTGATTTCCTCTGTGGGGCTCCGGGCCATGGCAGCCTCCATCTCCTTTCTCCGAGAGCACGGAAATCGGCTCTTCCCCAAATCCAGCTGCGTGGAGGACTGTGTCCGGCCTTCTTCTCATTCTCCATCGTAAATCTGGAAACAGAGAAGTAACTTCCTCCCAAGCTTCCCCCTGCTTTTATTCTTCCTATCAGTGCCTCTTTGTGGGAAATGACAAATTAATCAATGAATTATTCAAGGAGCATTTATTAAGCACTTACTATGTGTCAGGCACTGAAGTGCAAAGGCAGAGATGAAACAGTTCGTATCTTCCAGGAGATTGGGGAGCCAATCTCGACCTATATATAGGTATAGAGCAATTATATTCAATGAATCAAGAAGCATTTGTTAAGTACCTACTGTGTGTCAGGCACTACTGGAGATGCAGAGGCAGAGATGAAATAGTCCCTATTGAGGAACTAGTCCGAACTTAGATAGGTATAGAACAATTATATTCAATTAATCAAGAAACATTTATTAAGTACCTACTATGTGTCAGGTATTACTGGAGATGCAGAGGCAGAGATGAAATAGTCCCTACTTTCCAGGGGCTTTTATTCTATTAGGGAGCCGGTCTGAACCTATTTAGAATAGAGTAAATATATTCAGTTAATCAAGAAGCATTTATTGAGCACCTACTATGTGTCAGACACTGGAAATGCAAAGGCAGAGATGAAATAGTTCCTATTGAGGAACCAGTCTGGACCTATATAGGTATGGAACAAATATATTCAATTAATCAAGAAACAGTTATTAAGCACCTACTATGTGTCAGATACTAGAGATGCAAAGGCAGAGATAAAACAGTCTCTACCTTCAAGGAGTTTGTATTCTATTGGGGAGCCAATCTGGACCTCTAGAGGTATCGAGTTAATGTCGTTCACTTGTTTTTCAGGATGTCCAACTCTCTGTGACCCCATTTGGAGTTTTCTTGGCAAAGAGGCTGAAATAGTTTGCTGTTTCCTTCTTACATTCAATCAGTCTAGAATCATTTATTAAGCACCTACTATGTGTTAGTCATTAAAGACACCGAGGCAAAAGTTTAGCAGTCCACCTAGAGTACCTCTCCGAGAAAACATACTGATATAGATATAGTCAAAATGGGTCCAGTCAATTATCAAGCATTTATTAAGTACCTACTATATGTGAAACACTGTGCTGGGCTCTGGGAAGGAAAAGACAAAACCGAGGTGACCTGTGTCTTCTACGATCTATTTCGGGGAGTGAAATATTCAAAATATTTACAGTCCGTTAGTTCTCATTTATAAGCTCCTACTCTTCCTGAAGCACTCAGGATACACATACAAAAATGAGTCAGTCCTTGCCCTCAGGGAGTTTACATTCTATGTATGTAACCATAGAGTACATAAAAATATAGTCAACCAAAAAACATTTATTAAGCACCTACTGTATTCTGGGTTCTAGGAATATAGATATGAAAGTGGGCTGTCCCTGATTTAAAGAAATGGGGTAGTGACCAGGACAGAAGCTCCTCTGACTGACTTTCCTACTTATTGAAGAATGAAGCGGTCGCTCATGGAATCATTGCATTTTAGGTAGAGAATTGGAAATTTAGAGGAAACTGAGTCATTGAGAAATTAAGTAACTTATCCAAGATAGAGCTATAAAGTAGCAGAGTGGAATTTGAACTCGGGTCCTCTGGCTCCAAAGTCAGCATGACTGTACTTCCTGTCGAATCCAAGAGATGGTAATAGTTGTGTTTTTGTCCGAGAGAGAATTCCAGCAGGTGTCCAACTAACTGAAGTCGGGGGCTTGTGGGATCGTAGGGGCCTTGCCCGCCCCCTCCATTTTGCAGATGAAGAAAGAGAAGCCCACAATGCTTAGCGAATTGCCCATCATCGCACGGGTGCCAAAGGTCAGCATTCGAAACGGAATCTGAATCCATGGCCTCGTTCTGGGGGCTTGGGGAGTTCTTGGGCTGTGCTGACTCTCAGAGTGAAGGTCTGGTCTGTAACTGAAGCAGGAAGTGGGGCGAGAACACATGGAGCCCGAGAGTCTCCAGATTTAGAGATTCTGGGAGAATCCTGACGGAGCCAGAGCCTTTGTGGGGCTTCCCTGATCTCCAGCCTGGACCAAGAGACTTGCCGAGAGGGGACGGGGGATGGGGGACAGTTTCCTGGTCCTGTCTGTCTGTGCACTGAGAGATGCTCTTGTAAGGGACTCCGCCAGCAGGGGCCACCCTGGCGCTCAGAATGCTGGAACTGGGGTCAGGGACACGAGACACGAGTTTAAATCCAGCTGCAGACGCTTACAAGCAGTGTGTGATCATGGGGAAGTCATCCAACCTCATTTTGCTTCAGTTTCCTCTAATAAAATGGGGATAATAATGGCACTGACAGCCTGAGGTTGTTGTAAGGATAAAATAAAATGTACTAATATTTGTAAGGCACTGAGCATAGTGCCTAGCACCTAGTAGGTGCTCTGTAAATGTTAGGATTGATGATGATGACCTTTGTGACCTTGGGCAGTAGGAGACACTTACCACAGTGTTTGGCACATAGTAGGTGCTCTGTAAATATTAGGAACAATGATGACCTTTGTGACCTTGGGCAGTGGGGGGGCACTTAGCACAGTGTTTGACACATAGTAGGTGCTCTATAAATGTTAGGATTGATGATGATGACCTCTGTGACCTTGGGCAGTGAGGGGCACTTAGCACACTGTTTGGCATATAGTAGGTGCTATGTTATTGTTAGTGATGATGCTCATGATGACCTTTGTGACCTTGGGCAGTAGAGGGGACTTAGCACAGTGTTTCACACATAGTAGGTGCTCTGTAAATCTTGGGAATGATGATGACCCTTTGTGACCTTGGGCAGTGGGGGTTTTTTAGCACAGTGGCACAGAGTGGGTGCTCTGTAAATGATAGGGATGATGATGATGATGATGACCTTTGTGACCTTGGGCAAGAGACAATAGGGTTGGACTAGATAATCTCTGAGGTCCCTTCCATTTATCCCTCTCAGGTCCCTCTGCATTAATAGTCCTGTCATCTGCAAACAGATGCCTTGGGGGGACCCCACTAATGTCTTCCATGATGGCAGCTAACACTTTTGGGGAGCACATCTTCCTCTCTAGAGGAGCTTGCTTGATTTTGACAATTGGAAGGTTGTTGGAAGGTAGTTTTCCATGGTCTCGTCTGTCAAGGAATCATCGCGTATGACATATACTTGAGGGACTTTTTTGTCATTCAAGCAGACGACACCAGAGCTAAAACCTTGCGTTGTGCACCTAGTCAGCTCTGTGGCTGTGAGGACGTGCGCGTGAAAAGCTGCCTGGGGAAGCGGCCTTTTCCTTCTCCCGTTTTCATCAAGGATGCCTTTGGTGTAAACGTACAGATCACTCGCATACAAATTTTTATGGAGAAAAGTTGGCGTTTATTGATGACTAAGATCATGATGAAAAAGAAAATTCAAAAACAAGGAAAGCGACCTGGGCTTACCCAGACTGGATCCAGGTTTGTGGGCTGGCTCTTGGGAGGAAGAGGGAGGAAAAGGAAAGAGGGAGAGAAAAAAGGAGGCAAGAATAAGAAAGGGAAGGAAGGAAGGAAGAAAAAAGAAAGGGAGAGAGAAGAAAAAGGGAAGGAGCGGGAGAAAGAAGAAATATGAAATGGACGCAGGACTCTTCACTGTCCTGAGTTTGTCCTCCATTTTATTGATGCCCTTCTTATATTCTCATGCCGAGAACTGAACACGAGACTCCAGGTGAGGTCTGATTTGGGGAGGACGATCACCTTGCCTATTCCCAGAAGTATTTACCCTGCTCCATGCAGCCCAGTGGCTATTTTGACTTCCACATCAAACTACTGGTTCACATCGCGCTCCTGGTTCCCTAAATTCCGTGCCTTTCCCAGCTTGCACTTGTGACATTGATTTTTTGTGCCCATGGAAGACGACATTTGCCTGTCTGAATTTCATCTGGGGTTCTAACCCGTCAAGGGCCTTTTGGACCTAACTTCATCATCCAATATGTTAGCTGTCTCTCTCGGCTCTGGCTCTCGTGAATATTTGTTGAGCCTGCCCATCCATGTCCATTGATATCTTCTTTGAATCTAGTCATTTATTTGACATTTAACCTACATCTCTTTCCTACAGAGAGAGTATGAGATACTACATCAAAATCTTAGTTAAATCTGGGTAAACTCTCCAGAAGATTCCCATCACTATTTGACCATAGTTCTTTGTAATCACCACTTCTCTTTCTAGACATCCACCGACTATCCCTTTAATGATCTGATAGAGAATTTTCCTGCAAATCACCATCAAGCTCCTTTGGCTTAGACTTTGCAGTCTATTTTCTTCCCCTTTTTGAAAATCAGAACTTCCTAGCTCTGTGACCCTGGGCAAGTCACTTAACCCCGATTGCCTCAGGGAAAAAAAATCCAGCTAGTGTATGTCCTTTTCTGGTTTCCTCCTGTTTCTCCATCTTCAATGATATTTCAGATATCGCCGAGGATGACTCAGGGATCAATCACCTCTGGCAGTTCTTTCAGGACCCAGGATGTAGTCTGGCTGGGCCAGGGGACTTGAATCCAGCATTTTCTCTCTCTGGCTTATTGTCCCTATCTGGAGTCTCTCTAGGAAAAGCTCAGCTCCTCATGCTGTGGAGGCATCATCAGAATCCAGAACGCCTTTCTCTGATGGCTGGGTGACTCTGGGCAAATTATTTCATCTCTTAGTTAACTGGAGCAACACTTGAAGACTTTAAACAGCACCAGGCCATGTCTGTGCAGGGGAGCTTCCTCATCCACATCACAGTAGCTCCATAGGGCAGTCAAAAAGAGTCTAGTTTCCAATTGTGGGGAGAAGGAGGCCTGGGTCCTTGTGCTATCGCTTGGAAAGTGTCAGTTAGGCACGGGACAGCGTTTATTTCATCCACACAAAACAACAGAAACCAAGAGCTCCAGGAGTTCCTCAGCAGGTATAGAAACATCCAGAATCCTCAATGAGCACTTCCCACTTTTCGTGAAAAGGAACTGACCTTTGAGGTTCCTCTGAAGGCAGCCCTTTGACATGCTCACGAGTTCCTCTTTCCCACAGGGCACTTCATATTTCTCCCAAGATTCATCATACCCTCTGTGGGGTCATTTCCCCAGAAGGCCGCTACTGAACAAGGACCTTCAGTGTCAGAGCAGCTCATGGGAGTGGAGGGGGGGTGATGGCAAGGTCTACATTTCTTGCTCCCCCTCCCCTTCAGCTCTGAGTCATGATGACAACCCTCTTCCTTCTCCAAGAGTTACACTATGGAAAATCTCTCTTTTGCTGGTCAGTGCCTGAAATTGTGACTTTGAGAACTGTTGACCTCAGGCTGGGTAGACATATAAGTATCTCCTTATGCTATGCTTCTTTTTTTTTTTTTAGCTTAATATCCCCCGCTAATTACATGTAGAAACAATTTTTCACATTCATTTAAAATTTTATTGCATTATAATTCTCTTCTTCCTTCTATTCCCTCCCCCCTCACTGAGAAGTTTGTTATAGGTTATACATGTGCAGTCATGCAAAACATTTGCATTGCCACGTGGAAAGCTGTTGGTGCCCTTTTGGACAAGTACGAGCACATGTTCGACTGTGCTTTGTGATTTTGCTTCAAACTGTCATTAACAGCTCCAGGGCAAAGGAAACTGTGCCTGGATACAGGCATCCCCTCCCCATGCCCACCTTCACTAGATCCTGGACTGAGGATGTAGCTCTGTCATCCAAGGGTGAAAAAAGAAATCTTTTTTTAAGCTTTTATTTTCAAAACACATGCATGGATAATTTTTCAACATGGACCCTTGCAGAGCCTTGTGTTTCAGATTTTCTCCTTCCCCCCACCCCCTCCCCTAGATGGCAAGCAATCCAATATATGTTAAACATGTTAAAATATATGTTCAATCCAATAGGGATAAACATATTTATACAATTCTCTTGCTGCACAAGAAAAATCACATCAAAAAGAGAAAGTAAATGAATAAGAAAACAAAATGCAAGCGAACAACAAGAAAAAGAGTGAGAATGCTATGTTGTTCCCACAATCTCTCTCTGGGTGCAGATGGTGCTCTTTGTCACAAGATCATTGCAACTGGCCTGAATTATCTCATTGTTGGAAAGAGCCACGCCCATCAGAACTGATCCTCCTATAGTATTGTTGTTGAAGTATAGAATGCTCTCCTGGTCCTGCTCACTTGCCTCAGCATCAGATCCTGCCAGCCTCTCCAGGCCTTTCTGAAATCATCCTGCTGGTCATTTCTTATAGAACAATAAATATTTCATAATATTCATATCTATAACTTGTTCATCTATTCCCCAACTGATGGGCAGCCATTCAGTTTCCAGTTTCTTGCCACCCTGAAAAGGGCCATAAACATAAAAAAGAACTCTCAAAGAGAGAGGAGAGAGCTGCTCTGTCAGCCCTCTTTTTTAGGCCATGGAAAAAGGCGGTTTCTCTGACAAGAATCCATCCTCCTGGGGCCACTAGGTGGCACCATAGTGGATTGAGCACTGACCCTGAAGTCAGGAGGGCCTGAGTTCCAAGGATAAAATCTCTTCTAACGGAAATCTCTTAAGATAGTCACCTCATATAGGAGTTCAGGTACAGAATTGCTAAGGATAGAAATTTGTCTGGGTATGTGTATATATCTATATAATCTATATATCGGGAGACATGCATTAAATGTATTAATATATATCAAGTTATAAACTTGATACATATAAACACACTGATATATAGACCTAATACATAAATATGTACTTATTAAACTCTAGTGATTGCCTATTGCCTCTAGGAAAATTTTTCAACTCCCAATGTTTAGCTTTTATTTGTTCAATCATTTTTTCATTTCTATCTGATTCTTTGTGACTCTTTTGGTTTGTTTTTTTTTTTTTTTTGCAAAGATACTGAAATGGTTCACCATTTCCTTCTCTGGCTCATTTGACATATGAGGAAACTGAGGCAAACAGGGTGAAGTGACTTACCCAGGATCACATAGCTATTACTTGTCTGAGGGCAGACTGAATTTAGGGAGTGTCTGAGGCTACATTTGAACTCAGGTCCTCATGCCTTTAGAGCTACTGCTCTAGTCACTGCTCCACCTAGCTACATACCTTCGCTTGAGATTACCTTCCAAGTATTCTGTAGAGATTTTATAAATACAATCTTTTGTAGGTCATTTCTCCTATTGAACATGGGCTCCTTGAAGGCCATGTTTTTGCCTTTCTTTGTATCCCCACAATTTTGCCCAGCATTGTGCCTAGCATATTATAAGCACTTAATAAATGGACAGTGACACTGACAAAAATGAATAAAATGAAAAATACAGTAGGAAACTTAAAAGAAAGAAATTCAGAGAAGCAATAAACAAACAGCAGAATTTCTGCAGTGGAAAATGGAGCATCACAGAATGCAGACTAGAAAGCCAGATGCAAATAGAAACAGCGAATACCTGTGAATTGTCAGAACTCTTAGCAAACAAGCAAATTCAGGCAACATACCTGGAATTTAAATTGTGATGCGGCAATCTCGGGATCACTAATGTCCCAGAAAGCTAAGAAAAATGAAAGAAATTTGGTGTAGTGGATAGAGCGCCAGCCCTGAAGTCAGGAGGACCTGAGTTCAAATCTGGCTTCAGACACTTAACACTTCCTAGCGGTGTGACCCTGGGCAAGTCACTTAACCCCAATTGCCTCAGCAAAAAAGAAAAATTAAGGAATTTCAACCCTGCATTTCAGAGACTATTAAAAGACAAATGCCCGGGATTGTTGAAAACAAGTGATGAAATACAAAGGCAAACATGGAAATCCTACCTGGGATGCATCGGCTGTGTCACCTTGGGCAGGTCACTTATCCCCCAGTGCCTCGGTTGATGCTCTCAGATTCTGAGTTTCAGAAGAAGGCCTGTCTGCACTTATAAAGGGAGCTTTTTCCCTAGAAATTTTCTATAGATACCATAGATCCAAAAATAAAAAAGGAGAAGGGTCAAGAAGGAGGAAAAGAAGGAAGAGGAAGACAAGGAGGAAGAGGAGAAAGGAAGAAGAAGCAAAAGAATTTTCTCATTGCAGCTCAAGATTGCAATCCTCTAAAACCCCCAGATCATTTTCAATTGAATAACTTTTTCCTATAATACATTTATTTTCCACATAGGAAACTCATTTTTAAAACCAAAGCATGAAGACTTGACTTTTATTTGCATTAAATTGAGTCTCATTAGGTTCTGCCTTGAGTTCTAGCCTGTCAAGATCTTTTTGAATCCTGACTGGCATGTTCCCAGCTTGGGATCTTCTGCAACTTCCATTTAATCAATAATCAAAATGTCAGACCGCACAGCACCAAGGATAGGTTCAGCTGGACACCTTCAATTGAAGTCTGCTCTTTAAATACTTGGCTAAAATCTGGGTAAGTTGTGTAAACCATCAGTTTGGTTTTTTTTTAAAGGGAAGCAAGGTTCATCTGGAATGACCTCTTCTTTGATGGAACCACTCTGACTTTTTGTGGTCAACATTTCCCCTTTCTGCTATTAACTAACCATCCCTTTAATTAGATGTTTTAGAATTTTGCCAGGAATGAAATCAAGGTCACTGGCCTAGAGTTTGCTGACTACATTCTCTGCCCTTTTTTGGAAAATAAGATGATTTGCTCTTCTCCGGTTCTGTAATTCTTTTCTCCATCCTCAATCTTTTCTCTCCATGATCTTTGACCATTGCTCCAATTCTCAGTTTAAAAAAAATGTTCCTATACGCTCAATCCCCCCAATTCTTAACGAAAGCAAATCATGCATGTATACATATATTGTATTTAATTTATACTTTAACATATTTAACATGTATTGGTCAACCTGCCAACCCTGGTGGAGAGGGTGGGGGAAAGGAGGGGAAAAATTGGTACAAAAGGTTTTGCAACTGTCAATGCTATAAAATTATCCATGCATATGACTTGTAAATAAAAAGCGATAATAATAAAAAATAAAAATAAAATGTTATTCAACATAAAAAAATAAAAAAAACAATGCACAAAGAAAAAAAAGTAAATCATGGTAATTTTGGGCTGCTATCTTCTACCCACTAGAATGCAAAAAGTGGAAAAAATTGGTGAAATCATCTGTGGACAGGAGAGGACTGGGGGAGGGAGGAACATTATTAGTGAAATTTGTCTGGTGCAGATATTTTGCAATATAATATGGCAGTAGTTAGGAGGAACAATAACAACAAAACGATCATAATTTTTGATCCAGAATTCACGTTATTAGGATTTCATCCCAGAATATTTTTTTTTAAAAATAGGACCCATCTCTATGGAAATAGTTATAACTGCTTCACTATAGATTTAATAACAATAATAATAATAATTGGTATTTATCTATGGCAGCTAGATGGCACTGTAGTGCAAAGAGCATCGAACCTAGAGTCAGGAGGACTCATCTTCCTCAGTTCAAATCTGGCCTCAGATGCCTACTAGCTGTGTGATTTTGGGCAAGCCATTTAATGCTGTTTGCCTTAGTTTCCTCATCTGTAAAATGAGCCAGAGAAAGAAACGGCAAACAACTCCAGTGTTTTTGCCCAAGAAATCCCTAAATGGTGTCATGAAGAGTTGGGACAAGAATGAAACCACTGAACAGGAACAATAATGGGCCAGAACAATGGAACAATTCAGAGCCAGAATCTGAACCTAAGCTCTTTGACTCCCGATCCTGCTGTACCTTTTTTTTTTTTTAAACTGAGCCATGTTGCCTTAAATTGACAAAAAGCCTGGAAGTAGCCTCTCCGTCCAACAGCTGAATCAATTATGGTGTATTAATGGAATGGAATGTTATAGTGTCATAAAAATGACAAGAATCATTCAAGGAAATATGGAAACATCTCTGCAGAGATGCTGCAGGGAAGAATCCATGGAAACCAGAGCTGTGTGTACCCTGCCTGCCACTCTCCTAAAAAAGGGGGAAATTAAGGGGAGAAAGAAGGCAGGCAGGCAGGGTGAAAGGTCACAGGGTTTGTGGGAGACCAGGAAGGTCCATTGGAACAAAGGTCATGTTGTCCGTTTTGGGCTTTGTATTAATTCATTTGGTTCTTTGTTGTTCAGAGCTGGGGCCTTTGTGGAAGGTTTCCCTCTGGGTTTGCATATTTGTTTGTTTATTGAGTTGATGATTGATGATAGAAAACCCAAGTGACCCAGACCAAAAAGTTTAGATTTTGTGAAATGTTGCTTTTTCTTTAAAACAAAACAAAAATCCCAGACATTTCAAAATCTCTGAACTTAGCATCTCCCTAAAAACATGGAGGGGATTGTGGGATGCTGAGAGTTTTGCCTAGTTGGGGGGCCATATGATCTCGGAGCATGAGTTTTGTAGCTGTCAGGGAACGCTTGGTGCTAAGTTTGAGGCTCAGCACCCGTCTGCCCCTGGAGTCATTCAGCTTTTGTACTCTGCATTTCCTGGAGACTGTCAGGCTGTAGAGAAAGCATGTATCCTGAACCCAAAGGAGATTAGGCCTTCTAACCCGACCTCCTTAATTTATGAAGGAGGAAACGGGCCCAGCCAGGGAAATGAGTTATCCGACGTGCCAGAGATAATGGTTAGCAAACCCAGCTGATAAGTAATTATTTGCATGTATATGGCACTTACAGATTCACAAAGAGTGTGCCTGTCTTTTCTCACTTAACCCTGTGAGATAGGCAGGAAATGTGCATTTATTAAATGCTTACTGTTTGCTAGGCACTATGCTCGATGCTGGGCTTACAAATACAAGCGGGAAGAAAGATGATCCCTGCCCTTCAAGGAGCTTATGGCCACATGAGATATACATCCTCTAGTCCCCTGGTAATAACAACTCCCGCTACCGTGTCTTGTCCTTTTTGATATTTATCCATGTCTTCCCATGTATCCACTTCTCAGAGAGAGCTGATTGTACTGCATGAACAGCCGTGGAGCCCCTATGGGGGTACACTTCTTGGAGTATACAGGACTAGCCCAACTTCTCTGCTCACATAACTTTTTGATAACATTGCGAGCTCCCTTCTCCCATCCTAATCTTTACTTTAGCTTTATCTGTACCTTTATTGGCAGCTTGGGGGTGCAGTGGATAGACTGTCCCACTTGAATTGGGGAAGAATGGAACTCGTCACCTGTGTCGTCCACTAGGGAGCGCAGTGGTAGACTAGCCCACTTGGTTTGAGAAAGAGCTGAGCTCGCTATTTCTCTTGGCCACTAGGGGCGCTGTGGCAGACTCTCCCATTTGATTTGAGAAAGAGCTAAGCTCGCTACCTCCATTGGCCACTAGGGGCGCCGTGGTTGACTGTCCCACTTGGTTTGAGAAAGAGCTGAGCTGGGCTACCTCTACTGTCTCACTTGGATAGGGGAAGACTTGAATTCTCCACTGTCTGACTCCCACCTGTGTCTCCTGCCTAACTCCCATCTCTTTCCTTCCTGCCCTTCAGACTCCAGCCAGCCTAGATATGGAGCTCTCCCCTGAAGGCCCCATTCAAATTCATCTCATGATTCTCTGAGTGAAATGTTCTGCCTGATCATCTCTGCCTTTTTCTTCCTCGGAGGCTGATTCCAGGTGCCGCCTCCTCCAAGTAGCCCTCCCTGATGACCCCCTCCCCTTTCCTTCCTCATGGCTGAAATCATTGTCTCTCTCTTCTCTTATTCTTAAGTCATTTTGTCTGATTTCTCCTTATCTTATGTGCATTCCCAGCATAGACTTCCTGGGGGACAAGGACTGGGTCATTTTTATCTTTGGGTTCCCAGCGCCTAAAGTACTCCTCCCTCTCCCTCTCCCCCTCCCCCCAGCATTTCCTCACTGTTTGTTGAATTGTGTTTTGAACGTGGCTGGAGCCGGTCCGATAATTCTTCTTCTGCCGACCTCTCTTGGCATTTACTCCCGTATGTCTTTCCATATCTCTTTGTGTTCTTCATGCTTGTCATTTTTATAGTGCAGTAGTATTCCATTACACTAATGTCCCTTAATTTATTCATCCATTTCCCAGTTATTGAACATAGGGGTTTTTTTTTTCTTTTAGTTTTTTCACTATTACAAAAAAAGCAGCGATGAATATTTTAGGGGCAGCTGCTTTTCTTCTCCTGCTTTTAATCACACCATCAGGAAATTGGTGCCGGGCAGGAATAATGCTGTTCCGAGGGGGGCAGTCGATTTTGCGTTTCTCCTCTTTTCTAGGTTGCTGCTTTGTTCTCCAAAAAACTTCCACCAATCCGTGCCCTCACCCATAGTGTACACACGGAGAGCCTGCTTCTTCCCAGCCCCACCAACATCAAATTTGAAGTACTACTTTTTTTCTTTTTTTATTAGTTATTTCTTTTTTTAAAAAAAAAACATACTTTGTTTTAATCTGAATCTAAATACCAAGAATAACCTAGTTAGAATGGAAATCAAGGATTGTACCCGAGCGTCCTTAGTTCTGCAACTCTAAACATTGTGCTCTTCCCTCTAAGTTAGAAATAGTTTCAATATGTCCCCGCTGTCTGCTTTCTCCTCGCCTGCCTCCCTTCTGTTCTCTTCTCCATATTTTTAGCGTGCTTCATTGGCCCTCTTTTCTTACTTTGAATCTTTCCTTTTTTTCATTGTGATAAATGCATTGCTAAGACCATCTCCCCACCCAACCCTACCTCCACTGCCCCACTGTGAGAAAATCAAAATGCATTATACACGATCTAGCGGAACAAACGTCTGCATCAGCCTCAGTGGAAAGTAACGCTCTTATCATCTGTAAATGTGCCGGTCTCTCCTTGTAGAACGTAAGCCTTTTGAGGGCAGGGGCTGGGACCTTTTTATAATTTGTATCTAAATTGATACATCTCATCCTGCAGTTTTAAAGCTTATCATCTCATCACATGGAAGGTAGGAAGATGCTTCGGGTATGAAGCATACTGTATCTCTCTCTCTCTTGTAGTTTTTCCCCTGAAGCAATTGGAGTTAAGTGACTTGCCCAGGGTCACACAGCTGGGAAGTGTTAAGTGTCCGAGACTAGATTTGAACTGATTTCAGGGTCGGTGCTCTATCTACTGCACCACCTAGCTGCCCCCTTTTTTAGTTTTTATGTGCATAATTCTGTGCTTTTCAAGTATGCTAATTCTCCCAGGCCTCTTGGCCTGGACTCCGAAGGGAATCTGGCCAAGTCCAAGTCCCTTTTCCTCTTCTGTAAAATGAGGGGGTTGGATTAGAATAGCCCGTGTTCCCAAATGAAATTAGGAAGCTGTCCAAGAAGAATTTCTCCCCAAATTAAAACCGTGGCTCTCTGCTCTGAAACCGTACGTCTCCGAAGTGACAGATGGCTTGGTCCCTCCATGGGCTGTCACTGTGACTTTGATGATCGGGGAAGGACATCGGGGGAGGCGGGGAGAGCCAGCCGATGTCAGTCACCGCAGCTCGGAGACAAGGCTTCCCCTTGCTTCTGCAGAGAACCCAGTTCGGGAGGAGATCGTTTCTCCTATTCCCCACCCAGAGCTGCAGCTAGCAATTTTGGTACCATGGGCAGGTGCCACAAACCACGCTGAGTAAGCAGGATGGAGCAAGTCCATAGTTGAGGCAGGGTACCACCCCAGGGAGGAGATAGAGGCTCCAAGACTCTTGCTGTGAGGTCACTTGGTGGAGGGTAAAGGGCAGGCCAGGGGCCCCCTTCCATGTGCCACCTGTAGCTTCCGACTGTAACCGAGTGTTCTGGCTGCCTTGGTTCTTCACTCTGTGGTTTCCCTGCTACTGATGGACATCCAGGAGCTTGCTACCATCACCCATAGGGTCCCTCTCCCTCTTCTCCCCAGTTGTGGCTTGCTTCTTTTTTTTTTTTTATTAAAGCTTTTATTTTCAAAACATGCCTGGGAAATTTTTCAACACTGACCCTTGCAAAACCTTCTGTTCCAATGTTTTCCCTCCTCCTCCCACTGCTCTCCTAGATGGCAGGTAGACCCATCCATGTTAAATAAGTTAAAGTATATGTTAAATCAAATATATGTAAGCATTTATACAATTCTCTCGCTGCACAAGAAAAATCAGATCAAAAAGGCAAAAAATGAGAAAGAAAATAAAATTCCCGCAAACCACAACAAAAAGAGTGAAAATGCTATGTTGTGAACTACATTCTGTTCCCATAATCCTCTCTCTGGGTGCAGATGGCTCTCTATCATGAGATCATTGGAACTGGCCTGAATCGTCTCATTGTTTAATAGAACCACTTCCATCAGAATCGATCATCGTGTAATCTTGCTGTTGCCATGTATAATGGCTGCTTCTGCTCCCTTCCCTCAGCCTCAGTTCCTGTCAGTCTCTCCAGATCTCTCTGAAGTCCTCCTGCCGGTCGTTTCTTACAGAACAATAATATTCCATACTATTCATGTACCATGACTCATTCAGCCATTCCCTCACTGATGAGCATCCACTCAGTTTCCAGTTTCTCGCCACCACAAAAAGGGCTGTTGTGATTGGTTTCAGCGTTGCCTTTCCTGAGGCCCAGATGGAAAGGTGAGATGAGAAGTTGCCTCGTATTTAACTCCGTGGACTATTGAATGTTTAGGGCCGAAAGATCTTTAAAGGTTAAGCGAGAACCTGGGGGCTCTGGGTCCCAGCTGTTCAGAAGCAAGGTTATCTTATAATTCTAGCCTACCCACAATGCCTGGCTGCGACCACTTTATAGATCACTGGGTAGAAAATAGCACTAAGGGGGCACTTGTAGATTCCCTAGGCCAGGGCTGCTTACTCTAGAGACCACAATATTGTTCACGTCGTTGCCATCGAATTGGCTTCTTTTGCAATCTGACGCATTTCGTTTTAGGCTTTTAGAACAGTTTGAGAAGGGACGTGCAGGATTTCCTAGGTAGCCCCGAGCAGTTAACCCTGCTCTAACCCGATTCCTTCATTATATAGGGAAGTCCTGAGAAGGGCCAAGGCCGCACAGCCAGCAGTCTCAAGCATCTCTGTTTCTTTGGACTTTGATTATCTGTGATATTTCTATACAATATCCCCGAGAGGCAGGTGGTCTGGTGTTGCCCATTTCACAGCTGAGTAAACTGAGGCGGGGTGACATACCGGTCTTTGCCCGAGCTGGGATGGGAGCCCTCACTTCTTGTGCTTCCCCCCTCGGCTACACAGTCCCGGGAAGAGGCTTCCTTGTAACGATCCTGGGGGCCAAGGGATGCAAGCGTTATTTTCTGTCTTGTCGATAGAAGACCGATAATATTAGAAAATTATACCCGGGGCCTTCTGCAGGAAGCCTAAGGGAGGAGGCGATTTCTGGCCAGTTGTGACCACAGCTTCTTGGAGGAGGCTGCACATGAGTTGGGCTTCAGAGGGCGGATAGGAAGTTCCACAAAGATGGCGCAAGGAGGCGTTTTAGGGGCAGGGAGCCGTGTGGGCAAAGGCTGAGGGATTTCTGCTCCTGGGTTAAGGAGTCAAGGCTCCGGCTCACTTAATGTGAGAGGAGATGTTAAGGAGGAGGAGAGAATCTTGGGAACAGGCAGGTACAGTTGCCATGGGATGCAGTCCCAGAACAGTGCTGTAGGCCCACTCTCCACCCTCTCGGGCAAAGCCCCTGTTGCCCTACCCTCGTTATGTTTCTGGGAGTGAGCATATTGGGAAGGGGGAGGGAGGTGTTTGAAAAAGTCACCCCCATTAGACGGTGAGCTCCTCCTAAACAGGGAGTGTCCTTTGCCTTTCTTGGTATCTCCAACACTTAGTACAGCGCCCTGCATGGAGAAGGGGCTCAATAAGTGCTTACTGATTAGTCGGAATATGGAGGGGAGTAACCTGAAATGAGGATGGAAGGAAGGGAGGGTGACGCGGAAGAGTATGAACTTCATTTGGTGACGCTGATGACGGCGATGGGGGTGAGGATGATGGGATGCTGCTGCTGCTGCTGGTGAGGATGAAGATGATAGATGGCGATGATGAAGATGATGGTGGTGAGGATGAAGATGATGGTGGTCATGGTGATTATGATGTTGATGATGGTCATGACAATGATAATGGTGATGTTGATGGATGATGATGATGGTGGTGGTGATGCTGATGGTGACGATAGTGATGTCAATGATTGTGATGCTGATGGTGACGATAGTGATGTCAACGACTGTGATGCTGGTAATGATGGATGGCGATGATGGTGCTGGTGAGGAGGAGGAGGAGGAGCATGGTGATGCTAGGAGGCAACGAGGGGAGTTGATTGAGAGCTGACTGAAGCTGAGAAGAGTTGGGTTCAAGCCCCGCCTCTGGCTCACTGTTTGACTCTGGGCAAGCCCTGGGCCGCCCCCTCTTGGGGCCTCGAGGAGCTCTCCAAGGCCCCGGGAGCAGGGATCCTTCCCCCCACACGTCCCCTCCAGTGCAGTCCCCACGAACAGCAGCGGCATGGCTGTGGAACACTGACTATTCCCGGCTTTTCCGGGTCAGAGCCACTGCTTCTGTGGAATTTTCTCTCTTTCCTTTTTCCCATTTGCTTTTCGAAGGCGGCTCCCGGGGGGGAGGGGGGGAGGGACTCGGGATAAATGCAGGCGGCACCAAACAGGAGGAGCCCAGGAAGTGGTTTTCCCAGGTGAAAGTGGGCAGGGTTTCCACGGGCCTCTGAGGTCGGCAAAGTGCTTTCCAGACATGATCTCATCTGCTCGGCTCACGGTCACCTTGGGAAGGGGGAACTGCCGGCTTCAGGCTCCCGATTTATACCAGAGGAAGCTAAGGCGGGCAGAGCTTAAGGGACTTGCCCGGAGTCACAAGGCTGGGAAGGGTCAGCGCCCAGCCTCGGACCCGAGTCCCCAGTTGGCCTTGGGGCAGAAGGGAGCACGGGGGCTTCTGAAGCAGAGGAGGAACCTGAGGATCTCTCTGGGCAGCTGGGCTCAGGAGGGCTCGGAGACCCCGAGGAGCCTGAGGGAGCGATCATGTGTCTGCAAGGGAGGCCTTGGGGCTCTGCCAGGGACCAGAGGGGGCAAGAACATGGGGGCTGTGGGATGTGAGGGGGAGGGATGAGTCGGAGGGGTCACGACTAAGCAGAGGACACAGCAGTGACGGTGACGCCATTGGTGGCTGAAGGCTGGGGCTGCGGCTGTGACCTTGGGCCTCTGCACAATCGGTCCCCAGTCTCTTCTGAGCTCCTGAGGTTTTCTCTTCCTCAGGTTCTCCCGTCTGATTTCTCCCTCCTTCTGCTGTCAAATGACCCCGTCCCTCATCTCTGCCCGGCCCAGCCCCTGTGCTGCTTCTTGCCCGGCCTGGCCCGTCCCCCGTCCCTCATCTCTGCCCGGTCCGGCCTCTGAGAACGGTTCCTCTGGCATCAGGAACAGGGCATATTGGGGAGGAGAGTGGGAAGAGACTGGAACCGAGGGAGCTTCTGGGGGAGAGGCCCTGAGGGCGCTTGGCTCTCCAGCCCTTGTCGGGACTTGCGTTCCCTTCCTTCCCTGGAAGAGGCGGGGGCTGTGGGTACAGAATCCCCAACCCAGGGACAGGGCTTTTTGTACCCCCCGGCTCAGCTCCTCTCGGGTTCCCCCAAGTGGGGAGAGAAGGAAGCGCATGATCCGTCGGGCATAGGACAGCTAGTTACTCCTCTCTACGAAATGAATGCTTAAAGGACCCACACACGTATTTATCAGTAGAGAGACTTCAGCTAGAAGCAGTTACCACCATGACTCGGACCCTCTGGGAGGCTCGACACGTAAAACCCGAGCCGTGACGCGGTTCGCAGGCGGCAGAACAGACGGCTGACGTTCCCCCTCGCCCGGCGCCCTCCGAACGGCTCCTTCTGGCGCCAGGTTGGGTGTTGCTCCTGTTGGCTCCAGCTTCTTTGGGAAAGCTCTGGGTCCTGCAGGGTTCGGGTTTTTTTGTTTTTTCATTTTTTCTATTTTTTCGTTTTATTTTGGACCCGTAGTTTTGTCGGTAGCAGGAACTTGCCCGGCAGCGCGCGTTTATTGGGGGACGTGATGTGCCCGGCGCTGTGCTGAGAGCTGGGAACCCAGACACGGAAAATGGAAGACGGGCCGCCTTCGAGGAGCTGAGTTATAAGGAGATGAAACAGAGAAAGTGATTTCTAGGGGTGTGGGGGGGGAGGGACGGGGCAGGAAAGGACTGGCGGGTCCTCAAAATGGAGGTTCTCACCAGTGGAACCAATGGAGGAACGAACCCGTGGGCAGGAGGCAGGGGCGGAGCGTGAGAGCCCGGGGAGAGAGGAATGATGGCAAAGCTCTGGGCCAGGCGGGGGCTGGGAAAGGGGAGGGAAGAGACTGGCTCCCACTTCCTAGTCTTGGAGGTGGGGGGCGCACAGCTGTTGTCTCAGGTGGGACTTGAACCCGGGCCCAGTCTCCTACTCTCCCACGCTGCCTCTCTGAGAGGCACTAACTCCCAGACAGCACCGGTGCTCCCTCGCGCCCCAGCCCCTGCCCCGGGGTCTGGGCCCAGTTTCTCTCTCGGGGAAGGCGACTCCTCTTTCCTAAAGTGGAGGCTGGAATTCCCCGAGCGACGCAGCCCCTGCCTCGGCGCCCGCGGCTCGGCTGAGGGTCAGAATTGAGAACGCAGAAGCAGCCCCTCTCCCTGCTGCGCCGCCGGGTGGGGGGGTGGGGCTGGGTGAGGGGCAGGGAAGCCCGGAGGAAGCGGGGGGCTTGGGAGAGGAGCGAGGCCCCGAGCCTCTGGGAGAGCAGATTTCCTCACCCGCCCGACTCAGTCAGCAGACACTTAGCAGGCCTCTGCCGGACGCTCCACACTGTCTGGGGGTTTCTTTGGCAAAGATGCTGGAGTGGTTCACTATGCCGGTCTCTGGTGGGTTGAGGCAAATAGAGATCAAGTCCCTCGACTCAGAGATCAAGTCTCCCAACTCCGACAGAGATCTAGTCCCCGACTCCGACAGAGATCTAGTCCCCGACTCCGACAGAGATCTAGTCCCCGACTCCGACAGAGATCTAGTCCCCGACTCCGACAGAGATCAAGTCTCCCAACTCCAACAGAAATCTAGTCCCCGACTCCGACAGAGATCTAGTCCCCGACTCCGACAGAGATCTAGTCCCCGACTCCGACAGAGATCTAGTCCCCGACTCCGACAGAGATCAGGGGACTTGCCCAGTGCCCCCCAGCCAGGATTTCCTGACTCCAGACCCGGCGCTCTGTGCACTCGGTGCAGTGTGACACTTGTTAAATTGCTCTGCCTCAGTTTCCTCATGAGAAAGGCTCCTCTTCCTGAGTTAAAGTCCAGCCTCAAGACACGTCCTAGCTGTGGGACCCTGGCTAAGTCCCTTCACTCTGACTGCCTCAGTTTCCTCATCTGTAAAATGAGCTGGGGAGGGAAAGGGGAAGTCGCTCCAGCATCTCTGCCAAGAGAACCCCAAATGGGGCCACAAATGGACTCGCTGGGAAAATGCTCCATTCTTGAGGTGGTTCGTAAGGGTCCAAGGTGCAGACTGGGAAGAACTACAGAGTCCGTCTCGTCCAGCTCCCTCCTGGTACAGATGAACAAACTGAGGCTGGGGGGGGGGGGCTTAAGTCCTCAAAGTTGCAAAGGGGGCAAACCTCAGAGGCAGAATCTGAACCCAGGGCCTCCGAGCAGAGCCCGGGCTCTCTCCTTGGTGGTGCGTTTGACACTGCTCTAGCAGCCTGGTCAAGGGCCAAGCTTCCCAGCCGGGACCCTCAGACTTGGGTTCTGCCTTTATATCATGGGAGCGTGGGCCCCGAGCCTCCGAGGCCCCTCCTGGCTTGCCGTGCGCCGCCCCATGACCTTGGTTGTCACTCCGCCCTTGACCTTGGTTTCCCTCTCTGTAACGTGAGGGTGTTGGGTCAACAACCTCAAGGTCCCCCTCGGCTCTAGGTTTGGCGTCCTTGGATTTGTGCCCGTTTTCAGTGGAGTAAACTGAGGCTCAAAGCGTTGGCTCGGCTCATCGGCCTCCGGCAGCTCCCCCCACACGGGCAGCCTCAGCCCTGCAGGCCCCGTGACCTTATTCTCACCCCCCCAATCTCCCCCTGTGCTTGGGTCCTCCCCTTATGCCAGTTCTCTTCTTTCTCCCTCAGGAGCAGCTCAGGACTCGGTCCCCGAAGGAGCCGGTGGTGGCCCGGAGCCCAGTGACAGGGTAGGTCCCTCCAGTCCGAAAGGCTTGGCGGGGCTCCACCCCCACCCGAGGGTCCCTGGATGGGCAGCAGGGCTGGAGTCTCCAAGCCCCAGGGCCCCCTGGGAGGGCTTGGCTGGGAGGTGTCCATGGGAGGGCTCCCCCAGAGGTGCCCACAGTAGGGCTCTCCCCGGAGGCGCCCACAGTAGAGCTCTCCCCAGAGGCGCCCACAGTAGGGCTCTCCCCGGAGGCGCCCACAGTAGGGCTCTCCCCGGAGGCGCCCACAGTAGGGCTCTCCCCGGAGGCTCCCATAGTAGGGCTCTCCCCGGAGGCGCCCATGCAGGGCTCACCTTCATTGCCCCAGTGCTGGCTCTTACTGCCTAGAAATTCATTCGGTTGAATCCTGGATGGGGGAGGGGAGCGGTGCAGCCGCTGGGTAGGGACCCCCGGGCTGGGGGTCTCTCTCTCCTTGGCTGCCAGCCGGTGATGCCAGGGGTGGGTGCCGGGGGAGGGGGAGGCCTGGGAGTGGCGCTGCCTGGCTGTGCCCACCGGCCCGTTGTCTCAGCCGACGGCCATGATGGGCGCTGGCACGGGTGGGCACTGGGCAGGCTTCGAGGTGCTGGCAGCCCTGGCACAGTCCCTCAGCGGCTGGCTGCGGCCGGAGCGATCCGTGAGTGGGGGCCGGGTGTGCGGTGGGTGGAGCCCCCACTCCCTGTGTCTCAGAGGCAGCAAAACCAATTCCTTCATTTTAGAGACAAGGAGAGAGGGCCCAGACGGGCTCAGAGGCTCGCCCGTGGGCCAGTGTCTCAGGGCAGGATTTGAACTCGGGTCCAGGGACAGTTCAGGAGGAGCCGTGGGCGGGGGGGAGACCGGTTCTTTGTAATCTTCTTTGTAATCGCGGCTGCCGAGAGCTCGGCGGGGCCAGACACGGAGCAGTTCCCGAGCTTCCGGGGCCTCTCTCCAGGGGCAGAGAGAGCGGCTTCCTCAGCCTCAGTTAAAAATCAGATGAAGCAAATCCAGTCATTGGGGGCAGAGCCACTAGAAACTGGGGGAGTCTGGGAAGCCTTCCTGTAGGAGGCGCTGCTCGGGCTGCACTTAGAGGCAGGTTTGGGAATTTAAAGGGCAGATGCGAGCAGGGATGGCAGACCGGGCACCGGGCACAGCTTATGCAAAGGCTGGAGGGGAGCCGGACTGTTGTGTGCGAGGGATGGAGACAATAACTTCTTACTGCCTGGGCCTCAGTTTCCTTGGCAGGAAGCCCTGCGGTCTCTGCCCCTCTGAATTTGGTATCCCCCGGACTTGGGCTTTGTTTTTAATTTTCTGGCTTATTTCTGACAGGAGACTGGGAGATCTCTCAGCAGGCGCCCGTTCTGGGTGTGCTTAGGATATAGGGGAGGTTCCCACGCCACTCAGAGAGGGCAGGAGCAACTCTGACTTCTTCCTCTTCCTCCTCCTCCTCCTCCTCCTCCTTCCTCCTCCTCCTTCTCCTCCTCCTCCTCCTCCTCTTCCTCCATAAAGAGGTGCTCCCAGCTCCTTTGGAGGGATGGAGGGACCTGCCAGCCTTGGAGAATGCCGTCATTCCATAAGGCTGCCATTCTACTCTTCCTTTGAGGTGTCATTGCTCAGGGACAGGGACCCCCAGGACCCTTCGTGCTGCCTGGGGGCAGAGGTCAGATTCAGCTGCGCCTTCCTGGGCAGAAACATGGCGGCTCTCCTGGGATCTTTGTCCCCTTTGGTTCCGTCGAGGTATTAGGCAAGCGAGCTGCAGGGCCCTGGGTCGTGGGGAGCGGAACCAAGGATCACCGATCTCACCGGTCCCTGGCACTGGGGACACAGCCGGCCGGAGGGAGGGGCCAGTCTGGGCCTTAGTCAGGGTGGAGAACACAGGAGGCCGGGGGCAGGGTTCCCACAATTCCTTCCTGCGCCTTCCTGGGACAGGGTGGGCAGATGGTAACGTGGACATCACGAGGTCCCCTCCTCCTCTCATTCTGCGGGTCACGTGTCACCGGCACTTTGAGGTTTGCAGTGACATTGTCACTACCTCGCGGCGGTGATGCTGCCCGGGGTCCAGAGAGGCCATTGTGGGTAAGAAGCAGCACCTGAATCCACGTCTTACTGGCTTCCAGTGCCGCTTCCTATCCACTGAGCCACACTGCCTGTTATAGAAATTATGTAAGTGATTCTCATGTAAATTCTATAAATATTATTCTCTAAATTATGTATGATTATTATATAAGGGATGTAGACAGAGTATAAATTATGTATAATTATTATATAAAAGATGTAAATAATAAGAATTTTTTAGAGAAGCAGAAGAGAGTGTGTTAGTCGTTAAAGAGTCGGCAATCCGAACAAAACTTGGGCAGATGCTTCTCGTCACTTCTTTTACGATGGTTGTTTTTTATGCTTGATATCAAACAGTATCACCCGGGGTGCTCCGGGGTCCCTTGGAGATGCACTGGCATGGTGGGTACAGCGCCAGGCTCTGATCGATCCTGGCTGGGGGTCCTGGGCGAGGGAGGGAAGCCCCCGTGCCCCAGCAGCTCTTGGATAGTCGTGGTTACGGAGCATGGCGCCTGATTGTCCTCCGTGCGCTCTCTGGGAGATGCTTCCACCCCAGACCCCATCCCCCATCCCCGACATGCTCTTTCTCCCCACCTCCGCCTCCCACCTTCCCTGGTCCCTCTAAGACTCTTCTCCGCCCCTCCTCCCGGGGAGCCTCTCGGGCCGCCGGAGCCTTTCTCTCCAGTGGGGATTTGTTACATGATGAATGTCTTGTAGGTTCTCATTTACACGCATTGCAGAGGCCGCAGGACTCAGGGGAAAGTGAGGAAGCCCTGGGTTCGAAGCTTGCCCAGGACTGTCCTATTATTGCCCTAGGGACTCTCTGGTCGCACAGAAGGGGAAAGAGGGAGAACGGGCCGTGGTGCCCCCAGAACCAAAGCTCTTAGCTCAGAGACTCATAGCAACCTCCATTCTTTTGTGATGCTTAACCCCACTTTGGAGATGAGGAAGCCAGGGCAAGGAGCCAGCAAGCAACGAGACGGGGGGAGGCCGTGGGACCCCAGGGCCACTGGTGCCAAATGGGCGTGAACACTTTCAGGGACAGGGGCTGTTACTCTTGTGTCCCCAGCACTGACACGAGCCTAGAGTAGAGAGGTGCTTAATAAATGCTCATTGATTGAGTGCATGCTGTTCCCCTCAATAGCATGGGAACTTCTGCAGGCAGGGATGGTTGGAGCTTTCTCTGGAGCTTCAGCACCCAGCACTGGGCCTGGACACAGAAGCCTCTTCCTAAACGCTTATTGACTGGCTGGCTTAGTGCCCAGCCCAGTAAGCTTTTCACAAATCCTTACCAATAGACTAGCTTAGCACAGTGCCCAGCACTTAGTAGGCTCTTCCTGAATGCTTATGGGCTGGCTGGCTTATTATAGTACCTAGTGCACAGTAGGCTCTTCACAAATCCTTACCAGCAGACTAGCTTAGCGCAGTGCCCAGCACTCAGTAGGCCCTTCATAAGCCTTCGACTGGTTGGCTTAGCACAGTTATCTGGTACCAGAAGTGCCTACATCATAAATTCTTGTCCATCGCCTGACTTAGCACAGTACTCAGCGCACAGTAGGCTCTTCACAAATGCTTGTTGACTAACTGGTGGCTCTCCACCACGCGGGGCATCTTCTTTTGTAGCACCACTTGACCGCTCCCTGAAAAGTCAGCCTGTAGTTGGGAGGAACCTCCCGCCTGCCCCCACACTTGCCTCCTGGGGAGGGGCTGCAGCCGGCCAGGGTCTGGCTTGTGACCCAGAGCAGAGGCGAGGCAATGGCTGCTCTCCTCCCAGAATCCTCTCTTCTGCTGCCAGAGGAAGTCGGGTTTCTTATGCTTGGCAGAGCCTCCTTCACGCTCCACTTTGATCGCGAAGGCCCGAGAAACCCAACCTGCTGGATGTGGAACTTGGCAGCCGCCGGAGATTCCTGCAAGGTTAGAGACCGCACCGGCCCTGGAGCCCGGAGGGCCTCTCCCGGTCCCCAGCCCAGACACAAGCCCTGGTAGATGTGTATCTTCCTTGTGTTGTTATTCACAGGAAGAAGCGTGCTCTGGACAAAGCTCCAGACCCAGGTTCACATGTGAGCTCCACTATTCATGTGGCTGGGCCAGTCCCTTCCCCTCCAAGGGCCTCAATTCTTCATGTGGGAGCTGGAAACAGGGGCCTCTCAGAACCCATTTTAGCTCCAAAGCTGAGATCCCACGAGAAGATCTCATTGCTTTGGAAAGGCTCAAGATGTAGCTTTTGTCAACAGTATGAGGCGGGGGCTGCTGGGGTGCTTACCCCCAAACTATAGGTAAGGAAATGGAGAGCTTGGGAATTGGCTGAGGTCACAGAGTCTGGCGGGGTCAGAGCCAGGGCTTGAAGCCAGGATTTCTGAACACTTGCAAGGCCAGTGCTCTCCCCATTCCACAATGGTTTGTGGGGCAGAGCTAGATCGTGGGGCCACCAAGTTCTTCAGGTGTGATAGGAGAACACATTTTGCATCGTCAACACCCCCGTACTGTGCATCCAACCACTGTCATGTGGATTTCTGTTGGAAGACCTCCTGTGAGGGGATGTACGCCCTCCCCCTCTCTCCCTTTAGGTCTGCTCTCCCTGTGAGGGAGTTCTTGGCATGGAGCCTCAGGCAGTCTCTGCACTGGCCCCCTTGCTCCAGAGCTAAGAAGGACAAGAATCCCCCTCTCCCTTGATTTCAAACCTCGGAGCCCATGCTCTTTCTTCTCTTCCCTGCTTTGTCTCCATTCCTCAGAACTGAAAATCAGCTCTTGGATTTTCTCAGTGACCAGCAGCATCTAACTGTCAAGAGAATCATTCAAATCATGTCCCAAACTGAATTCATTCTCCTTTCCCCAGACACCCTCCTCCTTTCCCTATTACTAAGGAGGACACCACCATCTTCCTAGTTCCTTAGACCCCCGACCTAGAGTCATCCCGGACTCCTCACTCTCAATCACCATCACCTCTCCAAGCTATTGTCAAGCTCTGTCAGTTTCACCTTGTAGATTTCACTGTACAGTCTCTCTAGTAGATTTCACCTGTGCAACATCTCTTGCAGATTTCACTTGTGCAATCTTATAGATTTTATCTTTGTACCATCTCTAGTAGATTTCGCCTTTACAGCAGCTTTAGTAGATTTCACCTGTGCAATATCTCTAGTAGAGTTCGCTTGTGTAGCATCTCTTGTAGATTTCACCTGTGCAACATCTCAGATTTTTATGTGTAGCACCTCTAGTAGATATCGCCTGTGCAATATTTCTTGTACATTTCACCCATGCAGCATCTCTTGTGAATTTCACGTGTGCAATATCTCATAGATTTTATCTGGATAGCCTCTCTAGTTCACCTGTGTAACACCTAGATTTCACTTGTGCATCATCTTTTGTAGATTTATGCAGCATCTCTTGTAGATTTCATCCATGCAGCATCTCTTGTGGATTTCACCTATGCAACATCTCAGATTTTATCTGTATAGTGTCTCTAGTAGATTTCACCTGTGCAGCATCTCTCATCAATTTCTGCTCTACAACATCCTCTTCTCTCCTCTGACATAGTCCCCACTATGATCTACACTAGTAGGCCTTCATCACTTCATACCTGGACTACTGCCATAGCCTACTGGTGGGTCTGTCTGTCTTCATTCTCTCCATCCCAGACCCTCCTCCACTCAGCCACCAAAGCGATTTTCTTAAAGCACAATAGGACCATGTCACCCTCTATTCAATAAATTCCAGCGATTTCCTATTGCCTCCAGGATCAAGTATTAAGTCTTCTATTTGGCATTCACAGCCCCTCATTACCTGGCTCAGGCTCTGGTATTCTTACCCTTTATTCTCTCACTATTCCCTTGACAGCCCAGCTCTGCTGGCCCACTTGCAGTTTCTCTAATAGTCTGTCCCCAGTGATTGGGCTGCTCTCCCTCATCTCTACTTTTTAGAATCCCTAGTTTGCTTCAAAACCAAGCTCAACGCCACCTTCCATAGAGGCCTTTCCTATTTCTCTACCTCCTTGTGCCTTTCCTACCGAGATGATTTTCCATCTATACTGTTATTTATTTGTACACAGTTGTGTCCATGTTGTATGTCCCATTAGACTGTGAGCTCCTCCAGGGCAAGGACTGACTGTTTTTTCTTTGTATCCTCAGTGCTTAATGAAATACTCGACACATAATAGGTATAAATGCTTATCGATTGTTAGATAATAAGATTGTGGAACAGGAAGGGATCTTGGAGGTTCAGCTCCTCTCCTCTCATTTTGTAGGTCAAGAAACCGAGACAAAGAGAAGTTAAGTCACTTGCCCACGATCCCACCATTACCGTATCCTCAGTAGAACCAGGCAAGTTCAAATGAAGGGCAGGTTTGAGGAAAAGAAAGCGTATAACCGAGACCTGCAGGTTCACCCTCTCCTGTTTGCCTTTGTTTTTGGAAATGCCTGTTTAATTCTGTGCTTATCCAGTTCAGAATGAAAATAAATAAATTTAAAACAGCAGAAACAGAAAGAGACCATTAGAGCTGTCTCAAAATGGAATGAACTATTTCGGGAAGGAGTGAGTTCCTCATCAGTGAAAGACTCAAGTGGAGGACCCCTTGTTGGGGAGATTGTGAAAAGGGATTCTTGACAGGATAAAATATTACTAATAAGCGCATTTATATAGCACCTTAAGATTTGCAAAGTACTTCAAGATGGTATTCCATTTTATCCCCACAGCTACATTGGCAGATTGGTGCTCTTATTATCCCCAGTTTACAGATGAGGAAACTGAGGCAGGTAGTGTTTCAGTGGACTAGACGACCTCTGGCTGAGATTATGAGTAGCAGAAATGGAGGCCCAGAGAGGCCTTGTTACCCAAAGTCCCAAAGTTAACTGGTGAAGAGGCAGAGCAGTTCTGTCTTCACTCTGCCACATGGGGTCTCTGGGCAGCCCCGTGCATTCACTTCTGTTCTTGATGGAAAAAGTAGCGAATGGAGCACTGCAGCTAATTCAT
This sequence comes from Antechinus flavipes, assembly GCF_016432865.1. Classification (NCBI taxonomy): domain Eukaryota; kingdom Metazoa; phylum Chordata; class Mammalia; order Dasyuromorphia; family Dasyuridae; genus Antechinus; species Antechinus flavipes. Next base: position 718,867,694 of record NC_067398.1, on the reverse strand, counting down.
GGCAAATCATCAAAGCAAACAGACCTCAAGGGGCCCAGAAGTGGCCGGGAGAGCTGCCAGGAGTTTGTCTTTACTTGCAATTAAGAGTTTCCCAAAATAGCTCAGGGATCCTGTCTTCCTCAGAAGAGCTCCATTCCTCCGGGTGCTGACAGGCAGGCACCTTCTGAGGAGGGCGGGCTCTGCCTCCTCCCCTTCTGCACTCTCTGGAAACTCTCTGAGGAACCCTTCCTGGGGGGGCTGCCCTGCTTTCCGCTCCCTTTCAGGTGATATCTCCCTTAGAATGTAAGTACCCTGAAGGGCAGCCCCAGTGGCTTCTGGTTAGGCTTTCTATCCCCAGCCCTTAGCTCTGTGCTTGCCAGAGAGAAAACACTTAATGAATGCTTCTTATCTACCGGCCCCTGCCCTAGATCCTCAGTCCAGCTCTGTCGGCTCCCCGAGTCCTCCCTCTGTCGGCTCCCCGAGTGCTCCCTCCGTCTTTGTGCCGGCTCTCCCCTGCTTCCCACCTCCACCTCCCAGCATCCATGGATTCCTGCTAAACCAGCCTCGGCCTCCACCTTCTACAGGAAGCCTTAGCTAGTTCCCTCCCTCCCGGCTAACTACCTTTCTTGTCTCCTCTGGTACCAGTTTGGACCTCGGTATTCTCGGGTCTCTGGTGTCTCTCTGGGCAGGGCCTCTGTCTGCCTTTCTTTGGGCGATGGAGGCACAGGTGGGATTAACTGACAGAGCCACTGCCTCCCCCCCCCAACCTGCTTTGGGTGAGATGCCCAGTAACTTAACCAGGTGAATCAAGTCTCCAGCCAGCGATTTTCCAAAGACGTGGGAGCGATGTGATGCTCCGGGTTGCTCAGGACCAGAAAAGCATTTGCAGCAGTTGAGGAGACAGAGTCACAAACTGGAGGGAGCCCATAGGCCATCAGCCAACCCCCCAGGGAGCAGGCCCTCCCCGCTGGGGGATCTCGCAGTAAAGAACTCTAGGAAGGACACTCCCCAAGCCCTCTGGGGTATCCCTCGAGCCCCCGAGGGCCTGTAATTGTTGTTTGTTCTTCTCCAAGGGGACCGGGGCATGGGGAGGTGGTGCCATGACAATTGATTGGAGTGAGGGAGGGCTGGGCAGAGTCGCCAGCCTCACTGTCCCCTCCAGAGCCAGCTGGGTCCTGTGGCCAGATAGAGAGCAGGACGACTGGGCCCTGGATGCAGTGGGAGACCTGGGCCTTTTTAAAGCTAAGTTCTTCAACAGGTCTCAATTTGTCCATACCCATTCCCTGATTAAGGCTAAGTAAGAAATGAGGCAAAAGGGGCAGCTAGGTGACACAGGGGATAGCGCACCAGCCCTGAAGTCAGGAGGACCTGAGTTCAATTCTGGCCTTAGACACTTCCTGGCTGTGTGGCCCTGGGCAAGTCACTTAACCCCAATTGGGAAGGAAGGAAGGAAGGAAGGAAGAAGGAAGGAAGGAAGGAAGGAAGGAAGGAAGGAAAGAAGGGAAGAAAAGGAAGGAAAGGAAGGAAAGGAAGGAAAGGAAGGAAGGAAGGAAGGAAGGAAGGAAGGAAGGAAGGAAGGAAGGAAGGAAGGAAGAAGGAAGGAAGGAAGGAAGGAAAGGAAGGAAGGAAGGAAGGAAAGGAGGGCGAGCCTCTTTTACCTAGTCAAAAAAATTGCAATCTGGGAGGGGAAGAACTTGGGGTTTCTGGCTAAAACACAAATAATTCTTATTTACGTTCACTCTGGACCACAGGGTCCAAAGGGTGACCGAGAGGTTTGGGCTGAGACCTGTTGGCCAGTCAGTGAGAACGGAGTGATTTGGGTTTGAGGCTCCTGATGAGGAAATCTCTCTTTTGGGGTTTCCGAGATGACGTTTTACATTCCCTCGGGCAGAGCAGCCACAGGTAAGGGGGCGACGCTCCCAGTGGATGGAGAAGGAAGGAACTGCACCGCCCAAGTGGGACCGGCCCCAGGGGGCAGCTCCTACCACATATTGACTGTGTGTGTTCTTTGTTCTGGAAGAAGGCCATGAATAACAACAAGAATAATAGTAATGTCATGGCCACTCTCCGGGGCCCTGATGGGCCAGTGTGAAGCCGAGGTAGGAGTGTCCGGGCTGCCTCTGAAACAGCGATTGTGCTCCCTGGCCTCCTTCTTCCCTGCGTGGACATCATCCGTCTCGGTTTCCTCAGCTCTGAAGTGGGGATGAATGTCTGCCCGGCTGTGACCCTCGGAAGCTCGGCCATCACTCAGACCCTCCCCCCTGCCGGGGGGTCTCGCTCTCTGGCTCCTCATGGGCGTGACCAGGAGGGCCCAGAGCGGGATCTCAGGGTGAGGAGGGATTCACAGTCTGGTGTCTGTTACGAGGCCCGCTGGAGGGGACATAGGGGCGACCCCCCTCCCCCAGGCTCCTCTGCCAGTCTCTCCGGCCCCCCCCTCTTCTCCCCGCTCCCTTCAGCCGAGCCTCAGACAAAGCCTGCATTTAGGGCCCTGTGGGCTTAACAGGCCTGTTCTCCCTCCAGTGCTAATGGCTCCATGATAAATGAAGCTGACAGGTTCCCAGCATCCATCCCCGGCCCGTCCCACAGGGCAGCTCTGCCTGACCCCCGCCCCAGCGGTCCCTCGTTCTGTCCCCGTAAAGCCGAGGAACGTTTAGCTCCGAGAGGGGCGCTCTCTGCCCAGAAGCCAGAACGGATGAGGAAGGCCCGGAAGGGAGCCCCCTCCCCTCTCCCCCCCAGCAGGAGATGGGCCTTTGGACGCCCTGCGGAGCAGTGCAGGAAGCTGAATGAGACGCGGCTTTGAAAGCATTCTGAAGGGCAGAGGCCGCGGGGCTTGGGAAGCAGAGGGGGGTTGTTGCTGGCTTTGTCTCTTTGGTGGAAAAGGAAGATAAATAACTTGGGGGGCAGCAGCGGGGGCGAGGGGCAGGCCCGGAGAGCTGGAGCCGACATCCGCGGGGCCCAGTGGTCAGGGTGGTGTCCGCAGCTCCCTGATGTGGCCCAGGGTGGCCGGAGGGGCTCCGAGAGCTGCTCCAGGAGGGCCTCGTCTGCCCAGGGAGGGAGGAGGACCCCCATCTGGGGGTCTGCCCGAGTCTCTGCTCTGCCACTCACTCTCCAGGCAACCTTGGGCACGTCCCCAAGGCCCCTCGGCTGCCAGAGAAGGACTTTGGACCGTTCCATCTGACAGTCACAAAAATTCGGCCTGTTCCGGGGAGTGAAACCACTGGAGCCGGACGAGCCTTTGGGGCCGTCCTCCCGGGGGCTTGGTGGGAGAGGCCCCCCCACCCCGTGGGGGGTGGGGCTCGTCATGTTGTTTCCTCTGATAGAAAGGGAGCTCCCTGAGGGCAGGGCCCGTCCCAGTCTTTGTCATCCTCCGGGCTTAGCACAGTCGGGTCAATCAAAACCAGTCAGCGAGAACCTGCTAGGCAGCTCCAGCACCAGCTCCTGCTACTGTTCCTACTACCCCCCCCCCTCCCGTTACTGCTAGCATTACAACCAGGTCCAGCTACTATTACTGTGGCCATCACCCCCTCCTGCTACCACCCCACCCCCATTACCACCCATTACTGTTACTATTACTGCTACCACACTTCCTGCCAGTATTACTATTTTACCACCCCCCGTTACACTTACTGCTACTATTGGGAGAATGGCTACAGAGACACAGAGCAGGGGCTCGGTCCCTGCCTGCCGACTGGCCCGCCCCTGAGAGGGAAGGCTTCGGGAGCTTGCGGCCAGGCCGCCGGATGCGTTCCCCGTCCCCAGAAGCCCCCGGAGGTCGGAACCGCTCTCCCCGAGCGTCCACGTCGGCCTCCAGCCCAGGCTCCGTCCACGGCTCCCGGCTCCTGCTCCTTAAGCTCCCGCCGGGTCCGAGGCACTGCTTGGGCACAGGGGTCCTGCCTCCCGCAGCTCACGTTTCACCAGGCAGAGCTGTGGCCGTTCTGACCTTCGCAGGCGACGGCCGTGGGCTCCTGTTCCTCACACCTTCTGAGCACATGCTGCCCTTTCCCCCTCCGCAGTCACAAAACCGCCCCTCACCTGCTTTCCTCACTCGCATCTGAAGCAGCTGCTGCTGCCTCTGGCCGTGGTGCTGACAGCCAGGGTGCGGGAGCAGCTCTTTCCAGCTTGCGGGAGACCAGCCGTCCCCTCCAGGTGATGGGCTAAGGACGGGCTGCGCAAAAGAACCGGGAATCCCCCAGACTTCCAGGTCTGAGCCAAATGTCGCCCAGAGAACTGGAGGGGCCTCGGGAACTGGAGATCTCCTTTTTCAGAGAAGGAAACTGAGTCCCAAAGCACGACTGGGACTTGCTGCCCTCTTTGTTGTCATTCTAGCCGGCGGGTGGGCTACAGTTACGAGTCCCTCGTAAAGGGCTCTGGCCTAAAGGCCCCGCCTTGCTTTGAAAGCTACGTGTCGGCCTTAGCATCTACAGAATAGGAAAAGCAAGGCCCCGGTAAGTGAGATTCGCCATTTCCTGCACATCTGCTGGGCCTTTATACTTCAGATATAGAAATGTTATATTATATTTTAAAATATATTTACTATACTTATAATTAAGTAAATTATTAGTTAAATTATATTTATATATTATACAATCATATAAATATTATATTTAAATTATATTAAATAAATATAAATCATTTATAATTAAATATGAATCTATTTATTAAGTTCAGAATAAGAAATAAAGAAATGTTGAAAGCTCCTGACTAGTCAGTAAACATTCCCTAAGCACCTGCTGCACGCCAGGCACCGGCCGATTGCCGTCCGGGACTAACGAGCACCTGAGAGTCGACCTCGTCCTGAGGAGCGCCTGAGAGTCCATCTCATTCTGAGTAGCTCCTGAGAGGCTATTTCGTGCTAAGTAGCACCTGAGAGTCCATCTAGTCCCAAGTAGCACCTGAGAGGCAATTTCATCCTAAATAACGCCTTAGACTTGATCTTTTTTCTTATTGTAGAGATGAGGAAACTTGAGACCCAGACAGGTTAAGACACTTACCCCAAGGCACACAGCAGCAAATTGACTGAGCTGAATTTTGGCCTTAGATGTTCTGTTTCTAAGTACGGGGCACTCCCCACTGTTGTACACTGATAACGTTGTTTCCTCCATTAGATCGGAAGCTCCTCGAGGGCTTCCTTTTTGCTTCTTTTTGTATCCCCTGGCACTTAGTAGGGGCTGGGCAAATTGAACTGAAGTATTATTATTATTAATAGTATTTTATTTTTCCAAATACAGGCAGAAATCGTTTTCAACATTCACCTTTGCAAAAAATTGCATTCCAAATTTTTCTCCCTCCTCTTCCCCTACTTCCTCCCCATCCAAAATAGGTTAAACAAATGCAATTTTTCTAAACACATTTCTTTTTTTTATTAAAGCTTTTCTTTTCCTTTCTTTCTTTTCCTTCCTTCCTTCTTTCTTCCCTCCCTCCCTCTCTCCCTCTCTCCCTTCCTTCCTTCCTTCCTTCCTTCCTTCCTTCCTTCCTTCCTTCCTTCCTTCCTCCCTCCCTCTCTCCCTCTCTCCCTCTCTCCCTCTCTCCTTCCTTCCTTCCTTCCTTCCTTCCTTCCTCCTTCCTTCCTTCCTTCCTTCCTCCCTCCCTCCCTCCCTCTCTTCCTTCCTTCCTTCCTTCCTTCCTTCCTTCCTTCCTTCCTTCCTTCCTTCCTTCCTTCCTTCCTTCCTTCCTTTCTTCTGAGGCAATTGGGGTTGCCCAGAGTCACATAGCTAGGAAATAAAGCTTTTTATTTTCAAAACATATGCACGGATCTAATTTTTCAACGTTGACCTTTGCATAGCCTTGTGTTCCAAATTTTCTCCTCCTTTCCCCCATCCCCTCCCCTACATGGCAAGCGATCCAATATATGTTAAACATTAACCACATTTCCATATTTGTAATGTTATGCAAGAAAAATCAGACCAAAAGGGGAAAAGCCAGGAGAAAAGAAAAGCAAACAAACAAAAAGTGAAAATGCCAGGCTTTGAGCCACATTCGGTCCCATAGTCCTCTCTGGGTGCAGACGGCTCTCTCCATCCCAAGTCTGTTGGAATTGGCCCGAATCACCTTATTGTTAAAAAAAAAGAGTCACGTCCATCAGAACTGATCGTCATATAATCTTGTCACTATGTCCACTGATCTCCTGGTTCTGCTCCTTTCCCTCAGCATCAGTTCCTGTCGGTCTCTCCAGGCCTCTCTGAAATCCTCCTGCTGGTCATTTCTTACAGAACAATCCTATTCCCTGACATTCATGTCCATGACCCATTCGGCCCTTCCCCAGCGGAGGGCATCCTGAATCGCTAAATATCGGGCAAAGCGAAACAAATGATCCCAATGGGATCTCATATTTTCTTTTTATGAGAAAACTTCGTACACATGACCTTATGGAGAGAAGGGAGCCTGGGCTAGGAGGGAGAGCCCTGCAGCTGTGCAAATCCTGGTCCTGGCACTTGCTCCCTCTAGGACGTTGCTCAAGTCTCTGCATCATGTAGAATCTCATCTTTTGGTAAAGTAAAGATGGCGGACTGATGGTAAGGTTAGCGGGGTCGGGCGTTTCACCTTCAGTGCTAAGTTCCCGTATCCTGGGGAGCCCACAGTGCAAGAACCCTGGGCCTGGAGACAGGAAGTCCTCCCGAGTTCAAAACTGATCTGAGACCTATCCGAGCTGGGTGACCCTATTTGCCTCAGTTTATTTGATTGTAAAATGGGGACAATAATAGCATGTACCTCCTGGAGGATCAACTAGACAATCTTTGTAAAGTCCTTTTTTTTGAGGAGCAAGCGAGATAATAATTGCAAAGTGCTTAGCATAGCGCTGACTACATAGGGAATATCCTAGAGATGTGAGCCATTATCATACAGGGATAGTTTCTGTTTCATCGAATCAGAGTCCAAATCACCGATAAAACAGTTTACCAGCCCAGGGCCAAACGCAGCTCCCCGGGACACGCCGCTATAGAGCTTCCAACCCCAAGTCAAGTCCTTAATGGCGGCGAGCGATTCCGAACCTTTTAATTTTTGTGGCTGACTTGTTTTATTCATGCCCGACTCCTCTTGACCCCATTTGGGTTTTCTTGGCAGAGACGGTTCGCCATTTCCTCCTCCAGCTCATTTTGCAGATGAGGAAACTGAGGCAAACCAGCTTACGTGCCCTGCCCAGCATCACACAGCCGGTAAGAGCCGATTCCAAGCCCGATGTTTTATCCCTGCTGCCCCGCCCTTTCATTTAAACCTCCCCTCTTTCCCACAGGAACGGCAGAGGAACAATCGAAAGCTTTGCTAATGTCCCTATAAACGGTATCTACCCTATTTTCTTGAAATAAAACGTTGGTTTTCACCCTTTCAGGACACGTGTTTGTGAGGCCCTCGGGGTTAAGGGTCTTGCTCAGGGTCACCCAGCTAGTAAATGTGTGAGGCTGAACTGAACTCGAGCCATCCTGACACCAGGGTCAGCGCACTATCCGCTGTACCGCCCAGCTGCCCTCAGTTTCCTCGTCTGTAACATGGGGATACTCCCTATCTCCCAGAGATGTTGTGAGGATCAAATGAGATGATCTTTGTCAAGTCCTTTATAGATCTTCAAGTACTATATAAATGCTGGCTGTTATTAGGAGGAGCAGCAGCTTCCTCACAGCCTCAGTTTCCTCATCTGTAACATGAAGATAATACCTATCTCCCAGAGTTGTTGTGAGGAACAAATGAGGTGATCTTTGTCAGGTCCTTAAAGCACTGGATAAATGCTATCTGTAGTTATTATTATTCTTAGAAGCATTCTTATAGGCCTCAGTCTCCTCATCTGTAGAATGGGGATAACAGTACTACTTCTCTTCCAAGGTCGTTATGAGCGTCAAGTGAGAGAATCCGCACAAAGATTTCTGTGAACATAAAAGCGTTAAGTGAATACCAGCTATTATTGTGATTATGATTCTTTCCCCGCTTCCTCCCGCCTCTCCCGTGCTAGCTCGGGAGATAATCAGTTTTGCAGCTTGACCCGCGGGGGCTGAGCCGGTTCTGCATCCAATTTGGAGGCGCGTCCGAGGAGAGGGCCCGTCTCGGGGCACGGCCTCGTGTTTTCTTCCGCCGGGCTCTTTTTTTTTAATCGCAAGAATGCGTGTAGTTCACCCGGGCTCCGCGTCTTCCAGGCCCGATGGGCCGATAGCAAAAGCAAACAGATCGGCCGGCGAGCGGACCGGAAGAGCCCGCTGCCGGAGCCCGGGGGGAGAGGTTTCCTGGAACGGCCGGGAATCGGATCTCCTCCGAGAGGGCCTTGGGAAGCTGCCATCGGAGACTGCGTGAGGATAACGATCACAGTGAGAGCTGGAATAATATTTTGATGCTTTGAAAGAATGCCGGCGTGGCCGAGCGGAGAACCCGAGGACTCGGGCGTGGACCTCCCGGTTAGGCGGCGCGCCGGATAGAGCGCCGGCAGACCCGGGTTCCGATCCAGCTCAGGCGCTCGCTGGCTCTGGGCTTCTTTTGCGATCATTGTCCAGCCCCTACTTCTTAGACTCGTTGTGAGGATCGAACGAGGTCATATTTGTGAAACCTCGAAGCACCCTTTTTGTTGTCCGATCGTCTCAGTCGTGTCCCGGGACCTCATTGGGGTTTTCTCGGCAGAGACGCTGGTTCGCCGTTGCCTTCTCCAGCTCTTTTTATAGATGAGGAGATGGAGGCGAGCAGGGTTACCTGACTTACCGAGGTTCATGCAGCCAGGAAGTATCTGAGGGCAGATTTGAACTCTATTCACTGCGTGGCCCAGCTGCCTTAAAGCACGAGGTAAATGCCAACTGTTAATAGCAGGAGGAGGTATCAATCACAGCCTCAGTTTCCCCCTCTGAAACATGGGGATAAATCTTCCCAGAGTTGTCATGGGGATCCAATGAGATCAGCATTGTAAATTTCTTTATAGACCTTAAAGCACTAGATAAATACTATCTAGTGGGAGGAGTAGGAGGAGTAGCATTCTCACAGCCTCAGTTTCCCCATCTGTAACATGGAGATGATATCTATCTTCCAGAGTTGTCATGACGATCAAATGAGATGACTTTGGAACATCCTTTACAAACCTTAAAGCACTAGATAAATGCTTTATTAGTATAATAGTCATTGATTTGCTCCCCTCCTTCCTTTCTCCCCTTCCCTGAGCTGCCAAGGGGATTTCTGTGAGGTACAAGGATGACTGGGTGGCGCACTCTCCCTTCTTCCCTTCTGAATCTCTGTGGCTCCCTGTTGCCTCCAGGAACAAATGCATTCAAAGCCCTCCCTTTCCTGCCCTCACGTCCCGGTCCCTGCTGGCCTCCTGTTTGGTGCCCCAGGGCTGTCCCACGGACAAGGCCCTCCCTCCCTCCCTCCCTCCAAGTCTCCACTCTGGCCATCCCCCGCACCTGGACCCTCTGCTTCCTCGTCTCCCCCGCCGCTCCCTTCAGGACTAAGCTTGGAGCCCCCTTCTGCGGAGGGGCCTTCCTGCTTCGGTCTCTTCCCTCAAGCTTTCTCCGAGAGCCTCAGTCCCGGAGAAGTTGTCTCAGGCGCAGTGAGTCCCTCCTCGTTAGAATCGCGCTCCTTCTAATTCTGCCTTTCATTGTATCATTAACGCTTCCCTTGGCCGGCAGAGTGTGCGCTGAGACGCCCGTCAGTGGGCCGTCCGGCCATCTTGAGCACGCGGGACTCTGGCGTGGAGTCTCCGTAGTGAGGAGCTGGGTTGGGAGCTGACGGAACTAGGAGCGCTCGGCAGGGAACAACGGGTGAATGGGGCTCCGAAGCTGGGGAGCATCCGGGGACCGCAGGGGCAGCTTAGCTCTGAGACCCAAAAGCTGGTTTGGGAAGATTCCAAAATCTGGCTGCTATTCAAGGAAACCGGCGTCGGCCGGAGCAAAAAGGGCCCCTTGTCCCGGGGGTTTAAGGCTGTCCAAGCTGGCCAGTCCTGCCCCAGGACTCGTTCTCCAGTGCCCACATCGAGGGGACACCCGGCTTCTGCTGGGGACTTCACCGGGGGGGGTTGTCCCACCTTTGGAGACAGCCCATTGTGGCCTCCTCTCCCTCTGGAAGTTTCTCTTTGCTTTGCTCCCGGGCGCTGACCTGTGTCCCGCCAAATGATCCCGGGCTGCGGATGCTCGGAGACAGCCTGTTGTGTGTGGGAAGCAGCAGGGCAGCTGCCAAGCAGAGAAGTCTGGGTTGGAGCGTGGTGGCAATGGCGTGCCTCTGGAGTTCCCCGAATGAGTGACAGGGTCTGGCTGGTTCTGGGGGGACGGCCCTTTGGCCGCTGTGGGGGAGATGGACTAGTACAAGTCAAAGCTTAGCGGGGAGGGCGGTGCGTTACTTATGTTTCCATCTGTGGGACCTGCCTCTTTAAAAACCTTCTTTTACTGAATTATTTTATTTCCCTTCCCTCCCTCGTGAGCCCCCAGCCATGTGTTCAGTTGCTGTTTAGTGTTTCAGAGGCTACGGTTAGTTCAGAGCGTTTAATAAAGAAACATGCTAAAAACAAGTAGAAATACATTGTTCCCTCCATAAATCCGGGGGCACACTCTCCCACGAGCACCTGCTCACTGTCATTAGTGATTCTGTGCTTCCTTAGGGATCACACTCGGAGATGTATGTGTAGAAAATAGCTATGGCCAGAGCACGGACATGTGAGAAGGAAGGAAGGAGGGAAGGAAGGAAGGAAGGAAAGAGGAAGGGAGGGAGGAAGGAGGGAAGGGAGGAGAGAAGGAAGGAAGGAGGGAAAAGAGGAAGGGAGGGAGGAAGGAGGGAAGGAAAGAAGGAAGGAAGGAAGGAAGGAAGGAAGGAAAGAGGGAAAGAGGAAGGGAGGGAGGAAGGAGGGAAGGAAGGAAGGAAGGAAGGAGGGAAAGAGGGAGGGAGGAAGGAGGGAAGGAAGGAGGGAAGGAAGGAAGGAAGGAAGGAAGGAAGGAAGGAGGAAGGAAGGAAAGAGGGAAAGAGGGAGGGAGGGAGGAAGGAGGGAAAGAGGGAGGGAGGAAGGAGGGAAGGAAGGAGGGAAGGAAGGAAGGAAGGAAGGAGGGAAGGAAGGAAAGAGGGAAAGAGGGAGGGAGGGAGGAAGGAGGGAAGAAAGGAGGGAAAGAGGGAGGGAGGGAGGAAGGAGGGAAGGAAAGAAGGAAGGAAAGAAAGAAGGAAGGAAGGAAAGAGGAAGGAGGGAGGAAGGAGGGAAGGGAGGAGAGAAGGAAGGAAGGAGGGAAAGAGGAAGGGAGGGAGGAAGGAGGGAAGGAAGGAAGGAAGGAAGGAAGGAGGAAGGAAAGAGGGAAAGAGGAAGGGAGGAGGAAGGAGGGAAGAAGGAAGGAAGGAAGGAAGGAAGGAAGGAAGGAAGGAAGAAGGAAGGAAGGAAGGAGGAGGAAGGAAAGAGGAGGGAGGAAGGAGGGAAGGAAGGAGGGAAGGAAAGAGGAAGGAGGGAGGGAAAGAGGGAGGAGGGAGGGAGGAAGGAGGAAGGAGGAAGGAAAGAGGGAGGGAGGGAGGAAGGAGGGAAGGAAAGAAGGAAGGAAAGAAAGAAGGAAGGAGGAAAAGAGGAAGGGAGGGAGGAAGGAGGGAGGGAGGAGGAAGGAGGGAAGGAGGAAGGAGGGAAAGAGGAAGGGAGGGAGGAAGGAGGGAAGGAAAGAAGGAAGGAAGGAAAGAGGGAAAGAGGAAGGAGGGAGGAAGGAGGGAAAGAGGAAGGAAGGAGAAAGGAGGGAGAGAAGGAAGGGAGGGAGGAATGAAAGAAGAAGGGAGGAAGGAAAAGAAAGAAAGGAAAAAAGAGAGAAAAGAAAAAGGAAGAAAGAAAGAAATGAATGAGTGAAATCTATAAGATCATAGTGGCTACTAGCAGAGTTCTAGGCCGAGATCTCATTCCGGGCCTTCTGGCCCCTGTCGTCCAGCACTGATCTCTAGTCCAGGTGTGGTCTACACTGGCCTCCGTTAGCCTCCAGGCCAGTTTCCTCTGGGCCGCCCCTGCTATCTCAGCTTAGTTGCTGGGCTCAGCCGGCCAGAACCTTTCCCGATCAGGACTCCGGTCTCCCTTCAGCTGGAGATGCCGTCCCCCGCTAGTAGGAGCCAGGCCACCTCCAGGACCCCCAGGCCAGGTTAGAAGCTTTCTTTTCAATCCCAGGGTCCGGGGGAGACAGATCTGGTGTCGATTTTGACCTCATTAAAATCCCATGTGGTCTGGTGGGCCTGACAGGGCCAGGACAAAGGGAAGAAAGGAACCCAGGGGCCTTCTCCCCCACCTCACCTGGCCCGCATGCTAAAAAAATTTTTTTAATTGATATTCTTAGCCCAGAATCCCTGGGCTCCCCAAGTGATCTGCGACTATGTCTCAGGGGATCCATGAACTTAGGTGAGAGGAATAATTTATTTTCATTAGCCTTTAGCTGAAATTCAATTATTTAAAACCATTATTCAGAAAAGGGGCCCCGTGGCTTTACGACCGCCTCCTGTAGGAGTCCGTGACATAGAAAAAGTGAAGAACCTCTGATCCAAAAGGATTTAATGGACTGAACCTGACATAAAGGTCATTGGGATAAATGTAAAATTTTGCCTTGAGGGCCAAAAAATCAGCCGCAAATGGCAGAGGCGTGGCCACTCTGTCCACATAAACATGGCAGCCAAAAAGAGCAGCAGAGAGCGAGTCGTGCTCATGGATGAGGCACCTCAGATCCCTGCTGAGATCCCAGGCTTGCTGAGGATGAGCGGATCCCAGGGTTGGGGATCGAGCTCCTTAGTCTCCTGAGGAGGGAGTCGACGTTCTGTACCCGCTAAGATTAGGAAGGCCTTCGTCTCAGCTTCAGCGTGGCTGGGACCGAGCACCAGGATTCCAGGCTTGTTGAGCCAGATCCTTGATCCCAGCATCAAGCGAGTTTCTTGAGCTCATAAGGACACACATGTCCTGAAGGAAGTTAGAAAGCATTGGTGGGGAGGGTCACATCATGACCTCTGAAGACTTAGGGGATTATCCCACTATGCTGCCATTCCAGTAGTGTTCCATTTTCATTCATTTGACATTGATTACAAGCCTACTGTGCGCCCAGCCTTTTAGACAAAGATCTGATCTAATATTGAATTATAAGACACTGCCCCCGACTCCCTCAGAGTTATTATCAGTCTACAGAGGTTTCACTGTATTGTGTGATTTCTTTCTTTATTTATTTTTTGCTGAGGTGATTGGGGTTAAGTGACTTGCCCAGGGTCACCCAGCCAGGAAGGCTCTATGTCTGAGGTCAGATTTGAACTCAGGTCCTCCTGACTTCAGGGCTGGGACTCTATCCACTGGACCGCCATGCTGCCTCGAATTGTGTGATTTTAAGACGAACATCTGTACAGAAGACAATTACTGTAATGGCCAACGGTCTTGAGCACAGGCCACGGGAGAATCAGTTGTTCGGGAGAATCAAAGTGAAGGACTGGGCATGTTTAGCTTGGTGAAAAGACCAAGGGCGGATGTGAAAGCTGAGTTCGGCTATTTGAAGAACAGTCACGTGGAGGGGGATGAGCTTTATTCTGCTTGGCCCTAGAGGTGGAGCCGGGCCCAATAGGTGCAGGTTTCCAATAGGAACATTTAGAGTCGCTTTCAGGAGAAACGTTGCAACAACGAGAGTTATCCCAAAGAATGGACCGCCCCCCAGAGTAGTAGATTTCCCCCTTCTTGGGACTTGTCTGGCGTATGAGAGAGGGAATTTTCCACTATGGTTTGGGTTCCGAGTCTGATTCCCTTCCACTCGGCCACTTTATAATTCTATGTTATTTATTTCCATATTTAGGTCTGTCGAATTTAGAGAAAAAACAAGTCTGGTTTTAGGCCTTCAGGAAAGCAAGTCCAGTTGTATGGTGTCCAGAGCCCAAGGGACCCACTGCTTGTGGTTTAACCTTGGGTCATCCATCCATCTTCCCCTTCAGGCAAATGAGGAAGTTGGCGTAGATACTGAGACGCCTTTTAGCCATTATTTTTTTTAAATATGCAGGCAGAACCCAAAGTGACCAGAAAGCGAATAACACGTCTATTTCTGGCGTGTTCCTCCATCACTCTCTGGGGAGACATTGTAGAAGCACAGGGGAAAGTACAGGGACCAGATAATGGGGGAGAGGGATCAGCTCCTCATCTTTCCTCAGAAGGATTCAGTCTTGGAGCTGGCTCAGCCTCTGGAAGGATAAATATTTCCGTTTCCTTGGGAGACTAAATATGTCGGTCTGTCAGCCCAAGTTCAATATTAGCCGAGCTGGGTAAATAGCATCTATTCCTCTCTGGCTTCCTTTAGTGGGTGTCTGGCTTGAGCGTCAGCCAGTCATTTTCTCTATTTCAAGCAGAATTCTGATGGGGGAAAATGAAACCCTCAAGGCTTATGTTGTATTTGGGAGGTGAGACCCAGTGGGCGACTCAGGACTCCGGCGATCGGTCCAGACTGGTCCCGCCACGTCCGGAGTCTGCCGGTCCGTTCTCTGATCTGCTCTCCGGGCTCGAGCTATTTTCCAGATCATTCTTTCCTTGTAAATACAGTGTCAGGCTATCCCCTGGGGAGACGTGAAGAAGCACGGGGGATGATGTGGGCAAAGACACTGAAACAGCTAGTCACGTGAGAGAGAGAGACGAACTTTGTTCTGCTTGGTCTCAAAGGGCAGAAGTAAGGGGACGGCGAGGGGAGGGGAAGTTGCCACAGCATTTAGGTTTAAGGTCAAGAGCAACTTTTAAAACTTTTAAGTTGAATTTTTCCCAATCGCATGGAATAATTTTGAGCATTCGTCTTTCAAAACTTGGAGTTCCAAATTCTTTCCTTCCCTCGTCCTTGGGAAGACGGGGAATCCGATCTAGATTATACATATAATCTTCATATCCGCCATGTTGTGAAAGAAAACAGGCCAAAAATGAAAACTGAGAAAAATAAAGTTAAAAACCCCTGCTTCAGGCTGCACGCCGACTCCGTCAGTTCTTTCTCGGAGGGTGGAGGGCATCTTCGCCAGAAGTCCGTCGGAATCGTCTTGGATCATCGTATTGCGGAGAGGAGCTAAGTCATTCACAGCTGACCCTGCGCGGTGTTTCTGCTGCTGTGTACACTGTTCCTCTGGTTCTGCTCACTTCACTTTGCATCAGTTCATGTAAGTCTCCTCAGTTTCGTAGAATGGGCAGCGTTAGGGGAGGAAGGCCCCCAGGCCGGTGGCTCCTAGACTCCTCACTGTTCTGTCTTGTCCCCCTCCACCATCTCATGTGGTCCCTTCTCTCCGCCATCTTGGTTTGGACCCCTCATCGTCTCGACAGTCTTCTCCTGTTGGGCCCCCTTGCCTTGAGGGTCTTCACCCCAATCTATCCTACATTCCACTGTCAGAATGATTTCTAAACGTTCTGACTGTGTCATTTCCCTGCTCACTAAGCTCCCAGGGTTCCTTCCTTATTACCGCCAGGATCCAATATAAAGTCCTCTGATTTTTAAGCCCTTCACAATCTCCTCCAGTCTTAACCTTATGTCCCTCCACGAACTTATGATCTAGCCACCTACTGTACAACCTCCATTTTTCTGCCTTTGCTTAGAACACTCTCCCTCCTTAGCTCCTTCCTGACTTGGCTGGCAGATCTCCCAACCCATCTGCAGGCCTCTGACTTCTCTTACCCTCCAATATTACCTCTCATGGAGTCCGTGCACCTATTGGTCGCCGGCTGTTTCCCCCATTAGATGTGACCTCCTAGAAGGCGAGGCTTCTGCCTTTCCTCATATCTCTGGTATTTATCACAGTGCCTGGTACCCAGCAGGTGCTTTACACAGGAGAGAGCAGCTGTTTAGCCAAACAAAGGTGATTCAGCAGGGGACAGCTCCTGGCTGCTGCCTAAGCAGGCAAAAGCCTTCCCTAGCAGCTGATGGGGCGAGGATTTCTGGGCTAACGTGGTCTTTAGGTTCTTTCCCCTGGGAATATACCCAATGGGGCAGCCACCCCCTTCCCTGATATTGGTTAAGTGCAGAATGGGAGCTTTCTGAGGGCGGGGACTCTGGCACTTTTGTATCCCCAGCATCTAGCACATAGTAGGTCCTGCATGTTTAGTGACTGATTGACCAGCAGGTGGAGAAGTGTCCGGCAGCCTGATGGTGATAGGCTTTACCTAGAGTCAGGAGTAGTGCCCAGAGAGACCCGCAAGAGTCAAGGAACATTTATTAAGGACTCCCAAGTGCCAGACACCGTATGAAATTCCTTCCAGAAGCTGCCGTGTGATCCCCCCCTTCCCAGCTTTGCCGAATGTCTTTGTGCTCAAGCCTTCCCTGCTCTTTATTTCATTTAGGACTAAATAAATGACTGTCCTCTCCCCACCGTCAGAAGCCTGCCCTGCATTGGGAATCGATAATTAGAGCGCTGAAGGATTCTTCCTCTAGTTCATTATCTGATCAACGTGACCCCTTGTGGGTCTGATGGCTGCAGGGCCAGGCTGCCTCCCCAGCGGGGGCTCGGTGCAGGAGTCGGGGCCCTTGGTCACAGTCAGGAAACTCACTTTGGATCCCAATTTTGTGACTTCTAGAAAGCGGCTTAACTCCTGCCTGCCTCAGTTTCCTCTTCTGTAAAAACAGGGCTAATCATAGCATCTACCTCCCGGAGTTGTTGTGAGGTTCAGTCAAGCTGTTGAACGTAGATGCTTTGGAAACCTTAGAGCTCTTTGTAAATGTTAGTCGAGATGATTACATCCCCTGTGAGAGTCTGAGAGCTTCAGCTGTCAGCCTCCCATGGCGGTGCCTTGGAGCCTCTTGGAGATTGAAGGAACCCTAGAGTGATACTAGACCAGATTCCCAGAAAAGGCAGACATCTTCTCTGAGCAGAAAAGAATTAAGATCCTGTTGGGAAATGGCCAGCTCTCCTCCAGGAAAATGTCTTCTCTGCTCATTTAAAAAAAAGTTTAGAGCCCTTAAGATGGTTTGACTTCTATATTTTTTTAATATTTTATTTTTTTCTCTAATTAATATAAAATAATTTTAAAATTCTTTTTTTCCTTCAAATTTTGAGTTCCAAATTCTCATCTTCCTTCCCCTTTCCCTAGATTGAGAAAGCAAGCAATTCGACATTGGTTATTCATGTAGTCTTGCAAAACCTATTTCTATGTAGGTCATTCTGTGAAAGAAAACACAGACAAAAAATAAACTCCAAGAAAAATGAAGAATGTACAGAAAAAGTATCTTCGATCTGCATTTGGGCTCTACCATTTCTTCCTCTGGAGAAGGATAATGTCTTTCATCTTAAATCCTGAGAATTGCTTCGGATCATGGTATTGCTGAGAATAGCTAAGTTATTCATAATTGATCATCACGCAATCTTGCTGATTCTGTATATGATATTCTCCTGGTTCTGCTCATTTCACTTCGCATTAATAATGCATGCGAGTCTTCCCATGTTTTTCTGAGATCATTCTGTTCTCATCATGGGTATCATAGCCCAACGATATTTCGCCCTTTGCCCACTGGATGAATATCTCCTGAATTTCCCATTCTTTGCCAGAACTAAAAGAGTTGCCGTAAAGATTTGTGTACACGTAGATCCTTTTCCTTTTTGTTTTTTATCTCTTTGGAATATATATGTAGTGGAGCTATTGCTTGGTCAAAAGGTAGATATGGTTTTATAGCCTTTTAGCGTAGGTCCAGATTGGTTGAATCAGTAAACAACTTCACCAGTTGTACATTAGTGTTTTTATTTTGCCATGACCCCTTCACCATGTGTCATTTTCCTTTTCTGTCATATTAGCCAATCTGACAGCGTGAGATAGTAGCTCGGAATGGTTTTTGTTTGTGTCTCTCTCACCAGTAGTGTTTTAGAGCATTTCCCCCTTATACTTTGTCTGAAAACTGTCTCTTCATGTCCTTTGACCATTTATCACTTGAGGAATGACTCTGATTTCTCCATGATCCACGATGGTTTACTATCCGGCTTTGCTCTGGCTGGTCTACTTCTTGGGAAGGTGGTAAGAGTTCTGGGCCTGGTCAGAGACTGGATGTCCCAGTCAACTCTGCTTTTGGGTTGTGAGCTTAGAAAGTAGTGGATTTGGTTATTAGGAAATCCCGGTCTAGAAACTGGGCCTTAACCTTCCCTCTACCTTTCTGGGTCCTGGTTCTATCTGGAAGGGAATGGAAACTGGGCAGTACCTGGGCTTCATGATTAGGACCATTCAGGGTGTTGAGCCTGGAAGAGGACACCCTGAAGAAATATTCTCAAATATCTGAAGGGTTTTCATAGGCAGGAAGGTGCCATCTTGTTCAGCTTGGGCCTCGATGGTAGAACTGGAGGCGATAGGAGGCCAGTTCAGACTGAAATAGGAGCAAAAGCTTTTCCTGAGGAGGGCTGGCCCAAAGAGGGGTGGGCTGCTCAAGTAAACTCTGTCACCAGAGGTCTTCCAGGGGAGACCTGGCTCTATCCTGTGGTTCTGAAAGGCACAGAAAGATTCTGCTGCTACTTCACTTAGCCATCTCCCACGCCTTCTCTCATTTTATTTTTAAAATACATGCACAGGTAGTTTTCAACATTCGCCCCTACAAAATCTTGTCTTCCAAATTTTCTCCCTCCTTTCCCCATACCTCCTCCCCTAGACAGCAAGTAATGCTTGTAAACACCACATTGTAAGATTCTGACTTCATTCACTTTGCCATCCACTTCCATTTTATGGGAGAGTACATCCCATTCACATTCACAGTTAAAATGACTAACTCTGTACTTCCCACCATCTTATTTTCCCCAAGTTATACTTTTCTCTTTCCTTTCCCCCCTTCCCTCCTCCCCAGTGTTTTACTTCTGACCGCCACCTCCCTCAAACAGCCCTCCTCTTTTACAGTTCCTCCCCCTTTCTTATCCCTTCCCCCTTCTGCTTCTGTTCTCCCTTCTATTAACCTCCATCTTTCCTTTCCCCTTTGCCGTCCTATTTCCCTATAGGGAAACTCTATGAAACTATGAATAAGACAGCAAGTAATTTAAGATAGGTTAAACATGTTTTTTTTAAGAGTTCTTTGCATCCCCAGCTCTCAGTATATAGAAGGCACTTAATAAATGCTAATTGCCTAAATGGGTCCCCTCAGGGCCTAGTTTCTCTCCTCTATAAAATGGGAATGATCACACCTGCATTCTTTTGGGAGTGTTTTTAGTATTAGGTGAAGTCTTGGGTATTTTATGATCTCAGTCGGGAAGGGCTGCAGACCACCTCTTTCCCCCATCATGCCCTGGTAGCCTTGTCTATGGTATCCCCCAAGAGCCTTTCTAGACCCTTGGGGGTGAGGAGCCATCCCCTGGGGACCAGCCCAGCCCACTTCCATTTAAACTCTGAGTCTCTAGGGTGATATTACACTTGCCCCTGCCACCATGTGGGAACATTGAGGAACATTCAGGACCCTTTGAGTGACCCCTTTAGTGTTGGGTCATTCTGGGCTTTGATCCTCACAGTAACCCTATGAGCCCAGGGACATTATTATCCCCATATTCCAGGTGGGGAAACTGAAGCAGAGAGAAAGGTCCATAACTCAGAAATATATGGATAAGAATAAGGCTAGCTAAGTTAAGTTTGCCTGATTCCAAGGCCAGCACCCCATCCTCTGTCCCTGTGCTTCCTCTAAAAAGAACTGTATCTGGAGTCAGAGAGCCTGAGTCCGAATTGCAGTTCTGTCTTCACAACTTTGGCAAGTCTCGTAACCTGTTTGCCTCAATTTCCCCATCTGTAAATACAAGGCCTGGCCTGGCCTCTGAGATCCCTTGAGCTCAAGATCTGTGATCTGATGAAGAGTTCCCAGTGTCTTAAGGATAGTAGAATCAGTAAAATCTGAATTGAAATCCTCCCTCAGCCACTTACTAGCCCTGTGGCCCTGGGCAAGGGTCTGCCTCAGTTTCCTTATATGTAATATGGGAATAATGATAGCACCCACATTCCAGGGATGTTGTGAGGATCAAATGAAATGTTTGTAAAAAACATACCACATGTTTTGTGCCTGGTATATAGTAGGTGCTTAATAAATGCTTATTTCCTAAGTCTGCACCCCCCATCTGCTGCAGTGAGCTTGTGTCAGGTTTAGTGATCTTCTGAGAACTGGAGATCTGGGTTCCACTTGGAACTCTGACTTCTGTGAAAGGTAGAAGCAGGTGTGAGCACATGAGGTGCCCTTTGTGCTAGAGAATCGGAGCTGGGCCAACTAGGTCTCAGAAATCCTCCTTAATTAACATGCAACTGTCTTAAGTTTGAATATTGGAGACTGAGTGTATGTGTGTGTGTGAGTGTGTGTGATAATGTGTGTTTATGTGAGTGTACATGTGCATGTGTGTGAGTGTGTGTAAGAGTGTTTGATTGTGAGTGTGTGTGTGTGTATGTGTGATAATGTGTGAGTGTGTGTAAGAGTGTTTGTGAGAGTGTATGTGTATGAGTGTGTATGATAATGTGTGTTTGTGTGAGTATGCATGTGCATGTGTGTGAGTGTGTGTAAGAGTGTTTGATTGTGAGTGTGTGTGTGTGTATGTGTGATAATGTGTGAGTGTGTGTAAGAGTGTTTGTGAGAGTGTATGTGTATGAGTGTGTGTGATAATGTGTGTTTATGTGAGTGTACATGTGCATGTGTGTGAGTGTGTGTAAGAGTGTTTGATTGTGAGTGTGTGTGTGTATGTGTGATAATGTGTGAGTGTGTGTAAGAGTGTTTGTGAGAGTGTATGTGTATGAGTGTGTATGATAATGTGTGTTTGTGTGAGTGTGTGTGTCTGTGTGAGTGAGTGTGTGTAAGAGTGTTTGATTGTGCGTGTGTGAGAGTGTTTGTGAGTGTGTATGTGAGTGTGTGTATGATAATGTGTGTATGCATGAGTGTGCATGTGCATGTGTGTGTCTGTGTGAGTGTGTGTGTGTGTGTGTGTGTGTGTGTGTGTGTGTGTGTGAGAAGCTTCCGGAGGCAGGTTCCAGGTGCCCTTTTCTCATCTCCCTGGGGAGTAGCTGAGGTGGGGGGGGGGGAGGCTCCTGACGGCAGCCCCCAGAAATGTCACCTTCGGCGTCTCCCGCCAGCCGGAGCCCCATTATCCCTCGGAGTTCTGTTAATCCCCAGGAAGGGAACGCCTCCTGGATCGTTTCCAGCCGGGCACTTACAGAGCGTGGAGTGCGGGAGGGGGCGGCGCCGCTGGCAGACTCCCACCTGCCTGCTGTCTACACCTTCCTAGATGGGGAGGCCGGAGGGAGAGTCCCCCCTCCCCCCTACCTGCGGGAAGGAGATTGGACTTAACCCAGAGAGCCATGGTGCAGGGGATTTTCCATTTATTTAACTTAGAGATGGCTCTGGAGGGGAAAGTGAGGCAGGTGACTTTGCCCAGCCCCCCCTCACTTAAATCCAACTCCTCTGCATGTCATGGACTCACCTCCTGATACTTATCAGGGTCAGCCCACAAGCATTTATTAAGCCCCTCTTGTGTACTCTGCACTGACCAAGAAGGCAACACTCCCTCTCCCCTTCCCCCCTTTCCCAAGGATGTGTCAGGGCTCTGTCCCGGGTGCTGACGGGGCGGGAGGAGATAGAAGTCGGAGCTGGTCATCTTGCCCCTGTTTAAGAAGACTACGAAGAAGCCCGAGGTGGCGATCAAACAGCGCTCCACATTGGTGGAGATGTAGGTCATCCCCCACCCCCTCCTCCGAATCGGGGCGCACGAGCCGGGTGCCCCGTGATCTCACAGCGAGAGGACAGACAGCGGAAGCCGGAGAGGGAGGGAGAAAGCCTCTTCCTTTGAATCGAAGGCCCGGGGGAGCCCCCTGCCTTAGAGCTAAGAGCTGCCTTTATTTTCTAAATCTCCAAAATCTGAAAGCTTCTCAAAAGCTAAGCTCCTTTGTTAAACGCACTCGGACATGAAAAACCTAAGTCAGAGTCTCCGGGATTTATATCCGTGGGCCGGCCTTGCCCGCTTTCCATACATGCTCTCCTCGGGGCTTCCCGACTACCTGCCAGGCAGATACAGTGATGATCCCATTTTCCAGATGGGTTAGCTTGAGGGAGCTCAGAGATCAAGTGACCTACCCAGCTTGTAGACGCCCGAGTTCGGATCCGAGCTCTGGCTTTCCTGCCTCCAGCTTCTGTTCTCCGCAAGGCGGCCTCCATCACCTTGTTCTGACCGTAGGCAACAAGCCTAGAACGAGACCCCCGGGGATATATATGGCGGCGGGTACCTATTTCCAAAGGGATCTCGTTTGCTGTTATTCAGTTGTTTCGCTCGTCCTTGACCCCATCCGGGATTTGCTTGGCAGATACCAGAGGTGTTTGTCCTTTCCTTCTCCGGCCCATTCTACAGTTGAGGAAACTGAGGCAGACAGGGTGACACAGCTTGCCCAGAGTCACACAGCTAGTGAGCATCTGAGGTCAAAGGTGGCCTCAGCTGTTCCTGAGTCTCAATCCAGCACTGCATCTGCTGCGCCCGAATGCTCATTTTCAAAAAGGTAATTCTAATTATCATGAATAATAATGCCCAAACCCCAGCTGTAAGCTTCTCCGCTCCCCGGGCCTTTCGGATATTTGAAGCGAGCGATCATCGTCTCCTGTCCGATTTTCTCTTTTCCAAATTATGTTATCCAGTTGGGTTAAAAAAAAAAAAGAGCCCTAGGGGCAGCGAGGTGGCACAGTAGTTAGAGCACCGGTCCTGGAGTCAGGAGAATCCAAGTTTAAATTTGGTCTCAGACATTTCACATTTCCTCGCTGTGTGATCTTGGGCAAGTCACTTAACCCCAATTACCTCAGCAGAAAATAATAATAATAATAAATAAGCCCTATCATTATGCAGTGAGAGAAGCATGGTTAGACAATAATGTGTGTGAAGAACATGGAGAGAAAAGGTCTTACGGAAATACAAATAAAATTACAAACTAATTCACTCCCTAGTAAATGACGTCCGTGTTCATTGTTAGGCCTTGCCAATAATATGGCAAAAGGACGGAATCACTAAAATAATTCCGTAGCTTTAGTGTAACAACATGTGACTCTCCCAGGGGATACTTTATAGAACTAATAACAAATACTATTTGTTCTTGGTTCTGCACATTTTTGACCCAGTGGCCCAAGTCTAATCCTTCATGCGTAGGACCGTCCTTCCAAGCTACCACTTCCCCCTCGAAGATTACCCGAGGTTGAAAATCCCCGTCCTCGTATGACAGAAACCGAAGGTCCTTTGCTACCTCTGGACATCTACGACATATCAAAGCTCTTATTAAACTACAACTCCCAGATCTCAACTCAGAACTCCAGATGGGAAACGAAAAGGGCAGAGGACAAAGGAAATGTCCCCTCCTCCTTCTGGAAGCCAGTCTTAGTTAATGCAGCCCCGGATCTCATTCACTTTTTTGTCTGACACATCACGTTTTTAGCTTGTAGTCCACTAAGACCCCTCCGATCTTTCTCAGAAAAAGCCCAACTTTTTACCCATTTTGTACTTCTGATGTTAAATTTTTGCACGTAAGCATAAGATTTTACATTTATCCTCACTGAAGTAGATTGGTTTTTGCTGAGGCAATTGGGGTTAAGTGACTTGCCCAGGTCACGCAGCTAGGAAGTGTTAAGGATCTGAGGTCAGATTTGAACTCGGGACCTTCTCATTGAATTGGACTTTTTAAAGAACCAGTGCCATGCTGTAGCTTGTCTTGTTTGGATTCCCAAATCGGCCCTCCGGTTTGTTACCTTTGTGTCCTAAACTTTGTCTCATTTTGCAAATTTGATGAGCAAACCACCTCATCCAAGTCATTGATAAACATATTAAAGAGCACAGAGCCCAGTCCAGATCCTTGGAGTATCCCTCCTGCCAAATCGAGGCAGGTGGGTTGCAGGGTAGATGGAGCACTGGGCCAAGAGTTAGGACGATTTCCCTTCAAATTCAGTTGCAAACCAGCTCTGCCTCAGTTTCCCCAACTGTCAAACGGGGATGATAATAGCATTCGTCTCGCCGGGTTATCGTGATGATCAAATGAGATGACATTTGTAAAGCCTTTAGCACAGCGCCTGGCACGTAGTAGGACTACGGAAATGCCAGTAATTCTGATTATTATTACATCGCCTCTTGGGTCGCCTTTTATTTATCCCGTGTGAATCTTGCGTAGACGGATATATTCTCAGGTTCTTTCCTCCTTTTAGATTTAGAGTTGAGGGACTAAACAATAGCATGAGGTGATTTATCGAAAGCTTTGCTAAAAAGCCAGAGAAATTCTCTCCGTGGCATCCTCTTCATCCCCTCAGATGAGTAATCCTGTCAAACAAAACAAAATGATGCTCTCCCTGCATCGCCCGCGCTTGCTGAAGTCAGGCAGGAATCGCTCCTCCCCTTTCTAGGTTTCCAGTGCTCGTCCCTTTAATGATCCCTTCTGTAATTTTCCCAGGAATCAAAGTCAAGCCTAGAGTTTGCAGACTCCATCCCGGCCCCCCTTTTTTTGAGTAGAATAGCTTTTATTTTTTTCTTTTTCTTTTTTTAATTAAAGCTTTTTATTTACAAAGCATATGCACGGGTGATTTTTCAACACTGAGCCTTGCAAAGCCTTCTGGTCCAACTTTTCCCCACCTTCCCCTCCCCCCTCCCCTAGATGGCAGGTAGTCCCATACATGTTAAATGTGTTAGAGTATATGTTAAATCCAATATATGTATCCATATGTGTATAGTTATCTTGCGGCACAAGAAAAATCGGATCAAGAAGGAAAGAAAACTGGGAAAGAAAACAAAATGCAACAAATAACAACAGAAAGAGTGAGAATGCTGTGTTGTGAACCACATTCTATTCCCATAATCCTCTCTCTGAGTGTCAATGGGCTCTCTCCATCACAAGATCACTGGAACTGGCCTGAATCACCTCATTGTCGAAGAGAGCCACGTCCATCGGAATTGATCATCATATAATCCTGTTGTTGCCTCACCACGATCTCCTGGTTCTGCTCCTTTCCCTCAGCATTAGTTCCTGTCGGTCTCCTCAGGCCTCTCTGAAATCCTCCTGCTGGTCGTTTCTTACCGAACAATAATACTCCATCACATTCAGGTACCATGGCCCCTTTTCCTAGAATTAAGAACATTTATCTGGTTTCAGTCCCAAGGGGTCTCCCCATCTTCCCGGACCTCCAGATGTGCAGGAAGAACTTGACATCTGGACGCAGCCTTGCGAAGGGCTGTCTCGGTGACAACTCCGCCTCCAGAAGCACAGAGAGAAGCTGCTTTTCTCTAAGATAACCATTCCCAGAGGGCAGATTTTTAGTTCTCACAGGTTAAAGCCTCAGGGAGTCGGAGTGACCCGTTTTTGGAGGCGGGGAGGTCCTCGTTCCCTGTCGGAAACATGGACGTGGAGGTTGCGTGACCCTCTTGAACCTCCTTAGGGGCTCACGGATCAAAGCCCCAAAGTCTCCTCTGGCTCGGAGATTCTCCCCTTTTTTTCCCTTCCCCTAGTGAATCTCAGAGCTTCCTTTTGGCATGTCTGGCAGCGGGTGGGGGATGACGACCAGAGACTCCTCCCGAGCTCTGGTTCCTCCTGGGAGCCAGGCCGAGACTCGTGGCCGGGAGCTCAGGGCTGCCTTTGATATAAACAGCTAGCGGCCTCCCACCGGCTGTCTTTGAACTCCCTTAAATCACCCCGATTTCTTTCCCTCTCCCCCCTGGAAGCCTTGTGGCTATTTAGCTCTGAGAAAACGCAGGCTATATTTGGGACAGCGTCCTGGGAGTCGGCTTCCGCTGGCAGACAGGTTCGATGTCGGGATCAATAAGATCACTCCAGGAATCACCCCCCTCCGAGCCAAGCAAGAGGGGACGTCACGCTGAAGGCGGTGGGGGGGCCGCGGGCCTGCTCTCCTATGGAGGGGCTGCTTGGGCGCCGGCGCGGGGGTCTCGACTTTTGATAGCTCGTTTCTCAAGCACGGCCGGAGGCTGCCCGGGGAAGACCTCACCTTGGCAGCCTCCGGGGCGGGATTTCGTGGCTACACCCTGGCTGAGAACGAGTCCGCTCGGTAGCACTTAAGGGATCTCGTGTGTCCCATAACCACAGACATCTCCCCTCTGGCCACTCCGGCCTTGGGGAGGACGAAGGAGGAAGGGAGGGGGGTGGGAAATGAGCCATGGCACGCAGTGTTCCACGAGGGAAGATGGATGGCGGCTCGGCAGCTTCCTCGGCAAGGACGGATAAACTGCGGCACCTGCGCGAGGGACCCGGGACCTGACGCGGAGACGGTTCCTGAGAAACGCTCGGCGACTGAGTGACAGTCCCAGCTCGTCTGAGGCCGAAAGAGCCTTGGAGGGCGTCGGGCCCAGCTTCTGCCCAGCCGCTAATCTCCCACGTGCTTCTCTCCCCAGAGGACTCATCCAGCATCTGCTGGAAGACCTGCAGTGATAAGAAGATTATTATCCCCTATTTACACATGGGAGAAACTGAGGTTCAGAGGGATTAAATGACTTGCTCAGGGATGATTAGCTCTTTCATTCAGAAGCAGGACCCGCTGGTGGCTCACTAAATCACATCCTGACAAATCCTCCAGCCGACCTCATTCTTCCATCTCCAACGGCTGAGGTGACCCCTTCTCTGCGATGGGAGGGTGTGTGTGTGTGTGTGTGTGTGTGTTGGACTGTTGACCACCAGGGTACTTTGTAGCCCTGAGACTGCATGACTCTGGAGTCTCCTTTTCTCCAGAAAGGAATTTTCTCCACCCTTTATTTGCCCCATCAATCACCAGCACATAGTAGGTCCTCCTGAGAAAGGAACAAAGGCTTTGTGAGTTTGTTAATAAACACTTGCTAAGTACCTACTGTGTGCCAGGCACTGCTAAATAATGCCAGTGTTATGGATCTTAGAGATATGTAATTTTTGCTCTTCAACACCTCTTTTTATAAATAAGGAAACCAAGGCACAGAGAGCTGAAATTTCTTGACTAGAGTCACACATCTCATAAGTCACGGAGACAAACCTAGGAGCAGGACTTTTGATCCCAAATTCAATGTATCATCTCTTCCATGTCACAAAGTCTCCATGGCACACTGGCTAGATCACCGGCCCTGGAGTCAGGAGGACTGCCCTCAGACTCTAATATTTCCTAGCTGGGTGACCCTAGTCACTTAGCTCCAATTGCCTCACAAAAAGAATTTTAAAAGAATAAAAAAAAAACCCAAGTCTTCAGGACTTCAAAGAAAGAAAAAATTGAATTTTAATTCCTTTGGGAACACCTGCCAGTAAATTAACAAACACATACAAAGCACCTACTTTGTGTTGAGCACTGACTGTGTTGACTGCTAGAGATGCAGAAACCAAAACAACAATCCCCGTCTTCGAGGAGCTTATGGAATGGGGCTGACACAGCATGTTCAGAATTAAAGATAATAGCTAACATTTACAGGGTGCTTACTATAAGGCACTTATGCTAAGCCCTTTATAATTATTATCTCCTCATAATCGTATGTATATAATTTATATATTTACATATATATGTATTATATTTATATAGATTATAATTATGTATATATGTATAATTTATACATTATATATACATATATCTACATATATACATGCATACTTTATAGATTATATATATACACATAAGTATTGCTCCTCACGCCAATCCTGGGAGGAAAGTGTTCATCGTTATCCTATTCTCCGTTTGAAAAAACGGAGACAGACATAAGTGAAATGATTCCCTCAGGTGCCACTGACAGTGTCCGAAGTTGGGTTCTAGGTTCAGGGCTCTAGGACACACCGTAAGCCCCAAGGGATTCTGGGAGACACTTGGAACAGGAAAGACTACTGGAACAGAGCCGGCTTTTCTCCCAGATTGTCCTCCACTTCTGGGCCTTTGCATTCTCAGTCCCTGGTTCTCTTGTTTCTTCGTGAGTCTCACTATCAGAGGTTCATGCTTTTCTGCTCTGCCAGGGATTTTGGCAATTTGGGCCATAAATTCTGCTTTCAGAATTCTCTTTGAAACTCTCCAGGAGCTTCACGCTGCGACTCCAGGCTTTCTTGGGAACCCAAGGATCCTCGGTCTCATCAGACATCGATTCACTTTCCTTTGTCTTGCAATGGCTGTTCCTAGGCACCTGTAATCTTTTTCCCTGATGGAAAGCGCCGTATTCACAATCTCGTCCCCCTGGATCTTTTGGCTTCTGCTGACTCTTCCTCCTCCTGAGATGAGGTCCGTCTCTGCTCTTTCTTTTCCCCTGTTGTTCATTTTCTGACTCCTTCCCTCCGCAGGTAGTTTCTCTGGGAGCTGGACCTAAAGCCTAAACGGTCGCTGCGACCTTTTCAGCTTCTTAAACCGCTGGCGAGTCCGGCTCACTCCTCGCCCCATTCATCTCCTCTTGGTCTGAGAAATCCTCGTTTCTCTGCTCTTCCGGTGACTTCTGGAAGGCAGAGCCGGCCCCAGCCGCCTACTGCACTCCTCGCTCTAGGTGCACCTGGGGGTTCGCATCCACGCTCACGGCCAACCTCGGGCCCTCCGTTCATCCTTTGGCCGAGTCCGGTCCCAGCTCAGAGCCCCGCCACAACCCGGATCAGCCGGAGACCACCTCTCCTTTTAGGTCCTCGGAAGCAAAGGGGATTTTATTGCAGAGGTGAAGCTTTTATGAAAGCTCCTAGAGCCTGGCGGAGGGCGGGAGGTGCCGAGCAAGGACGGGGAGTGAGCCTTGTTTGCCGTTAATTCATCGGGGATGCTGCCTCCTTGGGGTAAGGGTACTCTGGGCCACAGAGGCAGCTGGGATCATGCTCTCCTCACACGCAGTTCCTATTTGGAGGGGGTTAAGAAGTTATAAGACTTATTTTGTATTTAATTTATACTTTAACATATTTAACATGTATAGGACTACCTGCCATCTGGGGGAGGGGGTGGGGGAAGGAGGGGAAAAGTTGGAACAAAAGGCTTGGCAATTGTCAATGCTGAAAAATTACCCGTGCATAGAACTTGTAAATAAAAAGCTATAATAATAATAAAAAAGAAGTTATAAGAAGTGGGAAAAGGATCCTCCCTCTTACTGACGTGTGACCCAGGAGTTCCTGGAATTAAACTTTGAGGGAAATTGGGGTTTCGAGAGGCAGAGGCCAGGAGGGAGAGGATCCAGGGGTGGGGGGCCGGCCTGCTCAAAGGCACGAGGCAGGAGATGAAATGTGATCTGGGGGGGCAGCAAGGAGTCGTACCCGCCAGGCCCGGAACGGGCGGCTTTCCCCAGGCTGGGAAGGACTCGGAGGGTCCAAGTAGCAGAATTTCTGTATTATCCTGGAAGGAACGGGGAGCCTTGAGTCAGGAGAATGGAAGCCTTCCTCAGAGTCTGACTGCGGCATTGAGCCCAGCATGCTCAGCGGCCCGGCCCCGGGTCTGCCCTTGAAGCCTTTCCCCGAACCTCCGCCAGCCGAGGTCTTCAGTGTCCAAGCCCGGCATTGAGCCCAGCGTGCTCGGCGGCCCTGGGTCTCCCTTAAAGCTTTCCTCCGGCCCTTCGGCCCTCCGCCAGAGACGCCAGCCGAGGTCTTCGGGGTGGTTTTCCTGCCTAAAGTTAGCAGTGGCAATTAGAAGCGGAACCGTCTTAGGAAAATGCTTCTGCCCCCACCCCTGCACACAGGTGCACACAATCATTATTTGATTGGGCCTCCATTAGCTAATTAGCGGAAAGCCTCAGGAAGTCCTTAGTCTTTGCTGCAACCTTTTCATCTCCATAAATTGCTGGTGAGTTCAGCTCACTCCATCTTCCCATTAATCTCCAGGCTCCCCACTCTCGCCGGCTCCATGGTGATTTACAAGGGATGGGAGCTCTTGGAGAGGTTCCTGCCAGATGCAGAGCAATTAGCCCAAGAAGGGGGTGTGGAGGTGGGGGGGCAGGGGCCCGGATGTCCGGCCCCGCAGGGGCTTTGGTGCCCGGTGCTGGAGTCATGGAGGCCCCGGGAGCTGGAGAGTGGGCCGAAGGCTGGAGCGCCCTGGGAAGGGATGGGGAGGGTCTCGGGTCTCTGCTCCTTCAGCTTGAGCAGGGGAGGAAGGGAAGATGCTGAGGGCTCAAGTTCAATGGAGCCGTGGGGTCAGAGGAGAAAGGGCCTTACAATGGGGAATGTTAGGCCTGGGGGGCCTTAGAACAGGGGGTGTCAGAGCTGGGGGGGCTTAGAACAGGGGGTGTCAGAGCCCAGCCCTTCCAGCATCTTATACTTTGTCGGTGTCTGAAGCCTGGAGCCCCTGCTCCCCCCGTCTCCCAGACATGGAGCTCCCTAGTTTTTCCTGCAGCCGGAAGCAGGGGTGGAAGTCCCCGCGCTGGGCGTTCTCGGGCACCGGTCACAGCCAAAGCTCTCTGGTTCTCAGTGACCGAATCCCAGGCCGGCCGGGCCTCAGAGGCCCACAGACCGGCCACTGTGAGCAGGATCCCCGCCCCCGGCCCGTGACTCTTGTCCTGCTCGTGTGCTGGGCCCAGACCTGCCACGTTTTCCTTTAGAAGGAGCTGCCGCTGCTGCAAACTGTCCCCGCCTCAGTTTTTAGGGTGAATTTGGGATCCCAGGACCCCCAGGCTCCCGGCAGCTCTCCTGCAACAGACCCGGGTGAGGGCCCCCATCACGAGCACGTTGTTGGCCCCCAGGGGCTGACCTTGATTTCCCCGGGCCCTGCCCACGCCCCCCAGGGAGCGCTGCTTGCCGCTCAGAGGGGCCCGTGGCTCTCAGTCTCCCACTAGACGGGCGCTGACGGGCGATCACCCTGCGCACCAGCACCGAGGGGGTTCTGGGCCTCCGTGGAGCACCCGCGCATCCCTTCCGGGGCCGGCCCGTCCTCCCGCTCATCCCTCCTCACCTGCATGGGAGTCCCACCACGTGTCACACACCCGGGGCCACTCCTCGCACCGGCCCCTCCCGGGACGTCTGGTCCCCTCCGAATTCTCCTCGGAAGCCGGACCCCGAGCGCCAGCCCCGCGGCGTCGCCCAGGAGCGCCAGCGCCCAACGCGCTCTGCCAGCACTTTCATTATCTCCATAAAATGCAAAGTGCCGCAATTACATTCAGGAGGGATGAATGCCCTAATTAGGATCTCAGGAAGAAGGGAAAATATTTTGAAAGGGAAGAGTTCAACCGCGCTGGAAACACAAAGAGCTCCCGGCAGACCTTGATCTCCCAGGGAAAATCATCAACCTGACAGGTGGGAGTCAGAGGCCGAGGGCTCGGGGCGGAGCAGTGCGGGGTCTCCGGGGGGCTTGCCTCGGTTTCCCTCTGTTTGGAAAGGGAAGAAATGATTGTCGGCCAAAGGAGCCGCAGAAAAATAAATCGATCTGCGTTAGATTCCTCAATCCGGTTTTGTTAAGGGTTTTTGGAGTGTCTAATAATATAGGGCAGCCAGATGGTGCAGTGGATGGAGCTCCTGGCTTGGAACCAAGGACTTATTGTCCTGAGTTCAAATCTAGCCTCTGACATTTACCAGCTGGGTGATCCTGGACAAGTCACTTTGTCCTGTTTGCCTCCATTTTCTCATCTATAAAATGGGCTGGAGAAGGAAACCGCTGCAGTATCTCTGCCAAGAAAACCCCAAATGGGGTCACAGCAGAAACGACTGGGCAACAACTGCAATAATGACACGAACCGGCATTTATTTGCACTTTTACAGAACCCCCGACTTTTAGAGCATTTTCTGTGTATCGGGCCCGGGGCTAAATACTGGGGGCTGAAGAGCTGGGTCCTCGAGTCATCTGGGCTCTGCAGGAGAGGGGGCAGCGTGTTCAGATAAGTAAAATACAGAATAATTTCAGGAGGTGAGGCTGCTGATAAGGAGAATTACATATATATCGTAGCAGGCGACCCTGGGAAGTAGGTCCTATTGTTGTCCCCGTTTCTCATGGGGAACCTGAGGCAGGCAGAGGGGCTGCGTGTCTTGCCCACAGCCTCTGAAGCCAGATTTGAACTTGGGCCTCCTGGACTCCGGTCTCGGGCTCCCTCCCCTGCTCCACCCGGGGGGCCTTAATGACTTAGGGTTTGGGTAGGGAGACGACCCCGGCCCGTGCTTCGGGGGAAGCTGCGAGCCAGAGGTGAGAAGGGCGGGCGTTCCAGGCCACTCGTGTCTGGGTCCCAAGGTGGATCCACCCTGGGAGTAGCGGGCAAGGGGAAAAGGGAGGGAGGGGGGAGAGGGAGGGGAAGGGCTAGGAGCCGGCGCAGGCTTGCGGCCCTGCAGAGACGGCGCCTATAAAAACCCAGTCTTGCAAGCAGGTGAATCAGGCTGGCGATGCCGCGGCGGAACCGTTTGCCACAGGGTGCTTCCCGATGCGGCCGCCTCTGCCTTCCAGTTAGGGCTGATTTATGGGCGAATGGCCGGCCTGCAGCCAGCTGTGGCCGGGGGGGGGGGCGGCCTGAGCAGCCTGGAGGAGAGCATCCGGGTCCAAGTGGTCGGGGGAAGGAGGCTGGGACACAAGGAAAGACTGGGAACAGCCCCTGCCCTCGGAGAGCCTGCGGTCCAGGGAAGGAGCCCGCGGCCCGGGGAAGGAGCCCGCGGGCCGGGGAAGGAGCCCCCGGCCCGGAGAAGGAGCCCCCGGCCAGGGAAGGAGCCCCCGGTCCGGGGAAGGAGCCCATGGGCCGGGGAAGGAGCCCGCACCCACACATGGGACAGATTGGGCGCCCAACCCAAGGGAGGGAAGGCTGAGGCGAGACTTGAGCCAGGGCCTGCGTTCAGATCTCCCCACGGTCACTTAGCTTCCTTTTGTGCCCTTGCCACACTAGCCGGCTCCCGTCCTAGCTTGACTCGACTGGAGCTCCAGGTCCAGACAGAGCAGGAATGGAGGCGGCTCAGGGAAAATCAGAATAAAAAGGAGTAAAGTGCTTAAAAGCTGTGATCCGGGTTCAGGTCCCACCCCCTGTGTCCCATACTGGCTGTGAATCACTTTGGCAGAGAAGGTCTAACCCGCACTGGGCCTTTCTCCCCTAGGATCACTGACATCCCAGTCCCCGCCTCACCCCGCCACCTTTAATCTTCCAGAGGCCCCCTTGGCCCTTGGCAGGGCCTGTCCCTCAGATGCTCAGCGGAGGCAGGTGACCCCCCCAAGAGCACACAGCGAGCGAGTGCCAGAAGCAGGATTGGGATCCGACTCTCCTGCCGGCAAACTCGGGCTCTTTGCGCCCTCCGATAATCCACGTTTCTACAGTCTTTTACATCATTTCATCTGACCTTCACACCAACCCTTGGAGGCACCCTGAGCTTCCTCTGCCTCTATCACTTAATATCCATCCTGAACGAGTCCCGTCCTCGACTATAAAATGGGCACAGTAGCAAGAAGGGTTCCTGTGAGGAACAGAGGAGGTGAGACTTGTAGTGGCCGGGATGGAGGAGGGGCTCTGCAAACGCTGCCCCCCTCTTGCCTCCGCTGCTTTTTCTGTGGGCAGCTGTCAGATGGTCATTCGGAGCGGCTGCATTTCATGGAACAGCAGCCATAAAATTGATTTAAAAACCATAAACGCAGGACACACTCTCTCTCAGATATGGGGCCGTGGGAAGGGGGCTGCCAGGAGTAATCGCACCCAAGGGCACGAGGTGCTTTGAATACCCTGATGATGTCAGCAGCCCGCTCCTGACCCTGGACGGGACCGCGTGCCCAAGGGCGGGACCCTGTGCCCAAGGGCGGGACCATGTGCCCAAGGGCGGGACCGTGTGCCCAAGGGCGAGACCGTGTGCCCAAGGGCGGGACCGCGTGCCCAAGGGCGGGACCGTGTGCCCAAGGGCGGGACTGTGTGCCCAAGGGCGGGATCATGTGCCCAAAGGTGGGACCGCGTGCCCCAGCTTCTGGGTTCACGGCTCCAGCCGCCAGCTCCGGTTTGCCAAAAGGTGCTGACTGGAAGCCTCTCCCTGCTCCTGGCAAGCAGGCCTCCTTAGCCACAGTCGCATCAATGAGCAAAGGCGGGGAGAGACTCCCGGGCTATGAAGAGTCTTTTCTTCTTCACCTCCGGACCCGGCGGTCTTCTTTCCCAGGTGATTTGGAGGAGACACTCCCCAGATCATCAGTTTAACTCACAGGCGAATTGGTCAGAAAACCAGATCCAGGGGCGAGGCAAGATCATCGTGTCGGTGTCGCTTTTGTCTCACGTGACTGTTTGGAGCTCCGCTTTTCATGGGTGGAAAACTGCTCTCTGTAGATGTTTGTATCCACAGCATCCGGCACAGTCAGTGTTTGTTGTAGTGAACAATGTTTGCGATGTGTCTGTTGTGTTGGGTCGGGAAGTCAGAAGCTACAGGGAGGTTGGAGTCATCATCTTTTCTAGTGCCTAAGTTGGAACTCTGCACACAGTAGGCGCTTCATAAATGTGTGCTGTGCTCATGGTGATGGGGAGCGGTCCTTGAATTTATTTCTGTTGGGTTTCAGGCCCCCAAAGGCGTCAGGATGATTCAGAAACATCAAATGGGTCGTGAGGCTCTTTCACTTTGCCTTCTGGCCGGGCCCTGATCAGGCTCTGAAGGGGAAGGCAGGGCCCCTCCCAGAGGCACAATGATCAGACTTCCCTGTGGTGAGAAAATGGGCCCAATTTGTAGCTGTCGACTTTAGGAAACATTAATGAGCTCGTTCCCTTGGGAAGCCAAATGGGAAATGATGGGCTCCTCAAAGGTGTGTAGAAAGTAATCCGCCGCCTCGCTGCTGAGTGGACCCTGAAAGCCCCCCGAGGATACCCGTCCGTTTGTTCGGAGAAGCCAGGAGAGTCAGCATGGAAGGCAGGGCGGGAGAGCCCAGCGGGGGGCGTCAGTGCTGCCGTGGCGGGGCTCTCTAGGCAGGCCAGGGCGCTCTGGGCAGGCCGGGGCGCTCTGGGCAGGCCGGGCCCTCTGGGCAGGCCGGGCCCTCTGGGCAGGCCGGGGCTCTCTGGGCAGGCCGGGGCTCTCTGCGCAGGCCAGGGTCTGGACAAAGCCCCTGCTCGAAGGTGGGATGGTCCAGTGGGTGGTCAAATAAAACCTTCGATTCTGGAGTGATTGATGGGATGGAGACAAGTTCAGATGTAATCCTGTCATACAGATGGATGGGGAAGCTGCTCACTCCCTGTTAGATCCACAGTGTCTTGTATACAATGTCAGAATCAAGAGGCAGAGTAGAGAGAGGGAAGGAAGGAGAGAAGGGAGGGAGGAGGGAGGAAAAATGGGAGGGAAGAGGGAAGGAAAGAAGGGAAGAAAGAAAAGAGGGAAGAGAAAAGGAAAAAAGAGGGAGGGAGGAAAATGGAGGAATGTGAGAAGGAGGAAGGAAGGAAAAAAAGGGAGGGAAGAGAAAAGAAAGAAAAGTGGAAGGGAGGAGGGAAGCCAAGAAAGGAAACAAGGAGAAAAGAAAGGTGGGAGGGAGGAAGAAGGTGTAAGAGAGGAAGGAAGGGAAAAAGGGAGGGAGGAGGGAAGAAAGAAAAGTGGGAGGGAAGAGAAAAGGAAAGCAGAGAATAAGGGAGGACAAAAGGAAGGGATGTGAGAGGGAGCAAAGAATAAGAGGAGTGGAGGAGAAAAGAACAGTGGGAGGGAAGAGGGGAGGAAAATAGTGAGGAAGGAAAGATGGAAGAGAGGAGGGAAGGAAAGGAGGGAGAAAGGAGGGAGGAGAGAAAGGTGGAAGAGAAGAGAGAAAGACTGTGAGAGGAGGAAGGGAGGAAAGAAGCATTCATTAGGTGCTTGCTAAGTGCCAGACTTTGCGCTAAGCACTTTACAGATATCATGTCCTTTGCGCCCCAGCCTTGGGAGGCAGATGGTATTTTCCCCATTTAGAGTTAAAGCGGACAGAGAAAGAATCTTGCCCAGGCTGGCAAAGTTAACAAGTGCCCGAGGCTGAATTCGAACTCGGATCTCCCTGATTCCAGGCCTCGTGCCCTACCCACTGAGTCAGGACCTGGGAACAAATTTCAGCTCTGCCACTTAACATTCACATGACCACGGGCACGTGGGCAGCTACCTCCAGGGCGCTCCCTGTTTCCTCCGATCCTGGTGCCCCTTGGGGAGGGGAAGTCTGCTCAGCTGACCAAATCTGGCTGGAGCAAACGGGGTCCATGGTGGCTGTTGTCAGCTCCTAAGGCACCGAGCATCCCCCCCCGACACGGTCTTCGTCCTCCAAGGAACCTCCCCGTGACTCTCGTTCTCCTGCCCCTGCGGGGTCTCCGTGCCGGGGCTGGTCCCACTCACCCCCTCTGGGGAGCTGCCGCCGCCCCCTCCCCGCCAGGTGAGCTGCGCCCCATCTCCCGACACGACAAAACTCCCCGTGGGCTCTGGGAGGGGGGGAGCTGGAGCTCGCCTCGCCCAGCGCTGAGGGAAAGAATGATCTGCACGATTCTGTGATCACCCGTCAGCCCAACCCTGTGGAAGGTCAAGGGGAACAGATGTAGTGGAGGCTGTTTATCGCATGAACGGGCACTGGCTGCGTCTTGTATCCAGCATGATGGATGGCGCGGGGATGGCCCCGTCACCGTCGCATCTCAGGGGCTCCTAAACAGCTGACTCAGAGGCAGAAAACTCAGCTGGTGGCCCCGGGTCTGGTCGGAGCTGCCCATGGCCAGCTCGGGACTCTGGGGCTTCCCGGCCCCGCGGGACAGGTCACGGAGAAAGCCTCCTGGGAGAAGAGGCTGCCCCCTTCTCTCGCCCCAGCTGCCAGTCAAGTCGGATTCTGTAGGGTGACGGAAACCAGTGGGTAGCCAGGGGTTAGATGGTGTTCTCGGCCACTGGCCAAGGCTGGGCTAAGTCCCGGGCGCCAGAGTCGGGAGGGACCTTAGAAGTCCAGCCTCTCCTCAATTCTGTCTCCAACATACACCCAAAGTGCTCATTTTTTAACGGAAGGCCACCAGAGAAGGAGAATCGATTTCCTTGTCAGGAGCTCCACTCCACTTCCGAAGACCCTTGGAAGGCCCTCCTCCTTTAGAAGCCGAAACCTGCCTCTTCTCAGCTGCCTCGGGCCACAAAGAGCGGGTTTGCTCTCTCCCCCGTGTGGCGGCCTTTCATATTCCTGAAGGGAGCGCTCCCCAAGCTAACCGTGCCCCTTCCTTTCATTGATTCCCTCAGGATGATATGAACTCAGTTCTGCATTCTCTGGCTTAGTGAAAGCCTTTCTAAAGTGTGGCGTCCGGGGCTGGAATTTTACACGTGTTCTGAGGAGGGCGGATATAATGCCGGGGCCGGCTCCCTGGAGGGCCTCAGGATCAGTCAGAGTCAGGATCAATCAAAGTCCTTGGTCTTTAAGGGGCCAGGTGGCTTGCCAAAGATAATCCTGGACTCTGGAGTCCGGAATCTCCAGCCTTTCTCCTCCTCCTCCTGCCGCGGAGTGCTTCTCACCCCCCCCCCCCAATCCTTGCCTATGATTACCTCACCACCACACATTCAGCAAGCACCACATCATCATCTCATCTCAATGTATGGCTATAGAGCCATTATCGCACATAGAATAGGTAATTAGCCTTAAGCCATAGCACGAAGCCTCCCCTGTCCTTCTATCTTCATATCAGCCTTTCCAGTTAGTGATTCATGGGCTTCAATAAAACCTCTTTCCGATCAATCGCTGCCTAGCAATTGATTACTTCGATCTTGTTCTCATAAGATTGATTTTTTGATCCGGAGTCTAAAACTTTACATTTATCCCCCGTCAGACTGCGTCTTGTTTGATTGCCAATACAGATCTTTTGGAATTCAAGGAAGCTTTATTACCATCTAGCTCACACTGGCATTTTGTCATAAATATAGTGTGGAAGGCTGTTCTAAACACTCTGCAAAGACCTAAGGGAATATCTGTAACATTCCATGTCCTTAGTCTGAAAAGGTGAGGAGGTTAATTGGACATTTCCTGTTCAGGTTGTAGCTGGACTGGCTTCCTTTTCGAGATGTTCAGTTATCCTTCCACTGAATCCTCATTGGGACCAAGAAAAACACTTGAGTAAAAGCATCTAAGAGAGCAACTTCACAAGACAACATATATAAGCTCCTGCCCTCTTGGTTCACCACGCACTTTGCTCTCTGCCCTTGGGAACCTTGATTTTAGCGATCTCACCAGTTATGTGGCCGCAGCCAGCATCCATATTGTTTATTCTTTGGTCCATGCTGAGTTCTTGCTAGGGGGCCTGCCCAGAATGGTCCTTGCTTTCCTCCTTTTGACTCTTTTCTTTGCCATCAGTTCGTACCATTTTTCTTGGGTTTCTCTGAATTACTCCATCATTTCTTAGGCATTTGGGTGGTACTTCCTAGCTGTGGGATCCTGGGCAAGTCATCTCTCTTTACACTACGTTTTCTCATCTGTAAAATGCTGTTCTGTTGTTTCAGTCATGTCCCCATTTGGGAGAGATACTGGAGGGGCTGGCCGTTTCCTTCGGTAGTTCATTTTACAGATGAGGAAACTGAGGCAAAAAAAGGTTAAGTGACTTACCCGGGGCCACACAATTAGTAAGTGTCTGAGGCTGGATTTGAACTCGGGAAGATGAGGCTTCCTAATTCCAGGCTGGAAGCTCTGTGCACTATGGCGCCCCCTAGTTGCCCTTCTGTAAAATGAGGTTGATGATAATGGTATCTACACAGAGTGGTGAGATTCCAATAAAATAATCTCTGTAAAACACTTTATAAACCTTAAACTATCCAGCTTATTACATCATAATATTCTGTTTTATTCATTTTCTAGGTTTTTTAAACCATTTGTCAGTTGATGACATCTTCTTTCTGAGTGCTGATATTAATGGACCAATGAACATTTATCAGGGGCTTACTATATTCTAGACATTTTACTGAGCTCAGGGGATGCACAGAAAAGCAAAAAGTTTAAAAAAAAAACCTTTTTAAAGGTTATGCATCTTTGGTATTTGGGATCTTTGTTTTCTATAATTTCCTTGGATGGACGCCCAGTGCTAAAATCACTGGGTCAGAGGCTATGAACGATTTCATTTTGTGTTTTACCATTGCAAAATAATGATATTCAGAATGCTCGGGCTTCTTCGCAGCTCCATCAACAATGCATCAGCGTGCCTATTTCCACAGCCCCTCGAAACTCTTTTGTCATGTTGGCCAATAGTGAAACCTCAGTTGGTTTAATTTCCATTTCTCTTCCTGCCAATGAGGTGGAGCATGTTTTTAAGTGTAAATTGATAGCTTGACATTCTTTTGAAAATGATTTGTCCGTATCCTTTGATTATTTATCTCTAGTTCTTGATCTTAGGTATTTTTGTCAGTTTCCTGTATGTTTTGGCTGGGATGGGGATGATTCCATGATCTCATCGGCATGGGGAACTTTTGTAGTAATACAGGTCGACGCTTTCTTTGCAAACTCATAACCTTGAGAGATTTCCCTTCAGTAGAGAGAGTTTAAATGGCTTGTCCGAGTCCCACACGTCAGCATGTGTCAGAAGCAGACCTCGGACCTAGATATTCCTGATTTTAAGGCCAGCTCTCTAATCATCCCCCCGGTGCTCCTGTCTGATATTTTGGCTGCATTTTCTTTGGAGAGCTTCTCTCTCTCTCTCTCTCTCTCTCTCTCTCTCTCTCTCTCTCTCTCTCTCTCTCTCTCTCTCTCTTTCTCAGCTCCCCATTCTGTCTCACTTGCTCGACAACTGTTCACACCCGGGGGCCAGATCTCGCGGCACCATGCCAGACAACAGCTAAGAGAATAACTTGATGACTTTTCTCTAAGCTCAGGGGGTGAGTTTTCTTCCCCACACAGCTGTCTGCTTTTCTTTCTCCTTCTCAATCGTAACAGGACGGAACTTTAAATAAAGTTAGGTTGTATTTTGATAGCCAAAGATAAGATCTTGGTATAGGGAAAAACAAATCAATTAGTCCATCAACCACTCACTCATTTGCTAATTAACTAATTTGTTAAATCAATTTTTAAGTGCCTACTAGGTACAGATATAGGAGATACAAAAATGAGACTTAGTCAGCCTCTGATTGTTTTTGCAAAAGTCATTTTTCCCCTCTTGAGTTTTCTCCTTTATAAAATCAAGTCAGACTGCATAAAAATAACGAGTATTTATATGGTTTTCTCCATCCTTTATCTCATTTGAGCTTCCTAACAGTCCTATGAGGGAGCTGCAAGAGATGTTTCTCTTTCCAAAGAAATGGGGAAAGGGTGGTTAAGTGATTTGGCCCCTTGCCCTGAGACTGGAGTTCTAGCCACTGAGCCACACTGTTTCTACTAGTCTTCTGCACCCTCCCCCTTCCCCCCTCCCGCCACTCCCTGCTTTAATATTCTATAAATGAATAAAACCTTAATTCTATGTGCAAAGCAACTCACATCCTGCTAGGGGAGACAGCCCATCGGGAAGGTTTCAGATGCAAGTCAGAACGAACGCTCTCATGGTCTTTAGGGTATAGAGCCAGATGGTGATCCGGGGACGTCTGTCTCTGTTGTTGAGTTGTTTGACAGGGCCAAGGACTCTGGTGGCCAGACCTTTCTGTTCGAGGTCTTCGGTAGCTGTGGCTGAGGCTCCTTAAGAATTCTGATTGTAAAAGTTGTGCCCATAACTCTAGCCCATAACTTGGGCTAAAAAAGGAGATGGAAAGGGAGGTTTTAAGTCCAAGGACTTGAGTTCTAGCTCTGTATCACTGACTGTATATAATGAGTTAATCCTTGATGGATTACTATCTCCAATTTGGAAAAATGCCAAGCCCTAGGGATGCTGTGGACCCTCTCCTTAGGCCTGGGCCCAGGAGCATTACAGCTCTTGGCAGTCCTCAGAGAGGCCCTGGCATGGAACTTGGATGGGTGGAGCCGATTCCATCGGAGTGGCTGTCTCTTCTGTCCTTGCAACAGATTTATGGGACTTCTCTCTGGTGGGAGTGTCTGGGATACTAAGTGTTGATGGAAGGGCCTCAGATGTTTAAACAGAACCGAAGAGACTCCAAGCCATGGCTTTGGGCAGACATCAGAGACAAGCCTCTTGGAATGGTGAAAAGGGGGCCGGATATGACAAAAGGAAAATGAGGTTCCAATCTCTGTCCTGATACCCACGATGGGTGTGACCAAAGTCAAGCCTTTACCCTCCCTCCCCATCATTCTTAGGCCTTTTCCATCAAGGATTGGCATAAAGACCACCTCCTCCAGGAGGTCCTTCTTAATGTCTTCCCTCCTTGCCCCTCTGTGGGATGACCTAGTGTTTATTTATCACGCATGCATTTTGTACAGGTTCATAAGTGAACGTTATTCTGTCCAGCTCTGTGACCGTACTGCTCTTGTAGAAAAGATGGTAAGATTTGGGATGTTTTTGGTAACATTTGAGGGGCCAGACCTGAAGAAGCGGACTGGTTAATTGTTTTCATATTACTCTCTGTTCAGAACCTTTATTCATACCAGAGCACCCGGTTTTAGGCCCAGGACTAGTCCTCAGTCAGGACTGCTCAAGGGCATGATACTCTTTAATGTGATTTGTTGTTTGGCCCACTCATTCTTTAGAATTAGATTATTTAATTTTTAATTGGTTTTTAGTCCATCTTTCCCTGGCCCCTTATTGAATATAATTTTTATTGCATTGTGGTCTGAAAAGGAAGCATTTACTATTTCTGACTTTCTGTATTTGATTGTGAGATTCTGATGCTCTTTTGTGTAGGCATGTACTGCTGAGAAAAAGATGTTTTCTGTCTCTGTTCAGTTTTCTCCAGAACTCTATCACATCTAAGTTTTCTAGGATTCTATTAACTGCTCTAGTTTTTTTTCTTTATTTTGTGGTTAGATTTATCTAATTCTGAGAGGGGCAAATTGAAGCCCCCCCCCCCACTAATATAGTTTTGCTATTTCTTCCTTAACTTCTCTAAGAATCTGGATGCTTTACCACTTGGTGCATATATATTTAGTATGACACTACTTCATTGTCTATGGTACCCTTTAATAAGATGTAGCTTCCTTCCTTAGCTCTTTTAATTAGATCTATTTTTACTTTTGCTTTATCTGAGATCAGAACTACTACCCCTTCTTTTTTGTTTTTTGTTTTGACTGAAGCATAATAAATCCTGCTCCAGCCTTTTACCCTTATTCTGTATGTATCTCTCTATTTCAAATGTGTTTCTTGTAACCAACATATTGTAAGATTCAGTTTTTTGAGAATAACTCTGTTATTCTCTTCCATTTTATGGGAGCGTTCATCCCATTCACATTCACAGTTATAATTACCAGCTCTATATTTCCCTCCATCCTATTTTCTCCCCTGTATATACTTTTATTCCCTCTTTCCACTCTGTTCCTCCTTAATAGTGTTTTATTTCTAACCCTCCTTGCCCTCTACCTGCCTTCCCTTCTATCATCCTTCCTCCATTCTCTTTTCTCCTAGAGTTTCCGCCCTTTCTTCTATCCAGCCCCGCCCCCCTTTTCTTTCCCTTTCCTCCTCCTATTTCCTGATTGGGTAAAATAAATTATGTTATTCCCTCTTTGAGCCCAAACTGATGAGATTAAGCTTCAGATAATGTTGATCCCTCTTTCTTAATAGGTCTTTTGTCCCATTTTACCTCCCTTTTCCTCTTCTCCCAGTACAATCCTTTTTCCATCCCGTAATGTCTTTTTCTTTCATCTCATCACATCAGAATCCCTTCATGTCCAACCCTCCATCCATGAGAAGCTTGATATTGAAGGGACTGGATGAGTTGGGGGACCCACAGACAGGACACCTTGGATTCTGGCCCCAAGCTGTCATCTTCTTGAAGTCTTCTTGAGGACAGACAGAGTTCAGCCTTGCCTAGAGTTAAGCCACAGAGCCTGCTATCTCTGGAGGGGACCTCTGGTACATTGGTGGGTTAGATCTGGAGTTTCATTGATGGGAGGTACAGGCCCCCGAGTCCACTCGATCCCAATGCCCTCTACAAAGTCCATGGTGTCCAGCCCCTGTCTGAAGAGCTCCCAGCTCCCCTTCTCTTGCAGGGGCTCAGTCCGTCTGCTTTGGGACAGCTCGGGTTGTTTGATGCTGCTGAGCCTCAGTCTGCTTCTCTGGGATTTATTATCCCGGTTCTGCCGCCCAGAGCCCACAAGAGCAAGGCTAAGGCCTGTTCCGTGTGCTCAGGCTGACCTGTGTCCTCAGCCACTGGGACCTTTCCTCCAATGACCCACACATAGGTTTCCCCATCCTGTGTCCCTGAGCTCTTGGCCACGCCCTCCTGTGGGCTCAGCATAGGGAGGCCACCCTGTGACTTGCCACCCTGCCTCAGCCCCCTGGCCAGCTCCTCCCTCTTTCTAGAGGGAATGTCCCTGAGAAGATCCTTTCCCCCGGTCCTCTCTAGAATCCCCAGTGGCCTCCACATGGTCTCCTGCCCCCACCCACCCTGTCCCTGTCTCTGTCTTGTTGACAGTTCTTGGTGATCGATGATGGCGGTCTTGAAGAGGTGGGCCCTCGGGTCCTGAGAAGTCAGTCTCCAACCTAGATCTGCAGTTCCCTGGAGGCTTTGAGGCCGGCTCTCCCCTCCCTCTCAGACAGCGAGCCCGCCCCCCAACCTTCTCTCCTCCAAGCTAAACATCCCCTGCTCCAGCCATTTCTCCTATGTCCTGGTCCCCAGCCCTGCCCCAGCCCCGCTGCCCTCCCTTTCTAGATATTCTCCATCTCTTCATGGCCTTCCTAGAATATGGCACCAGAACTGGATAGCCAAAGTACGCTAAGAGCAGCATCTCCCCTTTGAGCTCTCTTCATGGAACTGCTGGTGGAGGGGGCTCTGGGCAGGCCATTGAAAGGAGCCAGAGGGCATTGGGGGCACTGGGAGAAGGCAGGCCGTTCCAGGAATGGGGGTCTTTGCAGAAGTGGGGAGGGGGGAGATGGAGCATCTTGGGGAAGAACAGAAAGTTGGCTGGAACAGAGCATGGGGGAGAAGCCCAGAAGGGCTAGGAGCTGCTTCTTCCCCATCCCTATCCCATCCGCAGAGGATGGCCGTCCTCCCCCCCCCCCCCCGAAACCGTCCCGATATTCCCGATCACCAGAAAGGACGTTTTTCTTTACAACAAGCCGTAATCTTCTCACCGCTCCTGGGCTGTCCTCTGGGCCCAGCTGACTGCGTCTAATCCCTTTCCCTGTGACAGCTTGTCAGGGGCCTGCAACGGTGCCCGCGGAGTGACGGAATCTTCCTCTCGGCTCGGAAAGAAATCTCCCGTCCATTAGGCCTCATGTCTGAGCCCTTCTGGGAGGGTCATTTCTTTTGTCTGAAAGCTCTGCAGCCCCTCCCCCCCATCGAGCTCCCAGAAGCCCTTGTGGAACCTGAGCCAGGCGGGCCTGGGAGGCAGGGCCATCATCCACGGGCCTTCTGCTCCTAAGGGACCCGCTGTAATCCCCCTCTCCCTCTGGCCCTGGTGACCTCTCTCCCCAGGTTGCCCCCCAGGCCGTCACCTCTGA
The DNA here is from genome assembly GCF_016432865.1 of Antechinus flavipes. Lineage (NCBI taxonomy): Eukaryota > Metazoa > Chordata > Mammalia > Dasyuromorphia > Dasyuridae > Antechinus > Antechinus flavipes. The sequence continues at coordinate 718,823,597 of NC_067398.1, read as the reverse complement.
CCTGGCGAAGTCTTTCCTCCCTTCCCCGTCTTGGCCCCTGGGGAGGCCAGGCCAGCTCTCCCTCTGGTCCCTGGTCTGGCCGAGCCCCTCTCTGGGATTGCTCCCACCCTCTGCTGCTTTTTGCTCCCACCCTCTGCTGTTTTTTGCTCCTATTCACCCTCCGCACAATGGGGCTGGAGGAGATCAGGAAGCCAGAGCCGCGTCCACTTCAGATTTATGTTACCTAATCTCAGCTGTCTCCCCTCCCCCCATCCTTTCCCACTTTCCCACTCTCCACAGGAGCCACCCTTGCCCCGCCCTCCCGTGAAGACCTGGATTCATCCTTGGGAGGCTGTTCCCCAGGAGCCCCTTCTCCCCTTCTCACGTCCGTCAGACATCTTGCTCTACACCCTCCTCCGCCACATGAGGTGGGGGGGGGCTTCTCTGTGCCCAGATCAGCCCCTCGAGTCTGCCCCCAGCTCATCCCCTCCTCCTTCATCCTCGGTGTCCCCCGTGTCCCGGCTCTCCCTCCGGCCTATAAACCTGTCCCTGCCTTTGCCATCTTCCCTCCCTTGGTCTGCCTGTGTGGGGGCCGCCGCCCTCCGTCTCTTCTCCTTTCACAGATAAACCTCGGAGCAGGCTGCCCACAATCGATAGCTCCATTTCCTTTCCTCCCACTCCCTCCCTAGCTCCGCGCAGTCTGGCTTCTGACCCCATCACTCAACTAAACGGCTCTGTCCAAAGCTAGCCCTGATCTCTTAATCGCCACATCTAACGGCCTCTCCTCGGCTCTCGTGCTTCTGGACCTCTCCAAAGCCCTGGCACCCACGATCCCCCTCTTCTCCCGAGCGCTCTGTCCCCTCCAGGTTCCCGGGGCACTCCTTTGGTTCTCCCCTTTTCTCCGGCCGTCCACTTGCTTTGTCACCGTCCTCTGCGGGATTTCCATCCACGTCCCCCCGGGGCTTTGTCCTGGACACGGCTTCTTGCCCTTGGCAGCTCATGGCTTCCCATGGATGTGGTTATCAATCTCCATCGATCTCGGTGATTCTCAGCCCCGTGTATGCAGCCTGCACCTCTCTCCTGGGCTACAGTCTCGCCTCTCCTTCTGCCTATCAGGAGTCTCAGACTGGGCGGCCAGTAGGTATCTTAAGCTCACGTGCCCAAAACCAAACCCGCCGCGTTTGGCGCAGGCCCTTCCCTTTGCTCCTGGCATGGGCGCCGCCCTCCGCCCAGTCCCCCGACCCTCCGCTCACTGTGGACGCCCCCGCCTCTCGGCCAAGCTGCTGCCGAGGCCTTTGTCTCTCTCACCTTGCCGGCATCTCTCAGACACTTCTCCCTTGTGACACTGGCAGTCTGGGGCCGACCTTATCATCTTACATCTAGATTATTATAAGAACGACAGCGGGGTCTGCCCACCTCAAGAAAAGTCCATTTTCCTCCAGCCCATTTCTCATTCAGCCACCAGAGGGATTTTCCGGCAGCTCAGGTCTGATCCTGGCATCCCCCCACTCGATAAACCCAAATGGCTCCCTACTGCCTCCAGGAGCAAAGGCAGAGAGCTCTGTTTGGCCTTTAGAGCCCTTCATAACTGGCCCCCTCCGTCCTTCCCAGCCTTTTGACACCTCCTTCCCCCCATATCCTCTTCCATCCACTGGCACTGACCTCTGGGCTGGTCTTTCAGCTCCAGGCATTTCCTCTGACTGCCCCGTGCCCAGGATGCTCTCCCTCCTGCTGACCCTCTGGCTTCCTATCGGTGCCATCTACAATCCCACCGAGCCAGGAAGCCTTCCCCAAACCCTTTACTCTGAAGTGATCTTCTGTAGAGGGCTGGGTCTCTGAAAAGGGGCACTACGCCTCACGATTGGCGCCTGCTGAATGTGTTGTGGTGAGGTGATCGTAGGAAGGATTGGAGGGCGGAGGGAGAGAGATCAGGGTCTCTGCCACAGCAGCTGAGGAGAGAAGACTTCAGGCTCCGGACTCCAGAGTCCGGGATCCATCTTTGACGAGCCACGGGGCGGCTCGCCTGCCTCCTTCACTTCTCCTATAGACCAAGGACTTTGACTGATCCTGACTCCGACTGATCCCGAGGCCCTCCAGGGAGCCGGCCCGGACATTATAACCTTCTGTTTAGAGAAGTGGAGGTAGCAGAGTGGATAAGGTGCTGGCCTAGAGTCAAAAAGAGCTGACTTAAAAACCACTTTGGATACTTCGTAGTTGTCATTTTACCTGTTAGCTCAACTATAAATGGGATAGGAATAGCACCTGCCTCCAAGGTTGTTGGGAAGATCAAATGAGACATTTATAAAGCACTTTGTACACTGCTTGACATATAGTAGGTGGTTAATAAGTGCTTATTCTGTTCCTTTCCTTCCCTCCTAAGAGAATTAGTATTATGCTGTTATTTGATTTACCTTATTCCCTTCTATTTCTGTAAAGGCCCAACTCCTCTTAAAGTCTATCAGCCTCTGGAGGGCACGGCTGACTAATGCTTGAAGAACATGTTTATCCATTTTGGTGGGACCCCACCCAACTAGAAGACCCAATTTCTGCTTAGATTATAAACAGAGTCCAATCTGGGCAAGTCCTTTCCCTGAGGGAAGCGGCCCCCGACCTTGGTCCCCTCCGTTACAGTTCAGGATGACCCTGCTCATGGAGGAGGAACCAGCCAGCCTGAGGTCTGGAGGGAGAGGGAGTCCCCTTTGCAGCTTGCCAGCTCTCAGCAGGAGGAGCTGAAGACTTTGAGCTAATTTCCTCATTGAATGTCCACCAATCAGGATTGATTTTCACTTGTCAAGAGCATTCCCTTTCAGAAGGTACTTCAGGCATTTCAGTGGCTCCCTTGGTTGGGGATTATGGTTCCTGAGAGAAACCACTGCCCATCAATTTATTGATGACCAGCTAGTCTAATGAATAATTTGAGTATTAATTAGTCAGAACTCTGGGCAATTATGTGTCTGCATAATACGCATATTCATGTGCTTATATATATCTTGCCCGAGCTCCTGTAATCTCTCCTGGCCGCCATGACACACATGGCTTACATGGAGGCACAACCCATTCGAACTTCTGGGCATTTTTCCAACATCAAGTCGTGTTAAGTACCTACTATGTGTCAGGTGCCTTGTGGAGCCCGGAGGACACAAAGAAAGGTAAAAGGCAGCTCCTGCTCTCAGGAAGCTTCCACTCTAATGGGAAGGATGACACGTGAACCACTATGAACTAACAAGATCCAGGCAGGATCTATTGAGTGATCCCAGAAGAAAGCTTCTGGTAGCACAGCCTTGAAGGGAGACAAGAGTACTGCTCAGCTCCAGTCTCATGGTCTTGCCCTAGGGAGGTTGAGATCTTGCACCCAAATGGAAGGCTAGTCACTTGGGGAGTAGTGGAAGATAAGGGCGGAAAGCTGGGTCAATGGAATCAGAGAGAGCCTTGAATGCCAGGCAAAAGAGTTTAGATCTGAGAAACCTTTAGGATTATAGGATTTACTGTTAGATCAACAGTCCATTCCTCTCATTTTTACAAATGAGGAAACTGAGGCCCAGAGAGGATATATTTTTTACTCAGGTCACATTTTTTATTCCACAAAGGAATGCAAGCTGCTTGAAGGTAGGAAATATATATATATATACATATATATATATATATATATATATACACATACATATATATATATATATATATATTTATCTTTGTAACCCCTGTGCTTAGCATGACATATTTTACTGGCTTAATCATTGCTCGATATTGAATTGTGTCAAGGAGGCAATATGGGATGGTGGCAGTGTAGGGATTTGGAATGTGTCCATTTTAGGGTTAGTTTGAAAAGAATAATGGATCCAGGGGCAGAGAATCTGCATTTATTCCCAGTTCTATCACTTATTACTATCTATGAATTTTAATTTCTTGGGGCCTCAGTTTCCTTATCTGTACATTTTAAACTTTTCTTTAAGATTACCTTTAAATGTAAGAATTAGACGAGGTGATCGCTGAGATCCTTCCACTTTTTAATCTTATGAATGAATTGACTATTATAAGATGATATGGGTATAAAGCTGCAGTCCTGTATCTCTAATCGAGTTTTCTCCCTGCAGTTTCCTCTTATTATTTGTTTCTCTCCAGACCCTTTCCTTTTGGTGTCCATTTTCTTTTAAGACAGGTAATTGGAAGGGGCTTACATGGCTAATTTCTTTTGTAAACCCAAATCTTAATGGTGTGCGGTGGCTTCCTAATGTCTGGTTTGGGTAATCAAACTCTGAATTATTAAAGACAGATTTCGGCAGCAGAGAAGTATCGAGGATGATAATTAGATCTAAGTACTTAATTACTTGGATTCACAGCAAGTGAAATGATGATTTATTCGGCTTATAAAATTCACAGTTTAAAATGAGTCTTGTCTTTCGTGGGAGAAAATTTCACAAAAGTAATTACTAAGCCCGGGGTCTTCCCCACACACGGTGGGTCTGTGCAGAAAGGAGCCCGGCTCAAATTTGGGATGTGGCCGAGCTGCCCGTCCTACCTGGGTGTGGCAAGCATGGGATAGAGAAGGCAGGGGCCGTCGTAGGAGCGCTACCGGGGACCAACTGGGACCTAACTTGTTTCTGTGTCCACCGTTCCCTTCCAAGGGAGAACTTAGAACCAGAAGTACCTTTAGAGCCTTCTTACTTTACACAAAAAGAAACTAAAGTCTAGAGAGAAGTGCTTGGCCTAGGGTTATATAACCCGTATGTGTCTGAGGCAGGAAGGATTTGAACTCAGTTCTTGGTTCCATTGTCTTTTTTGCTATAATTCTTAAAATGGAATAGAGAGGAGAGCTTTTGAGTCCTGACAGAGATCAGCATGTGAGCCACAGTGGGGACCCAGATGTGTTCTATCCTTAAAGGAGTAAATTAGTCTTGCTTTGGTTGAAAGTCAAATAATTACGAAGCAATTTTATGGCTCGCAGATCGTAGATAGGGATGTTTGGGTTCGAGGACCGTATGTCTCCGGCTGGCTGGCCTTCGCCTTTTAGGTTTGAGCCCCCTGGGATTTTCATTTGAAGCCGACTGCAAAGTTGGTGAGCCCACCAAGCCACGAGGGCAGCCGAAAGGCCTGGCACCTTTGGGTTTCCTTTCTCTCGGGTCTACGGCCTCTTGGCCTGAAGCCCGCAAATTGGAGAACAATCCGAGGGCTCAGGGACAGGGCAGAATAACTCTGCAAAGTAGCTGGTTTGAATCATCTCATTATTGAAGAGCCACATCCATCAGGATTGATCATACTCTAATCTTGTTGTTGCCGTGTATAATGATCTCCTGGTCCTGCTCATTTCTCTCAGCATCAGTTCCTGTCAGTCAGTCTCTCCCACCTCTCTGAAATCATCCTGCTGGTTGTTTCTTACAGAGTAATAATATTCCATAATATTCATATACCATCACTTATTCAGCCATCCTCCCACTGATGGGCATCCCCTCAGTTTCCAATTTCTTGCCACTACAAAAAGGGCTGCCACAAACAATAAATATATTTTTTAATGAAAGGAAGTCCATCTCCTCAGACAGATTACTTTCCCTAGTGCTTCGGCTAGGCAATGCACTCACTAGACCTTTATGAAACACCTACTATGTGCCAGACACTGCAGGAGGGTCAGGGGAAATACAGGCCCAAACAAAATTGCCCTTGCCTTTAAGGGACTTAGAATGTACCCCCCCTTTATCGTTCCCACAGCACAGGGATACCTATTACATTTGTACACCATCACTTCTTCAGCCATTCCCCAATTGATGGGCATCCCCTCAATGTCCAGCTCCTTGTCATCGTGCAAAGAGCAGCTAGAAATGGTTCAGTCCAAATGGCTCCTTTCCCCTTATCTTTGATCCCTGGGATATAGACCTAGCCGTGGTATTTCCGGATCAGGAGGCGTGCAGCATGTGCAAACAGAGAAGTCAGTATTGAGTCACTTGGGGAAGGAAAGACCCGTGATCCCTGGGACCATGGGAAAATCTTTGGGAAGAAGCTTGAGAGCCCTGCGCTAAGCCTTAAAGCAACAGAAGGATTCCGAAAAAGTGTCACGGGCACAGAGCGGGGAGGTGGCTCAGCAGGTAACACACAGGGCCTGGAGTCAGGGAGACCTGAATTCAAACCTGACCCCGGATACTTACTAACGATGAGACTTTAGGTGAGCCACTAAACGCTGAACTTTCTTTAGCTACTAAGTTGGGATAAAAATAGCACTTATCTGTCAGGACTCGTATGAGAGTCAAATGAGATAATATTTGTTGTTTTTTAAACAATAAAATCACAACACAGTGCCCGGCACCTAGTAGGTGTGTTTATTCTCCCCTCCCCTAACATACACAGCAGAGTGCCTGGAACATAGCAGGTGTGTTTTTCCTTTCTTTCTCTGACACACAAAGTATAGTGCTTGGTACATAGTTAGGTATGTTTATCCTCCTCTTCCCTGACACACATACAGTGCCTGGCACATAGTAGGTGTGTTTATTCTCCCCTACACACACACACACACACACACAGAACTGAGACACCAAAGGGTAGTTCCCAGAATTGCTTGTAGTCCAACTTAGCTGGAAGAGAAACTCCTGAAAGTAGGAGCTGGCTTGGGGAGGGCATGAATTGCCAGATGGAATCACTCATCCTTTGTCCTGAGGCAGTAAGGATCCACAGAAGAAACCACTAGAACAAAGGAGTGACACACTCAGCAAGCATTTATTAAGCTCCTGCTGTGTGCCAGGCACTGCTCACTGGTCAGCTTCATGTCTTATTATTCACTCGGCAGTGGTGTGCAAGGCCGCTGGGATTAGGGTGACCAGAGTGAACTTGGGAAGACTTGGCCATTGACTGGATGTGGGGAGGGACATTAGGATGGTGATGCCTTTGACAGAAGCAAGCCAGGAGCTGCTGAGTCCAGCTGTGGATGCATCACCTTTGGCCATCTTGGGTGGTGAAGGGGCAGTTGTTGCTGCAGGCCTGAAGCTCGGGAGGCTCTGGGCATCATGATGTGGCTGCTGAGGTGACTATTAGAGGTAGGGCAGAGAGAGGAGGAAAAGACCCAAGGCAGTGTTTCCTCCACCTCACACTGCCCGAGGACACTGGAAGGACATGGACCAAAGCCCCACTGAGAGGCCTCCACATGAGCCAACAGCCCCTGGACTTTAGGATCTTTGTTCCTTTGTTCTTCCCATTTCCATGGTTTTTGCTATTGTATGTTGTTCTCCTGGCTTGGTTGATCTCAATTCATGTGGGTTTCTTCAGGCATCCACGTAGCATTAAGCAAATCTCTTCTCCTTGCTAGGACTCAGTTTCCCTCTTTGAGTCAGTGACTTCCAAGGTCCCTTCTGCCTCTGAATCAATGATTATTATAATTATGAGGTGCTTAGTCTTTGTCCTCCCCATTTCCTCACTTTTTGCTGTTGTACGGTGTTTAGTCTTTGTCCTTCCCGTTTCCTCGGTTTTTACTGTTGTACGGTGTTTAGTCTTTGTCCTCCCCGTTTCCTCACTTTTTGCCATTGTACGGTGTTTAATCTTTGCCCTTCCCGTTTCCTCGGTTTTTGCTATTGTATGTTATTTAGTCTTTGTCCTTCCCATTTCCTCACTTTTTGCTGTTCTACGGTGTTTAGTCTTTGTCCTTCCCGTTTCCTCACTTTTTGCTGTTCTACAGTGTTTAATCTTTGCCCTTCCCGTTTCCTCACTTTTTGCTGTTCTACGGTGTTTAATCTTTGCCCTTCCCGTTTCCTCACTTTTTGCTGTTCTACGGTGTTTAATCTTTGCCCTTCCCGTTTCCTCACTTTTTGCTGTTCTACGGTGTTTAATCTTTGCCCTTCCCGTTTCCTCACTTTTTGCTGTTGTACGGTGTTTAGTCTTTGTCTTCCCCATTTCCTCGATTTTTGCTACTGTATGTTGTTCTCCTGGCTCGGTTGGTCTCAGTTCTTGTGGGTTTCTCCAGGCATCTCTGAATTGGTCATATTGTTTATAACAGAGCAGTGATAATAACAGCCAATGTCTGTATAGGATTTTAATGTTGCCAAAGCTCTTTGCAAATTGATTTCTTTTGGTCCTCACTATAGCCCTGGGCCATAGGGATGTCAGGATCCCATTTTTCAGAGAAGGAAAAACTTAGGCAAGTTGGGTTAAATGACTTGCCTGGCTAGAACGTATCTGATTTGAATCCAGGTCTTCCCGATTCCGGGCCTATTAGCTTCAATAAGATTCTGTCATACCCACATCCTCCATTTTGTTTATCACTTCCACCATCTATGGGAATAGCTTTCTTTTAGGGAGGACCACTGTAGAGCTGGCCAAGGAGGAAGAAGCCGTAGGCTGGAAGGTAGGCCCACATCCAACTCTGCGATACTGGGATTCTTTCATGAACTCTAGATTCTGGTTCGAGCTGTGTGGCTCTAGGCAAATCTCTTCCCCTTTCTGGGCCTCAGTCTCTCCTCCCCCATAAAGTGAAGGGCTTAGATTAGACGGCCCCTCACGTGCCTTTCTGCTTTAGAGTTCTCTAATTTGATGATTTATGGTATTCCGATCTCCTAACTACGTTACAGAATAACTGGACATCTCAATCGATATTCCAATGACCCATGATTTCATCCGCCTGGACTCCCGCTCTGCTGATGTGTATCCTGACCTTTCCGCGCTGCACTGGGCAGTCTGGGATTTGCCTCGGTCAAACAGTACCAAATCTTTGTAGCCACGCTCCGATTTATGCCCATCGATCCATGATCTCATTGGCACGGCGTGGCCTTCCCCCATCTTTGCCTAATCCCCTCTGTGATTGGGGGCATGTCTTCCCATAATTGCATGGCAAGAGTCCACCCCCTGATACTGGCGGCCTCTCCCAAGTTCTCTTGGAACATGGGGCTGGGTGCAGGTGGGGGAAGGATGAGGAAGGGCTGGCATTCATCATTTTTTCCTTGGTCTGGTCTGTTGGCTTTTTTTCCATTTGTGTGTAGCTTTGGTGACATTATATATGCTGTTTCTCCTCTAGAGTGCCTTGGCTGAGTTGCAGCCTATGTATACCTACTACGCGCCTCTCCATTGCCCCATGGGAGAGCCTTAGCTCCCATCCTTTGGATACTGTCAAATTCCATGATTTGCTGCCATTCACCGTGGCTGGAAGGGTCGGCATGGGACACGACCAGGCCTGGGACTTCCCTGGTTCATGGTGTCGGACCCTGCAGCTGGACAGGAAGCCCCGAAATCGAATCCTGCCTCAGCCAGGATCTGGGTAACCCTGAAGAGGTTGGTCAGGAGCCTTCCAGGGTCTTCTGGCTCTGAATGCATCATCCTGTGCTCTTCCCCAACTAATTTTCTTAGAGAAGGACAGGATGAAATAATGTTACCGGGGCGGAGGGGCTTATTGTGTGGCCAAGGGGAGGGGAGGGGACAGAGAGGGAGGAAGCTCTCAGAAGGGGAGCCACAGGGGATCCTTTGTTAGGCGCTGTGGCTGAGGCCTTTAAGCTGAGCACATTTACCTGTGGCTGTTTAGTCGCATGAAGGCGGCGGTGTCCACGGAGCCCCCTGACACGGCGCCTTCTCGGCCTGCTCCCCCCTCTCCACCCCCCTGCCATTCATGATCCACCATTGAAGGCGTTCGTTTCCTATTTTTGTCCCTGGTTCTTAGATAAAATCTGCCTTCTCCTGGCCGGGTGAGGGCTCATTCGGTAATGAAAAGACTTGATCCTCTTGTCGATTTTCCCAGAAGCCTTCTTAAGCCTGCCTCGACACCCTCACGCTCATAAATAACGTGACTCACATTGACCCAAGCTCGGGGAAGCCTTCGCAGCCTGGAGAGCGTTTCAGAGGTTCTCTGGACAGCAGCTCGATAACGCCGCAAGCCACGGTCACCGGCCTGAACCAGAAAGCCTGAGCTCCTTCTAGTAACACTGCAGAAACGAGGGGAGAGGGAGAAGTGATGGAGAGGAGAAGGGGGGGAACGCTGGGGGAAGGTGGGAGGGATGGAGGGAGGGAGGAGAGACAGGGAGGTGATGGGGAGGAGAGGATGGAAAAATACTGGGGGGAGATGGGAAGAATGGAAGGAGGAGAGAAGGAGAGATGATGGAGAGGAGGGAAGGAGGAGCATTGAGGGAAGGTGGGAGGGATGGAGGGAGGAGAGAAGAGGAAGGGATGGAGAGGAGGGAAGGAGGATCACTTGGGAAAGATGGGAGGGATGGAGGGAGGAGAGAAGGGGAGGTGATGGAGAGGAGAGGATGGAAAAATACTGGGGGAAGATGGGAAGAATGGAGGGAGCAGAAAAGGGGAGGTGATAGAGAGGAGGGAAGGAGGAGCACTGGGGAAAGGTGGGAGGGATGGAGGGAGGAGAGAAGGGGAGGTGATGGAGAGGAGAGGATGGAAAAATACTGGGGGGAGATGGGAAGAATGGAGGGAGCAGAAAAGGGGAGGTGATAGAGAGGAGGGAAGGAGGAACACTGGGGAAAGGTGGGAGGGATGGAGGGAGGAGAGAAGGGGAGGTGATGGAGAGGAGAGAAGGAGGAGGCAGAACTTAATGCCTTTTCCTGTGGCTTCCTCCTGGGCCCCTCAACCCCACTCCCCTCCCAGCTGCAGTATCTCCCCTCCACTCCTCCCCTGGGGGCGCCCTGAGCTCAGAGACACCACTGGTCGATCAGCAGAGATCACTGGGCCCCTTCAGGAGCGAGGTGGATGGTGTTGGATCTGAAGGACCCGAGGAACTGAGTTCGAATCTTGCCTCAGACACCTACCGGCTACACGGTCCTAGGCCCGCCAGCCACAGTTTCCTCCTGTGTAAAATATAGATGATAACTGCGCCGCCATTGTGAGAATCGAAGACATTAATGTAAAGCCTGAGCATCTTGGGGAGCACTACATAAGTTACCCTGGGAAGACAGAGACCAGTGGGGGTGGGGAAGAGGGGCAGCCACAGGAGGAGGGGCCACCTGGGACTTTTATTACCTCTTGGTCTCAGGCTCACTCTGCAGCCTGAAGAGCGACTGCTGGCCTTCCAGAGGGCTCTTACTTATCTGGGGCAAATCTGCCAATATTCCCCGCATTTGGAAGCAAAATGTCTTCCCAGGAAAATCCTTTTACCCGAGGAGCCCCAAAAGGCTTTCCTGGAGACGCCCTGAGGTGCTACCCCAAAGAAGTCTGGGGTTTGAGCCACAGAACTGAAAGCTCTGTGGGGGGGGGAGGGAAGTGCTGCCCAGAGACCCCTGGGGAGAGGCTAGAAGGGATTTCTATGGGGGTGTGAATGGGCCATGGGTCCCCTTTCCCCCGGGAGTGTGTGATCCTGAGAATTCCCTGCCTGGGAAATGTCTGCTTCCCCTCAGAGTGGCTTGGGTGTCGAGGGTCAGGCAGCCCAGGACTGCCCCGAGGAGGGTCAGGCAGCCCAGGACCATGGGGTGTGGTCAGGCAGCCCAGGACTGCTGGGGGCGGGTGGGTGTTATCTGTCTGTAGCCTCATAAAACCGGCAAGGTATTCTGGGCGCTCCTATTTTTAGCTGCAGCCCTGAGTGATGGAGGAGGTGATTAATGATCCAATCTCTGGCCTGCCTTGGCCCGAGAGGCGGTCATGCACAAAGAGGCCCGGGGAGGCTCCTCAGCAGCTCCGCCGGCTCTGTGAGGATTTCCTAGTTTTATTTAACAGTAGGGCCGTGCTGGTGGGGGGGGGGGGCACAAAAACCCACTTGCTTTGGGTCTTCCTGGAATCATTTATGGGCAAGGGGATGGGCCGGATTCTGGAATGAGGAGAGAGATGAGAGGATGAGAGGGAGGGGAGAGACAGAGACAGAGACAGACTCAGAGAGAAACAGAAAGACAGACAGAGGCAGATAGAGAGAGATCAACAGATAGAGACAGAGACACAAAAGAGACAGAGACAAAGAGATAGAAATAGACAGGGATAGAGATCGAGACAAGGACAGATAGATATCCAGACACACACACACACACACACACAGGCAGAGACAGGGACAGAGAGAGACCAACAGACAGACAGAGACAGACACACAAGAGAGACAGAGACAGACTCAGAGACAGAAACAGACAGACAGGGATAGAGATCGAGACAGAGACAAATAGATATCCAGACACAGACACAGACACAGGCAGAGACAGGGACAGAGAGAGACAGAAGAGAGAGAGAAGAAAGGAGGGGAGGAGGAAAGAGAAGGGAGAAGGAAAGAGAGAATAGAAAGGAGGAAGGAAGAGAAATCAGAAGAGGCAAGAGTACAAAGTGAGAGAAAAATGGCCTGGGGAGGGGGTGGGGAGAAGAAAGGGAAACCAGGAAGGGATTTCCCACTTTTCTGGAGCAATTTGCTCCCTAGGATGGAGCCCTTCCCTATCCTTTCTTCCCCTTCTCACTGAAGGTGAAAGTGCTGAAGTTTGTGGGGGGAGGGGGGAGAGCACAAGATCTGGGTGTGAATCCTGCCCGTGTCCTCCCGTGTAACCTTGGAAAAAGGCCAGCTTTCCAGGACTGCCGGGTGCGGGGGCAGGGGGGGGGGGGCCGGGAGGAGACCTGGGGGGAGGGGCCCTCCCCCCATCCCAGGTCTCCTCCAGCTCCGGATCAGTGATTCTCTGAACCGAAATCCATCCTGTTATTCTTAAAACCTCCGTCTTTGGCGAGTTCATAGAATGGATCAGGGGGGTCCTGAGAAAAGCCCCCTGGGCGGGGCAGGTGCGCCTCCGTCCACGGCAGAGGGCGGGAGGGCAGGGGGGTAGCCGGAGGGCCATGGGCTTCTCCGGGAAAGAAAAGGGGCTGCTGCCCTTCTGTGGGTGGTGCAGCCAGTCCGGGCGCGGGCCACGTTCGCCCACAGAGGTGATTTGGGTCCATTAACACCCAGTGTGAGGGGAGGAGGAATGAGCACTTCCCCTGGGGGGGGACCCCTGAATCCTCATTCCCGTAGCAAGGCCCGTCGGGGCAGCGACTCCCCGGCATCCCGGTCCGTAATTCGGCGGCCGTTCCCAGAACCGGAAGTTGGTGACTCCTGGGTCATTTTTTTTAAAGTTTTGACAACTGCTTCAATATAATTGGACGGAATCTTTCGTTTGTTCTTTTAAACATAAGAAGAAACGGAATTCTGAGAAGGAAGGGCCAGACGTCGCCAAGGGAACCCAGCTCTTCGTCTCCTGGAGGCGCCTGCTCTGCCCAGAGCCTCAGGGGGCCGGCCCCGGGCGCTGGGGGGAGCATGAGCCGGACCCAGGTCTTCTCCGAGTTATTCTGCCTCTGATTGGTGGAGGGTTGGGGGGCGGAGTTTAACAGGATTTTCCTTCTGCCTCGGCTTCTGACCCCTCTGACTTGGAATTGTCTTGTTGTCCTGGGGGCTTGTGGATGAGCCCCAGGACAGGCCCGCACCTCCGGGCCCCTTCCCCTTACTCCGGGGCCAGTTGGTTTCCTCTGCTGGATGCTTGTGTGGTCTCCTCCCCCCTCACCTTCATCCAGGCTCAAACCCGAGGCACCAGCACGACCCCCAAGGGTGACTCCCCCTCCCCCCCTCGCGCAGCCTCGGGATTTCCCAAACCCGAACCCTTTGGTGTCCGCCCGCGGCCTCCCGGAGGTAACCGCGGCCCGGAGACGCTGATCTTTGGCTCCTGATTCAAGGCGTGAGCCGGGACTCCCACACGCACATTAATTTCAACGGAAATGTTCTTGGAAGTCCGTGGCCATTCCCGCCCGGAGAGGAGGCCCCAAAGTCCGGACTTGGCCCATCGGGCCCCTGCTGAGAGGCTGGGGGAGGGGGATGCTGAGGCCGGCCCCGGGGGACCAGCAGGGCCCAGGAGCCCAGAGAGCTGCCAGTGACACCGGGAGGGGCAGCGCAGCGAGGAGTCCGGGAGGCCGCGGCTACTCCCCGGCCGGTCTCTGGGTTTTTCTGAGCCTCTGGGTCCCCATCAGCCAAACGGGGATAACGACCCCAGCGCTGCCGGCCCCGGCCCGGAGTTTTGTCCTCTGCTTCTCATCCGGACCTCGGCGCCGGCGTGGAGGCCGCCTCCTCTCCCTGGCGCTTCTTCAGTGCCCTCTGCCCCCAATGCCGGGGTTAGTTCCGGCACACCTGCCCCGGCCCCCAGACCCGCTGCTCAGCCAGACAACAAACGGCCAGTTAGCGGCGCTCCGGGGCGCACAGGAAGCTGGGAGCCGGCCCTGCTTCCCAGAGCGGCTGCTCCTCCGGGAGGGAAGAGACTCTAGACATAGGGAGACTGGCGGGAAATTTGGAGGCGGGAAACCAGAAACCCTGATGGGGGTGGAGGGCTAGAAGGGAGGCCAGGAGGGTGTTCTAGCATGAGGGAGATGAGGAGGAAGTGTTCTAGCACGAGGGGGAGAGTGTTCCAGCACGAGGGGGAGAGTGTTCTAGCACGAGGGGGAGGTCAGGAGGAAGATCTGCAGGACTATAGCCGCAGTCCAAGTGGGGGGGGGAGGTCTGCCTCAGGGGGGGCCTGAGGTAGGGGAGAGACCCCGCAGAGGTGACCCCGGGGCCATGGGAGCTGACAAGATGCGGGGTGTGGGAGGGAGGGAGGAGCCCAGGAGGAGCCCTGCGCTGGGAGCCTGAGGGCCGGGGGGGGGGGGAGGATGGGGCTCTCCACAGTGGGGGAACGCTGGGGGGGGGAGGCTTAGGAGCCAAGGTAACAGCTCCATTTTGGACCGAGTCTCCTGGACATCGGGATGTCCGAATGGGGAGGGGGCAAGATTGGAGGTTGGCAGAGGTTGGGGCAGGAAGGGCGAGTTCGCTAAATTCCCTCTGATGGGGGGGGGAGGCCAAGGGCTGGACAGACCCCGAAAGGAGGCCGAGGAGGAGGGGGGAGGGAGAAGGGGAACCGGGAGAGCAAAGTCCTGCCAACGCAGAGCGGGGCTCCCGCGCCAGGCCAGACTGCTTGGGGCTTAGGGCCCGGGCCGCCCCCCCCCCTCCTCCCCAGGCACCTTGTGACCCCATTGGACCCGTTCTAGTGCGCAGCGTTCCATCTCTCCCCTCCGGGCCTTTGCCTGGCAGTCCCTCCCCGCCCAGCAGGCCCTCTCCTTTCCCCGCTGCGGGGCCCAGCTACAGGAAGCCTTCCCGGAGCTCCCCAGCCCTTCGCCGTGGCCCCCATGGCCTGTAAGCTCAGCTGGCGCGTTTCTGGCTCGTGGGAGGCGGAGCGGTTGGAGAGGGGACCTCAAAACGCGGAAGCCCTGAGTTCGAGCCGTGCGGGAGGGGGGAAGGGGAGGAGGGGAGGGGGGGAGCCTGGACAAGCCCCTCCCCCTCTCGGTGAGCCCGTTTCCGAGATGACGCCGACCCCGCCGAAAGGGGGAGCTACCCCCTGTACCCGGGACATCCCAGGGCAGCGGCCCGGCCCGGGGTCAGCCTTTACGGACCGGAATCCCTCCGCCACTCCCTGCCCCTGGCGTGCGGCGCCCGCCCCGAGCCCGCCCCTTTGCCTGGGCCTCAGTTTCCCCACAAGGCCGTTTCCGGCCCTGGGAAGGCGCCGCGGGCCCAGCCCGCCAGCGTTAGTCCGTTAGTCCGCACTCGGGCCGGGCGGGGCCCCCCTCTCCCGCGGCTCCCCCCTCCCCCCTCGGCTCGTCGTTTGCATATAAAAGGAGGAGGGTAATTGACACCGCGGCGCGTTTCTTGCGGCTTCGCGGGTCCCGTTGCCATAGTGACTGCCCAGCAGGCAGAAATAGTCGGCGGTTTCAAAGTTATGCTAATGGCGGATGCTCCGAGGGAAGGCGGTAAACAAAGCGGCGAGAACTTGACTCGGACCCGCGGGGGGCGGGCCGGGGGCGGGCCTCGGCCGCCTGTCGTTTGGGGAGCCGCCCGGGACCCCCCGATCTGCCCCTCCCGGCCCCAGCAGCTCGCGGGCCGGGGAAACCGAGGCAGAGCGGCTCCGGAGGGCCCGGTAGTCCGTGCCTTGCTCCTGCCCCTTTGGCCGCGGCCCCGGGAGAGCGAAGGTGCTTAGCGCGGTGCCCGGCGCGGGAAACGAACAGGCCCCGCCTCCTCCCGAAACCTGCGGGTTTTCTGAAAGGGCTTGGAGACTCCCCCTGCCCCGGGGGCCCCTGGGAGAGGGGATGACTTTGTTTGTCTGCACACGCGCTTAGTTACAGACTCCCAGGGGTCTGGAGGATGCTGGAGCCTTCGGGAGCAGGAGCACGGCCTCCTCCCCTCCCCCTCCCTCCCTCCTTCCCTTTATTCCTTCCCCTTACTTCCCCCCCCTCACTCCTTCCCCACTCTCTCCTCCCCTCCCATCTTCCTTTTACTCCTTTCCCCTCCCCCTCTCCTCCCCGCCCCCCTTCCCTAAGGTCACTCTCCCCGTCTCCTGGGCAGCTCCTCTGCCAGCTGCGGCCTCTCTCCTGCCCCCCCCTCCCGTCTCCCCTGAAAAATTGCTCTGTGCACTTTATAAACCTCATCGTTTTGTCCATGTTTCCAGGGGCCGCCACGGCCTTCTCAGCGCATTTTACACATGGGGAAACTGAGGCAGAGAGGCTGACAAGGCCCGCCCAGGGGCGCACAGGGCGTGTCTGAGGCCGCATTTGCGCTCAGGTCCTCCTGACTGCAGCCCCCTCCCCGGCCCCACGGAGCTCCATGGACGTCTCAGAGGGCCCCGGACCCAGGGTGGAAAGGGACCTGGGGCCCTGAGTGCGGCCCCTGCTCTCACTGAGGCCAGCAGGTGCCACAGGGGAAGGGGGCCTTGATCCAGGCTCCCCCCCCAAAGGGCTGAGTGAGAAGGAGCCGCCTGGACGTTGAACTGGACCCTAGGGTGTCACCGTGCCTGGCACACAGGAGGCGCTTAATAAAGGCCCATTGCCTAAGGGGGTCCACACTGAGGCAGTGAAGTACACCGGACCCCAGAGCACGGAAGGGACTGAGGATGACCCCGGGCAATGTCCCCATTTTACAGACAGAGGCAAGGAAGCTGGGAAGTCATCGAGCTGTAGCATTGGGGGGCGGGGGGGAGGGAGGGTCCTGGAGATCTCCTATTCCAGCTGTGTCACAGAGGGAGACCCTCAGTCTGTGCTGCTCCTAGCTCCAGCACCTCGGACTCTGGCTCCTCTTTCTCTCTGTCTCTCTCCTTGTCTCTGTCTCTGTCTCTGTCTCTCTCTGTCTTTCTGTCTCTCTCTCTCTCTCTGTCTGTCTCTCTCTGTCTCTCTATCTCTCTTTCTCTTTCTCTCAGTCTCTGTCTCTGTCTCTCTCTGTCTCTATCTCTCTGTCTCTCTCTCTCTGTCTCTGTCTCTCTCTCTCTCTCTCCCCCCTCTCCCTCCCCCCTCCCCCTTTCACACACACACAGAGCTGTCCCCTCCCTCCCACGGGAGGCCTCCCGGGGGTCGGTCTCCGGGAGCCCCTGGGCCGCTGCCCGCTGAGCCAGTGCCGTCCTTGAGGGAAACGTCACGTCTGTGTCTGTGTCTGCATTGTGAGCCGGAGCCATGGCAGTGGCTGCGTATTTTCACAAATGTGTCCGCAACAGCCCCCCAACACCCCCCCTCGCGTTCCTTCTCCAGGGTCCCGGGCCCGCCAGACTCCCCCTCTTGGCTCAGCCTCCCTCGGTTTTCCAGCAGCAAATTCCCTTGCTCACATTTCTGGGCTGGCCTATAAATACACTGGGAGGCCTCCGGGGCCCGTGGGAGGCCCCAGCCCGGCCTTGTCCTCCGGGAGCAGCTGCCGCGGTCTTGGGGGGAGTGGGGCACAGCACAAAGGAGGCCCGATTGGGAGTCTGGGGCCTGGGTTCGAATCCTGGCCCAGCCACTTGCCGCTCCTGTGCCGCCGGGGAGGTCGGCCCTGCAGCCCGTCAGGCTGTGGCACCTTCAGGCCCTCTGGGCCTTGCAATCGCCCTGACCCCGAAGCCCGAGACCCCGTGGGCCCTTCGCCCGAGCCGCCTCCGGGCCGCCTTCGCTCCCTTTCCTCTCGGTCTCTCTAACAAGCCACCCTTATCCTTTCACCAGAAATGTTCTCTCCAGGTGACCTTCAGTTGTCAGATCCGGGGCCTCCTTCTCTGTGGCCTTGAACACTGTCTCTGCTCCTGGATGCTTGGGTCACGGGCTCTCCTGGCTCCTCCTCCCTCTCTGACCGCTCCTTCTCCACCTCCTTTGCCGGACCCCCCCCCCGCCCCCATCATCCTTGTCACCATAGATGCCCCTTAGAACTTGTCTGGGCCCTCTTGTCTCCTCCTTTCCCAGTACTTCACTGACTTTATCAACTTCCATGAGTTCAATGACCGTCTCTGCCGATAATTCTTTTAAATTTACACGTATGTTGTACATGTACATATGAATCATGTTGGGAGATAAAACTCAGAACAAAAGGGAAAAACCACAAGAAAAAAAGATCTCCCCCCCCCAAAAAAAAAAAAGTAAAAATAGTATGTGTTGATCCACAGTCAGTAGCAAGTGGCATTTTCCCATCCAAAGTGCTTCTGGGATTGCCCTGGGTCACTAAAGTGCCGGCCGTCATAGCTGATCATCGCCCGGTCTTCTCGTCGCCGTGTACAATGTTTTCCTGGTTCTGCTCACTTCCCTCGGCGTCAGTTCATGGAAATCTGTCCAGACCTTTCTAAAATCAGCCTGTTGATCATTTTTTATTCTAGCTTTTTATTTACAAGACGTATGCATGGACAGTTTTTCAGCATTAACCCTTGCAAAACCTTCTGTTCCTACTTTCCCCTCCTTCCCCCACCCCCTCCCCCAGATGGCAGGTTGACCAATACATGTTAAATATGTTAAAGTATAAATGGAACCCAATATAAGGATACCTGTCCAAACAGTTATTTTGCTGCTCAAGAAGAATCAGACTTTGAAATAAGGTAAAATGAGGAAATCCAAAATGCAGGCGGACAAAAATAGAGGGATTGGGAATTCGATGGAGTGGTTCCCACTCATCTCCCAGAGTTCTTTCCCTGGGTGTAGCTGGTTCTCTTCATTATCGCTGTTCATCTTTTTTTTTAATAGAACGATAATATTCCATGACTTTGGTTTGCCATCACTTATTCAGTCATTCCCCAACGGATGGGCATCCCTTCATTTTCCAATTCTATGCTGAGCTGGGACAAACATTTTCACACACGTGGGTCCTTTCCCCTCCTTTGTGATTTCCTTGGGATACAGACCCGGTAGAGACACTGCTGGGTCAAAGGGGATGCACGGTCTGATAGCCCTTGGGGTGTAGCTCCAAATCACTCTGCAGGATGGTTGGATCATTTCACAACTCCACCAACAATGTATCCGCGTCCCAGTTTTCCCACATCCCCTCCAGCATTTCCTGTCATCTGAGCCGATCTGAGAGGTGTGGGTCGGTACCTCAGAGTTGTCTTAATTTGCACTTCTCTAATCAAGAGTGATTTCGAGCATTTTTTCCATATGACTATGGCTAGCTTTCATTCCTTCATCTGAAATTGTCTGTTCATATCCTTTGACCGTCTGTTGGTGGGGAAATGGCGTGTGTTCTGATAGACTTGAGTCAGTTCTCTAGAAATGTCAGAAACGAGACCTTGATCAGACACACTGGCTGTAAACATTGATCTCCAGCTTTCTGCTTCCCTTCTGATCTTGGCTGCATTGGTTTTGTTTGTGCAAAACTTTTCTAATTTAATGTAAACAGAACGATCCATTTTGCATTTCCTAGTGTTCTTCTTTGGCCATAAATCCCTTCCTTCTCCCTAGACCTGACAGTAGACTCTTCCTGGGCTCCTAATTTGCTTCTAGTATCACTCTGGGTCTAAATCAGGAACCCGTTTCGACCTTCTCTCGGGATGCGGGGTTGGCTTCTGCCTAGTTTCCGCTGTACTCTTTTCTATGTCGTCTTCCCCGTTCCAATGTCGGCTCCTGGCAGGCCGGCCGTTCTACCCCCGTCTCTCAGCCCAGGGCTGGAACGGGGCAGACGCGCCATGTTAGTTCCCAGTCTCCATGTCCTCTTCTGTAAATGAACTCGGTGACCTCCGATCTCCTTTCCAGCTCTGACTCTCGGTAAATCGGTGACCCCGTGACGTTAAAATCCTGCCGTGGTGCCCTGGAGCCTTTGATGGTGGGCCAGCTCCTCCCCAGAGCCCCCCTGGTCCCCCTGCTGTCTCCCCCACACCCTCCTGAGCCCCAGTAAAGGCCCAGAACCACCACATCCGTGGGGACTCCCTAAGACTTCATTGGGCACAGAATTAGGCCTCGAGGTAGCACAACGAAAAGGCTATTTCTGGGGCCGATCACACGCTAGGTGCTCACTGTCCTTGGGACCTCAAGCAAGCGCACTAAACTCCCTGGCCTCAGTTTTCCCATTTGTAAAAGAGGGCATTCAGCAAGATGACACTAGATCTCAGACCTTGGGCCTTGGGGCGCTTCCTTCTGGGCCCGGCTTCCTTCTCCAATGTCCCCTTAGTCCTTAGGTGGAGAGAAACCCGCTTCCTCCCAGGGGCTGCATCTCCAGCCCCCGGCCTCCCCATCCCCGTGTCCTCACTCACTCCCGCCCCCTTCCTGCTGTCAGAGGCTCCCACCCCGGGAACCCCCCGAGCGCCTTCCACACGGAGGCGCCTTGTGGCCAGTTGCCAAGCCGCCCACGGGGCCAGACCTCCGGGCCAGCCACGAGACCCCCAGCATGGAGGGAATTGCCTTTAGTGGCTTGGGGGGGATTGTTGGCAATTATAGGCAGCTGTGTGAACACGGTGTCAGCCCTGCCGGCCTGGCTCGGCCCAGGACTCCCCCTGATCCCTCAGTGCGGTCCCGAGCCCAAAACAAGGTGCAGCCCAACCGAGCTCCCCGTCCTCCCAGGACTGACCGACGCTATTCCTTCTCGTTGCTTTCTAGGTCTTGGCGCTCCTCCGGGACTGAACGTGGCCACCCGCCCAGCAGGATGGGCCGGGACTGAATCCCTAAGGCAGGTAAGGCTCCGTCTGATCGCCGTCACCTCTGAGCGGTGAAGTGAAGGCACTTCGGCCCATGGAGACGGACGGGCAGGGGAAGGAGTGACCGGATCACGGAGACGGACGGGCAGGGGAGGGAGCGACCAATCACGGAGACGGACGGGCAGGGGAGCGAGTGACCGATCACGGAGATGGACGGGCAGGGGAGGGAGCGACCAATCACGGAGACAGACGGGCAGGGGAGCGAGTGACTGATCACGGAGACGGACGGGCAGGGGAGCGAGTGACTGATCACGGAGACGGACGGGCAGGGGAGGGAGTGACAGATCACGGAGACGGACAGGCAGGGGAGGGAGGACCGATCACGGAGACCGACGGGCAGGGGAGCGAGTGACCGATCATGGAGACGGACGGGCAGGGGAGGGAGCGACAGATCACGGAGACGGACAGGCAGGGGAGGGAGGACCGATCACGGAGACCGACGGGCAGGGGAGCGAGTGACCGATCATGGAGACGGACGGGCAGGGGAGCGAGTGACTGCTCACGGAGAATCGTGTGGGTGTCTGAGGATTATTCCCCTTGGCGGGGACTCTCGGGTCCAGTGGAAAGTCGGGGAGCAGCTCCCAGGCGGAGGGCGTGTGAATGCAGGCGGCGCGCTCCCCTCGGTGCAGATCAGAGGGGCCAGTGAAGGCTTCGGGTGCAGAAGGTGGAGCCCTGGGCCAAGTCTGGGCGTCGGCCGCTGAAAGTGCGATGGATTCTGGGAGCTTGGGCTGCAGGTGGGGAGGGGGAGACAGTGTGGACCTAAGTTGTGACGACCCCGTTAGCTCCCTGGAGGCCTCAGAATCAGCCGGAGGCGGGATAAGCAGAAGTCCTCGGTCTTTGTTCTGGGTCTTTAGGGGGGGAAGTGAAGGGGATGGACGCAGGGTCCCCGCGACCTCCTTCTCCTCCTGTACCAGAGTCGCTTGTGTTACCCCAGCCCCAGCCCCTCCCACAAGCCTCTGTCTGCCCCAGTCCTGGAGCCAGCGGGAGAGTGGGAGGGGCCCTTCCCCAGGCACAGGCTTACTGGCCAGTGGGTAATTAGCCTCGGGCGAGGACTCGGGTTCCGCCTCCACGCTGAGCAATCGGTCCAGAAGCGTCGTAGCCGCGGTTCCTCCTCATTCTCCACAGCGACGTCCCGGCCCGTGTTTTCACTTGAATCTGAGCTGGGTCCGAGGAGACCCAGGGCTCACAGTTGCCATCCCCGCTCCCTCGGTCACCAAGCACCTGGTTAAAGCGCTGGGGACACTCAGCGGTTGGTGAGGGCCCTGGGGTGGGATTGGACTCGACTTCCCGGGTTCAGATCCAGGCTCGGACACTGGCTCTGACTCAGGGCACGTCCCTTTTCTCTGCCTCAGTTTCCTCATTCGGAATAGGGACGCGGCAGAGGGCCCCGGTGTGGGGGGGGGGGGTCACACGGGTCCCGTGTTTTGAAAGGTGGGATTGACCGGACACAGAATCTCCCCGTTAGCTCAAGGCTGTTGGGCAAGGGAAGATGAGGCAGGAAATAGGAGGCTCCCTTTCTATAGTCGCTGTAACTGCCCGTGGCTTCGCTTTTTTCCCTGAGGGAGGTGGGGGTGAGTGACTCCCCCGGGGTCCCACAGGCGGGGAGTGTGAGGTGTCTCAGATCCTCCTGACTTCGGGCCTGGGGCCCCACCCACGGCGCCACCGGCTGCCCGGGCCCTTGGCTTTCACAGCCGGCCGCGGGCGACCACCCAGGGAGGGGCTTGTCCCAGTATGGACACCCCGGCCAGGAGCCTGTGGGGGAGGGGGGGCAGCAGGACGCCGCCCCCCAGCCCGGCCTCGGGCCCCAGAGCCCCCAGCTCAGTAAGTGGGAGAGGATGCTGGGGGGGACCGGTGGGAGCTCTCTTGGGTATGCTGCTGGGGGACCTCCCTCCCCTCTCTCTCACTGGGTTTTAGGCGTCGTGGGCAAGCTTCCTGTGCCAGGCCGTGCCGCCGGCCCCCCAAGACCTTGGTCCTTCCTCAGCTCTCAGCCATGGCTGTTGGGGAGATAGAAGGACCCCAGAGTCCCCCTGAAGGGAGAGTCTCACGGGACCTCCCAGGCAGGGACCCTCAGGTCTGTGAGGACCTCGCCTCGGCTCCATCTTTCCCTTTCCCAGCATTCAGCTGGTCTTGCCCGGGCTCCTCTCCGAGCTGGGCGAGGGGCGCCCCGGTTTCTCAGCTCTCGGGCCCTCGCGAGGGCCGCTCCCAGCCTTGTGCCCCTCCCTCTGGGGCAGGCCCGTGACCCAGTGTCTCCAGCTCCTCTTCCAGTCCTGTTACTCCTGGGGCCAGGAGGCCAGAGTCAGCCCCAGGCTCCTAGATCCGGGAGGGGCCTCCAAGGCCTCTGAACCAAACCTCCCCTCTCCCAGATGATGCAGGGAGACTCGGAGACATCCGGGCCCCATTCGGGGTCTGAAAGCCCGGCTCCTTCCTTGGGCCCCCGGTGGGGGAGGGTGAGCTTAGCTGCCGAGTGCGGCCCCCGCAGCCCCCACGGCCCCCGCAGCTCCCCCTGGGGTGGGGGGTGTTCATCGGCCCCAGTAACTGAAGTTGTTTGGCCTGGAGAGCAGCCGGGGAGGGAGAAGAGCCTGTGTTCTGGGGGCTCCCGAGGCTCCCAAGCATTAGGTTTCCTCCCTTGGCCCGGAGGCCACAGTCAGCGGGAGCCGGAAGCTGAGATAGCCCATGGGGCAGCGGCTCCTGGGCAGAGCTGCCCCACCTGGGAGGGACGGCCGGGCCGGGCTCTCCCTGCGGGAGACGGGCAGGGGCGGGGCTTAAGTTCAGCCTTGGGGCTCCCCAGCTGCCCCTCATTTCTTACCCAACAGTCATAGTCCATCCCAGAGCGGGAGCCTCTTCGGGGCGGGAACTTCTCCCATCGGGTCCAGGGCAGCAGGCGCCTAATTAATTTCTTATAAATTAGGGTCAGTTCTCTATATATTTTGGAAATGAGGCCTTTAGCAGAACCTTTAACTGGGAAGATGTTTTCCCAGTTTGTTGCTTCCCTTCTAATCTTGTTTGCATTCGTTCTGTTTGTACAAAGGCTTTTTAATTTGATGGAATCAAACTTTTCTATTTTGTGATTGGTAATGGTCTCTAGTTCATCTTTGGTCACAAATTCCTTCCTCCTCCACAAGTCTGAGAGATAAACTATCCTATGTTTCTCCAATTTATTTATAATCTCGTTCTTTATGCCTAAATTATGGACCCATTTTGATCTTATCTTGCTATGTGGTGTTAAGTGTGGGTCCTTGCCTAATTTCTGCCATACTAATTTCCAGTTATCCCAGCAGTTTTTATCAAATAATGAAATCTTATCCCAAAAGTTAGAATCTTTGGGTTTGTCAAACACTAGATTGCTATAATTGACTATTCTGTCTTGTGAGCCTAACCTTTTCCACTGATCCACTAATCTATTTCTAAGCCAATACCAGATGGTTTTGGTGACTGCTGCTTTATAATATAATTTTAGATCAGGTACAGCTAGGCCACCTTCATTTGATTTTTTTTTTCATTAATTCCCTTGAGATTCTCGACCTTTTCTTGTTCCATATGAATTTTGTGGTTATTTTTTCTAGATCATTAAAATATTTTCTTGGAAGTCCGATTGGTATAGCACTAAATAAATAGATGAGTTTAGGGAGTATCGTCATCTTTATTATGTTCACTCGGCCGATCCAAGAGTACTTAATATTTTTCCAATGATTTAAGTCTGACTTTATTTGTGTGGAGACTTTTTTGTAATTTTGCTCAGATAATTCCTGCCTTTCCTTTGGTAGATAGATTCCCAAATATTTTATGGTATCAATAGTTATTCTGAGTGGAATTTCTCTTTGTATCTCTTGCTGTTGGATTTTGTTGGTGATCAGGCGCCTAATTACTGCCTGGGACTTGGGGTGGCTCAGGAATAAGAGGCTAGACCCCCCGCAGCGTGTCTGCGCCCCGAGCTTGGGGCCGGGAGGAGCTCGCCGAGCCTTTGGGCTTCTGTCTGGCCTCCGAGGAGAGCGCGCCACCCCCGCCTGCGGCCCCGTCCCCACTAACGGCATGAGTCAGGAGGCTGACCGGCCTGACCCCCCTCCACGGGCACGTGGTGCCCACGGAGCGGGCATGAGCTCCTGGGGCCTCCAGGCTCGCCAGGACTGGGGCAGCTGGTGGTTTGTGCCTCTACTGTCCCAACCCTTGGCAGAAACTCGGCCCTGGTCATTTCTCGAGGTTTCTGGCTCCTCCCTAGGACAGTGATGAAGTCTGGGGAGCGGCCGCTGGCACAGAGGGGCAGACATCACTGCAGGGGGGGAAGGCGAGGTGCCAGCCGTGGCCCTGGGACGTGGCAGACCGTGGGACGTGGCGGACCGTGGGATGGACAGAGTTTCCCCCTCAGGCCTCTCCCCACTCAGTGCATCCTTCCTGTAGCCAGCCAGAGATGTTCAGATGGCTTCATCTTCTCCTCTTCTCAGAGAATCCCAAGGCTCCCTGCTAGCTCCAGGACTATTCAGGGCATGTCTGTTTGGTGTCTGGGCCCTTCCCCTCGGGCCCCTGTGGCCTTTCCCTCAGCTCCCTCTGCATCTTCTCCGATCCGGCTAGCGGTCCATCTGTCCGCTCCCGTGGGATGTCTTCCCCTAAAGTCCATGCAGGCGGGATCATTTCACAGTTGCCATGATGACAGTCCCCGGCGCACAGTAGGTGTGTTAGAGGGATTGCCGTTCCACTGAGACGGTCCCCGGCACACAGTAGGTGTGTTAGAGGGATTGCCGTTCCACTGAGACGGTCCCCGGCACACAGTAGGTGTGTTAGAGGGATTGCCGTTCCACTGAGACGGTCCCCGGCACACAGTAGGTGTGTTAGAGGGATTGCCGTTCCACTGAGACGGTCCCCGGCACACAGTAGGTGTGTTAGAGGGATTGCCGTTCCACTGAGACGGTCCCCGGCACACAGTAGGTGTGTTAGAGGGATTGCCATTCCAGAGGAGTGTGGGTGAGAAGGAGAAGTCTGTCCCTAGCACTTTGCTATGCGCAGTGGCTGTTGGGGGGAGGGGTAAGGTAGGCCATCTTTGACCACCAGGGGAAACGTGGCAATGAGGAGGGTGCTCTCTGGGGGCTGAGATTTGGGGCCTGGAAAAGGGCTGACTGTGTGTGGCCCACGGCTTTGTGGTTGGCAGAGTGGCTAGCCGTGGTGCTGAGCTCCGAGGCTGCGGCTGTGCCGGGGGAGGGAGGCTGGTGGACCCCCTCCCCACCTTCTTTGTCCCCCCAGAATAATGGATCGGGGGGAGAAGCCGGGGCTGATCCCAGCTGACAGGTGGGGGGAACTGAACTGTGTGGCTCTTTTCTGTGGCCCCGGGGGTTGTGGGTGGGGGGAGCGGGCTGCCTCTGGCGTGGAGCTCTATGGCTGGGCAGGAGGGAGGCAGGCCGGCTGTCCCGGACGAACAGGGACTATGGGAACCCCTGGAAGGGAAGGCCTCCTGTGCTGCGGCCCTGGCACAGCCTCTGGTGGGGGGTAGGCTGCTTTCCCCCCCAGTGGGATTTTATTTTTCCAATGCACATAGAGACGTTTTCAGGCTTCATGTTTGTAAGATTTTTCAGTCCCGACCTCCCCCGCCCTCGAGACAAGAAGCCCTTTGGTATCGGCTGATTGGTTCTGACCAGGACGAGGCCCTGGGAGCGGCGCAGGATGTCCCAGAGCCTCCTGACCGGCTCCGTAGCCCTGCTCGCCCCCGCGCGCCATGTTGGGAACGACGGGTCCATGACCACGTTTGGCCGTTGGGCTCCTCCTGGGCTTTCCTCCCTGTGCCGCGGGCCCACTCTGTGCAGAGTTCCCGCTGTCACACTGTGTGTGTGAGATGTCATTATGCTGATGAAACCCGGATGCACATTCTGCCTCAGACCCTTACTCGCCCCGCACAGATTAGCCTCTGTCGGTGTCTCAGTGTCCTCACCTGTGAGACGAGCGCGGGGGCCCCGAGGTCCCTTCTGGCTCTCCTGCCGCAGACTCCTACCGGACCCGTGACCTTGGTCGGTCCCAGACGATTTCCTCCCTTGGGGCCTTTGGGCCTTTGGTTGGGAGAGGCCGCTCCTGGCGCAGAAACGTCTCCCAACGAGATCCCAGCTCCTTGGGGTCTGCGGGCCTGCAACTGTTGGAAGGAGCCGGGGGGGCTCGTTGGGATCCCAGTGGGCACCCAGACTTTCCCGGGCCCCGAGGCCAGCTCGGCCTGTTGCCCCCCCCCTCCCCCGCTGCTGCCTCATAATTGACTTCATGGGAAGCCGGACTTCCCCCGGGCTTCCCAGGTGAGGAGCGCCCCCTACCGTGCGGGCGAGCCCCGTGGCCACGTGCCCGGAGCCCCGGGAGCCAAAGCGGCCTCTGCAGTCCTGCGGCCGTTGTGTCCGGGGGGGCCGGAACGCGGGTCTTGGGGCTCTGAAGGCAGCTTTGCGGCCTGGTCCCAGGATGCCTCCGAGTCCCTCGGGAACGCCCACCTCATAGCCTGGACTCCCCCGCGGGCTTGTGAGGGCAGATAATGTCCGCTCCGAGAGGCTGCACAAGGGCCATGGTGATTTTCACGGCCATTCCATTTTCAGTTCTTTTGAGGGGGGTGGATTTCGGATAGAAAAGGCCTGAGAGGGGCAGCTGGGGGCGCAGTGGGGAGAGCATCCGTCCCAAAGTCAGGAGGAGCTGAGTCCAAATCCGGCCCCAGACACTCAACGCTTCCTGGCTGTGGGACCCTGGGCAAGTCACTTACCCCCAACTGCCTCAGCCAAATAATGATAATAACAAATCATTATTGTCCGGATTCGTGAAAAAGCTAGTCCGGAAGCCAGGAAGAACCTTGCATCAGACACCTCGGCCCACGGGCCCTGAGTGTTGGGGCACCTTCCGCACAGGCCGGAAGGAGGCTCGGCGGCGGCGGCGCCGTCCCAGGGCCCCCATCCCCGCCGTCCGTGGCAGCATACACAATAGGGCGGGGCGGAGACAGAGCCCGGTGAGAGTTTGAAGGGGCCGGCGTCTCTGCTCTCCGTGCTGGGGGACGTGGGTCCGGAAGAGGAAGCCCGGCTGGTACCGGGCCGAGCCCAGAAGGATGTGCAGCTCGGGAGGCAGCCGACCCAGGGGACCCGTGGCCCTGAGCAGCCGGGGCCAGAGAGCGGCCTTGTCCAGACCGGCTGGAAGGCAGCGACGGGGAGTCTTTGATCCCCCAAGAGGTGCCGGGGGCCTGGGAAGGAGGCTGATTTCTGTCCGTTTCCACTGGCGAGCTGCGGGCGACCTTCTCCGGCAAAAACCCTACCCAAGCCTGGAGCCGGCCCTCCCCTCCCTCCCCAGCCCATGTTCGTGCTTAACGTCCATTGATTGGCCATTAATTTGCGCCAGATTGCCAGCCGGTGATTAGCATTTTAGGGATCCTACAGTCGAGCCTTGTGAGGATCCCAAATGAAGGCCCCAGAGCTTCCTCGGAGGAAATTTCATCACCATGCAGAGGGGGGGGGGGGCGCCGCCCTATTGGAGCAACGCAGGCCATTGGGGCTTGGTGGGGAGGGGTAGCAAGTCAGAGTGGCCGACCCCCACCCCCGTGGAGGGGCTACACTGCCCAGCGGGCCGGAGCCCCGGAAGTGGCCCATCGAGTCACCGAATCGAGGCTTTGAGAGTCGGGGGGGGCCTCAGAAGTCATTCTCACTATAATCGAACCAAGGGGGGCTCATCCGGCCCCCGCTTGGAGAATTCACCGCGCCTCTCGTTTTATTGATTTATGTTAATGTCATTAATTTATTTTTTCCCTCGCCACCTCTCAAGGTAGAGCGTTCTACTTTGCAACAGGGCCTTTTGTTGTTTTTAGGCCCACCTCCCTTCCCCCATCGCCCCTGCTTCCACGGCCAAGCGGAAGGAGGGCCGTTCCCCCAGCCCAGCCGAGCAGGTCCCGGTACTCTTGTGCCATCCTCGCATCTCCTGAATCCGAGGCCCTTCCTCAGTCTGGTAGCCACCCCTGGAACCTCTCGCTCATTGATCTCCTTCTTAAACTTTAGTATAAAACTGTATCCCAGACGAGTCTCACAAGGAGAGAGAACTGTGGGATTACCACGTCCCGATGCCTTTAAACTCAGTCCCTCTCCATGAAGCCGAAGACGTCATCATCTGGCCTGTCATGGCCAAGATCACAAGGATCTTGAGGTCCACTGACATCCCCAGATCTTTTTCACAACAACTGCTCCCGGCCTCCACCATCCTGTACTGGCGGAACTGCCTTTTTTGTGCCCAAGAGTGGTTTCGCGTTCATCTCTATGGATGCCATCTTTTTAGATCCTTCCCGGGGCTCAAGCTTGTCGAGATAGGTCCGGAGCCCGACTGTCACGCAGTGGGCCGGCTCTCCACGTGCCCGGATCTGCGTCACCGGCGCGCGTGCTGGGCAGAGCGGCAAAGTCCTTGCCGGCCCCCATCCCTGGGACCCTCCCCGAGGCCCCCTGGCCCGGCGACGCCGGACCGTTAGCGGCTCCTCTCGGGCACCGACCGTCCGAAGCGCCCCAGATCTGTCTGGTTGTATCTGTCTCCTAATCCATTTCCTCCAGCTTTTCTGGGAGAATACTTTGTCCAAAGCTTTGCTCGAACCCAGGCTTTTCCTGGCTGTGAGCGCTGGGGCTGGCTGAGGATCGGGCCGGGCGCCCTCCCGAGGTGTGTGCCAGCCTCCCCGGCTGGGGAGCGGGGACGGAGTCCCCGTGCAGACGGAATTCTGGGGCCCCGTGCCCAGGCCAACAGCAGAGACTCGCCGGCCGGCTCAGCGGCTGCAAGGAGCGCGGAACTGCCAGACGTGCGAGAGACGGAACTGTGGCCCGGACCGGAGATTCAGAGAGAGGTCCCGGAAAGGAGCCGGCGAGAGGCCCCAGAGCCAGGCGAAGGACGGCACTCACCGGGCTCCCTGTGAACTGGAAGCTTGGCCCCGGGCTGGCCCATTCTCCCGGGTCATATGTCACAGTTCCCCATCTCAGCATTCTTTTATGAATCAAAAGCGCATTTATTGAGTGCTTACTGTATGCTCTGAGAAATCCTGCTCTTGGGTAGCTCCCGCTCTGAGACGACACATCTAGGGGGTTTTAGCCTTGGGGCAGATGGAGAGGTCTCCTGCTCCTTAGGGGGCATCGGTGAAGCAGATGGTCGGGCTCCTTCCTGACTGACATTTTCCCTGATAAAACCGGATCGGTTTGTGGCGCTGAGCCACGTGACAGGGCCAAGGACTTGGGAGGGGGGAGCTCTCTTTTCTGCATCCACGGCCTCTGCGGGAAGAAGCCGGGCCAGGTTGCCTCTCCGTGGGGGCCGCCTCCCAGAACGATGGCGGTGGGTGCCGGGCTGTAAGCGTGGCTGCCCCCAGCACTCCTGGGTCAAGTCCTGGGCCGTCTGTCTCAGCGTCCGAGAGGAAGCTGCGGTCCAGGTCACGGTGGTGGTTTGGGCTGCCGGGCGGCCCCCACCACCTCCAGTCTCCCAAGGGCCCGGCCGCTTCTGCTTGGCCACCAGCCTGGCGTGGGGGTAGCCTGCACTGAGGAGGAAGGAACGGCCTCTTCTCCCCAGGAGCCATTTCTTCCGGTGGTCGCCATAAGGGCTGGCTGCAGGCCTAGACGTCTGGAGGATGCCCCCACTCCCAGGGGGGACACCCCCACTCCCAGGGCTGTGTCCCCCAGAAGCTGTGCAGTGTACACAGAGCATGACAGCCTGAGCCCGGGGTACTGGGGGCCAGGTCGAGAGGAGGAAGCGGATGCGAAGCTGTCAGGGAGGCGGAAGTGACAAGACTTGGCAACTGATCCCAGTGTGTTGTGAGGGAAAGGAAAGACTGAAAAATCCCTCCGAGGCTTTCTGGAGACCTCGGAGACCAAAAGGGCGCAGCGTTCTTGACAGAAAATGGAGGGATGATGGATGCGGACAGCCCCGGAGGCTGCTTTACATTCATCTCAGTGCAGTTCTTTCAGCGAGCATTTATTAACCGCTTCCTGCACGTTCAGAGACCCCGAGCTCGGCAGGGGAGGGCAGGATAAGGGACGATCGTCGCCTTCGGGGAGCTCCCGGTCAGATGCGCTTTCTGACCGAGAGAGAGCTGGGGCCATGCTCCTCTAGTCCCCATTTAGGCTTCATCTGTTCCTTTTCTGCTCGAGAGGAGCAGAAGGCGTTTCTCGTCTCCTAGAACGTGCACTTTCAGAAATGACGGAGTCCCGGAACTCTGTGGTTTCCGTCAAAGCTCGTCACCCGTCTCTGTGCCGGTAACCGGGGCCCGGTCGCTGCCGAAGGGCGAACCTTTTGAGAGCATGAGGTCCCCGGGAAGGGCGAGCACGGCGGGGCTCATCAGGAACCGCCGGCCTAAGCCAGTCCCCTTCCCCCGTTCCCGTCCATTGGCCCTTAGAGCCGGAGAGAATCCGGCAGGGTCAGAGCCGGGAGGGAATGGAGGATGTAGGATGTCAGAAGTGGACGAGCCTTAGAACAGAGAAGGTCAATGTAAAATGTGAGAGCTGGAAAGGACGAGAACAGGGAAAGTCAGAACTGGGAGAGCAGGGATGGCAGGGCTGGGAGGGGGGTGAAGATTAAAAAGGTTCAAGAGATGGTCTCTGAGTAATTTACTCATTTTACCCATCAGCCCAGCGTATTATTAACAAAAGGACGGCCATTTGACCGTCTCTCTCCGACCAAAGTCAGTCATGGTGATGGGCTCACAGTTCCCAGGCCCTTTGAAGAGCAGGTATCCAGTGAGGGGCTGCCGGGGACATCGTGTCGCCCTCGGACAGAGAAACTATCTCCATCCCTGGACCATCGGGCCTCGGACAATCTAGACAAAAGGATCCGACTCCCCCGACTGGAGTGGACGCAGTCAGCTTAATTCCTGTAGACTTGGGGGGGTCTGACCAAGAGCAGAAGAGTTAACTCCGTCTCGTTGTCGGTAATCTCCACGAAGACACAACTTACTGAGCAGGACTTCGGAAGGAGGGGAGAGCTCGGACTCTCCCCCGAGATCCTGGACAGTAATCATTTCTCTCGGGAAGACGGGAGGGCCGAATTGGGAGGGCCGTGTAGGGTCATTTAACAGACGGAGAAATCGGGGCCCAGGGCCCCCTAACTTTCTTCCAGTGCAAACTCTCCCCAAGTGGTCTGCCTTGCCTTAGGAGCCGTAGACCCCTCCTCGTGTTCAGAACCAGATGGAGGCAAGAAGACGGGTTTCTGCTGTCTCCACCGAGGCTTCTTTGAGCAGGGCTGGGTTGAACATGGCGTCTCTGAGCTCCACGCCGGCTCTGGGAGCTGGTGCTTCTGGGAAGCAAGTGCGGATTGGGTAACAGGAGAGTTAGGGTCTCGCACCCGGCTCCCCTTCGATGGCTTTTTCTGTGATTTAGGCCGCCCCCTCCTTCTGCCCTAAATCCAGGAGAGACCAAGACTCACGTAATCACACAACCCAGGGCCCCCTCACCCAGGACCTCCGGGTGCCCTGACCTGAAGGAATCATTGCTTAGGATACCACCTCCTGCTTTCTAGAACCCAGAGATTTACTAAGGGACAGGGAGACAGACAGACAGAAACAGAGGGAGAGAGACAAAGACACAGAGAGACAGAGACAGACAGAAACAGAGGGAGAGAGACAAAGACACAGGGAGACAGAGACAGACAGAAACAGAGGGAGAGAGACAAAGACACAGAGAGACAGAGACAGACAGAAACAGAGGGAGAGAGACAAAGACACAGGGAGACAGAGACAGACAGAAACAGGGACAGAGACAAAGACACACAGAGAGACAGAGACAGACAGAAACAGAGGGAGAGAGACAAAGACACACAGGGAGACAGAGACAGACAGAAACAGGGACAGAGACAAAGACACACAGAGAGACAGAGACAGAGGGAGAGAGACAAAGACACACAGAGAGACAGAGACAGAGGGAG
This sequence comes from Antechinus flavipes, assembly GCF_016432865.1. Lineage (NCBI taxonomy): Eukaryota > Metazoa > Chordata > Mammalia > Dasyuromorphia > Dasyuridae > Antechinus > Antechinus flavipes. The sequence goes on along the minus strand of NC_067398.1, from coordinate 718,790,943 downwards.
AGAGACAAAGACACACAGGGAGACAGAGACAGACAGAAACAGGGACAGAGACAAAGACACACAGAGAGACAGAGACAGACAGAAACAGAGGGAGAGAGACAAAGACACACAGAGAGACAGAGACAGACAGAAACAAGGACAGAGACAAAGACACACAGAGAGACAGAGACAGACAGAAACAGAGGGAGACAAAGACACAGGGAGACAGAGACAGAAACAGGGACAGAGACAGACAGACAGACAGACAGACACGCACACAGAGAAACATAGGGACAGAGAGACAGGGAAACAGACAGAGAAGGAAAGAAAGAGAGAGAGAGGGAGCAAGAAACAGAGGGAGAGAGAGAGGAGAGGAGAGACAGAGATGGAGGAGGAGAGAGAGACAGAGAAAGAAAGACACACAGAAACAGATACAGAGAGACAGAGGGATGAAGGGGGAGAGAGAGAGAGAGAGGAGGTGCTTAGAATTATCCCCATTTTACAGATGAATAGTTAGCGTGCAGTCCCCCAGCTGGGCAGAAGGAGAGCGGGCTTCAGATCTATGTTCTCCGACTCCAATACGGCCACTTCTCCCCATCCCGCCCGCCCGAGCCACAGACACGGCTACTATGTACCCAGGGCAACGTTGGAATCCCAGTGCTGGACACATTGTATCCCACTTTGGATCCCTCCTCTTTTACTCGCTACTTGTGCCCTCGGGCATGTAACTTGCTCCTGAGCCTCAGTTTCCCTCTGTGTAAAGTGCAGGGATTAGATCCTCCTGCTCCCCCCTGCTTTAAGACCCTCTAGCCTCATTTCTGCCTTCCAGATGTTCTCTCTGATAAAATGGAGACCATCAGCTCAGAGCACAAAAGGGCCACGGAGGCTCACTCCCTCATTTAACACCCGGGGAAACTGAGGCCCGGAGAGGCTAATCGTTTGCCCTTTTCCTACAGATCTCGAGTGTCAGGGGCAGGAACTGAACCCAGATCCCCGAGCTCCGGCTGCCGCTCCCCTCCCCCTCGGAGAGCCCCCGGCCCGAGCCGGCCTCCGGCCTTTCCGAGGTCGCGCTGAGCCGGGCTTGCTGGGGGCTTTGGGGCCGTCTCTGCTTCAGCCTAATTGTACCATTAATCTAGAATTAGCGGAGCCTTGCGGGGAGCTGAGGCAATCTGGGGCGGCCGTCACCGGGCCGGGGTCTCCTCGGGGCCTGCAGAGCCCGGGAGCTGCTGCCTCGGCTAAACGGGCGCTCACCGAGGCTGGGACACGGGGGCGACGGGCGCGACGAGGGCCGGGCCATCAGGCCTTTGCCGTTGGGTGCCGACACTTAGAGGCTCAGATGGTTCCCCCGAACATCTTCGCTATAACTGGTCTCGGCACCAAGTTAATAAGAGTGATTCACTGTAACAGGAAGCGAGGAAGTACTTTGTTCTCCAACCACCTGCACCCGACTCACCTCAAAGGGGGCAGCCGGGGGGCGCAGTGGATAGAGCCCCAGCCCGAGGTCGGGAGGAGCCGAGTTCAAATCTAACCTCAGACGCTTAACACTTCCCAGGACCCAGCACACAGCCGGCGCCTAATGAGTGCTTGTTGGAGATTATAAGAACGGTTAGATCCCAGGGGAAGGTTGGTAGGTAACGGGTGGCAGCGATGGGATGGCACAGAGGGCAGAGGAGGAGCAGCCTCTTACCCGCCATCCCGGGGGGCACTGGGCGACTCCATGGTTCCCGCACGCCCCCGGCAGGCGTAGCCCGGATGTGCACTCACGCCAGGGCCGGGACACCTCGCCCACGTGTTCTGAGTGACCTCCGGCCCGGGAGGGGAGGACCGCGATGTCGGGCGGAGGGGCCACGGCGGGAAGGGGAGGACCGCGATGGATGGCGGAGGGGCCACGGCGGGAAGGGAGGACCGTGATGGATGGCGGAGGGGCCACGGCGGGAAGGGAGGACCGCCGATGTCGGGCGGAGGGGCCACGGCGGGAAGGGAGGACCGCGATGGATGGCGGAGGGGCCACAGTGGGAAGGGAGGACCGCGATGGATGGCGGAGGGGCCACGGCGGGAAGGGAGGACCGCCGATGTCGGGCGGAGGGGCCACGGTGGCCGTCCCTAGGGGAGGGGATTATTGGCCAGGTTCGCAGTTTCCTCCTCTGTCCCGGGAGAGGCTGGCCTCTGCCCCCCCCCCCCGGCCCCTGTGTATGTGAGCCGTCACTCCTCAGGACCGACCGCCAGCTCCTCCTGTTTGCTGCCCCCGGGCCTTTCCCAGGTCCGAGTTGGCCCGTTCTCCCTCAGAGGCCCCGGCCCCGGCAGATGGGGGGGCGGCGGCTGGAGCAGGAACACAGCCCAGCCTGTTCTGGAGCCCAGAGGAGGCCTTTGGAAAGCGTGTGAACTTGAGGGACTTTGTGCCCTCTCCGTGATGAGGGAAAACAGCCTCCTCCGGGCTCCGGTGACGTCCGTTCCTCGAGACAATTCGATTTTGCCGAGAAGATTGATTTTGCTCCTGGCTCTGTGGGAAGCGGAGGTTTCGGGGTGGCCGAGCCTTCTGGGAACGGCGGGTCACCGCTGCTCGGGAGGCTGGGGGTTCCGCCGAAGCAGCTCTTAGAGCCGTTGTGTCTGAGGGCCGGCCTCTGCCCTTGGGGAGGGAGGAGGCCTCCGGCGGGAGGGAGCACTCCCAGCCCAGGTGAGTGCCCACGGGCTGTGCCAAAGCCGTCTGGGGCAGCGCAGGGGGACGTTAGACACACGTTCTGTGTCTTCTGGACCTCAGTTTCTCCATCTGTAAAACGGGCGGACACTTTTGTGATCAGACACAGAAAACTGGCCAGGAGATTAGAGAGCCTGGAATCCAGCCCCCTCCTTTCCCTAATCAGGGACTTTATAGCTTTCCTAAGATCAGTGCTCATCATTTTCCAGGAGGATCATGGACTGATGTCTTGAGAATGAAGCAGGATTTTCCCATGATCACCCCGGTAATAGGCATCAAGGGCAGGATTTGAAACCATGCCCTTGGACTCCTTGTACCATCTAAGGGAGCCTCCTTCCTTCTTCTGAGGGAGGAAAGACCCCGAGTGCTCCACCCGCCCCCCCCAGATAAAAGCATCAGGTGGCCAAGCCCCAGTGCCCTCCTCGTGTGGATTTAGCCAAGGCTCCGATGGACGGAGGAACCGAGGGCCCGACGGCCTGCCGAGCGAGCGGAGCCTCAAGCTGGAAGGGCCCTTAGCGGCGTCTCCGCCGACCCCCTCCCCGCAGATTAGAATCTGAGGGGTTCCCTTGGGCGCAGAGGGAGGCGGCTGCTGCAGCGGAAAGAAATCTGGGGTTAAAATTAGACAGGAGCGAGTCATCCCCCTCTTGGGGCCTTGATTTCATCATCTGTATAATGGGTTCCAGAATGCCCGTTTTGTAGAATGTTTTGACTGTGAGGGACTTTGGAAATCCCGTGGCCCAGTGCCCTCCTTTGCAGTGAGGAAACTGAGACTCAGAAGGTATCTGCCCAAGGTCCCACGGCTTCCATATGGCCGAGGGAGGATTCGCACCCGGGATTCCGGTTCCATGTTTGTGCCCTGGCGTCCCCCTGTCTGTCGTGTGGGAGGCGATGACGTGGGCAGTGTCTGCTCTCGGGGCACACGCCAGCACGTACGTGTCCGCCCGCCATCCGGGGCCGCGTATTAGGAGGGCGTTGCCCAGCTAGAGCGAACCGGGCCCTCTGGAGAGTCGGGGAAGAGAAAGGGCCGGTTTCCCTGGTGGGGGGCCACGAGAGCCGGGCTCGGTAGCAGAGGGGCCGCTCCGGGGACCAGGGGTTAGCTGGATTCTGCTTCGTCCCAGAGGAGGAAGCCACGAGCTGTGGATTTCGGCTCCAGTGCCAAGAGAAACCTCAGGCCCATCTCCAGGTGAAATCAGTGGCCCACCGGGGACACAAACTCAGGCTCAGGTTGGTGAGCAGCCCCCAGGCTACCAGGACCCGGTCCCAGGCTCAGAGGGGACGTGGTGTTCCAAGCCTGGTGGCCTGAGAGCCCCGAGGAGCCGTTGGGTGCGGCCCCCTGGGGTCTTCGGATCCTAGATCCAGGGCGGGAAGGGGCACCTGGGACTGCAGAAGGGGAAACCGAGGGGGATCTCATTGGACTGAGGTCATGGAGTGTCTGAGGGGGGCCGCCAACTCCTGGGACCGCAGGCCCACGTGCCAGCCAGTCCTGGAGGACCCCTCCTCCTGTGGCCCCATTAGTTCACCACAAGGGGCTTATCCCGTGTGTTTGGGGGGCTTCCTGCCTCCTCTTCACCCGAGGAGGGCCCCGCTGTGCACAAGGGCCGCCCAAGGTCAGTGGGGACCAGCCCTTCTTCCGTAGACAGCTCTTGGGGCCGTGGCTCCTTGCCCCCCCCCCCGCCTCGTTCTGTGGAGTTCCTTGGCGGAGCTGTGCCGCAGCCTGCCCCCCACTGCCGGGCCCCTCCGTCCCCCTCCGGGCTATCCTCGGCTTCGGATCTCCGTCCCGTGACTCACGGCCATATGGTGAGGAGGCCTGATGTGGAGACAGATAAACACGGCCCAAATTAGGAGAGGCCGCGGATTCTGGGTCAGAGCTGGAAAAAACCAGAAACCACCAAATGGCAGAGCTGGGAGAGCCCCCGGTGCGGAAAACAGTGTCAGGGCTGGGAGAGGCCTAGAACAGGGGGTGTCAGAGCTGGGAGAGGCCTAGAACAGGGGGGTCTCAGAGCTGGGAAGGAGCTTAGAACAGGGGGTGTCAGGGATGAGAAGGAACTTAGAACAGGGGGTGTCAGGGCTGGGAAGGAGCTTAGAACAGGGAGTGTCAGGGCTGGGAGGAAGCTTAGAACAGGGGATGTCAGGGATGAGAAGGATCTTAGAACAGCTTAGAACAGGGCTATTAGAGCTGGGAGGGGGCTAAGAACGGGGGTGTCAGGACTGGGAGGAAGCTTAGAACAGGGGATGTCAGGGAGGAGAAGGATCTTAGAACAGGGCTATTAGAGCTGGGAGGGGGCTAAGAACAGGGGGTGTCAGGACTGGGAGGAAGCTTAGAACGGGATGATAGAACTGTTAGGGACCCTTAGAACAGGGGATGTCAGGGCTGGGAGAGGCCTGGGAAAAGGGGAGTTCAAGACCAGGAAGGGCCTTAGAACAGGGAACAGGAGGCCTAGGAGTATCTTTGTTGATTTCCAATGTGCTTGAAATGCTTTGGGGAAGAGGAAAAAAAAGCAGACTTTCCGGTCCAGATTGTGCCCCTCCCTCCTCGCCCTCCCGTCCCTTTCCCTGCACGGACCATTCCAAAGCCAGGCCGCGACTGGCGGGTGTCCGTGCGAGCCGCCCGTCCGCTCTCCCCGTCCCTGCTCTCGGCTCTGGCCTCTGTCACGGGCCTCCTCCCGCGCCCTGTCGCCCCGCCCGCTTGCCCCTGGGTCGCCCCCTTCTTCGAGAAGCTTCGCTAATGGAAGTGGACAGAGGGCTGCTTTCCCAGACTCCTGCTCTCAACCCCCGGAAGCCAGGAATGCTCCCCTCCCCCATGGCATGAAGAAAGCCGATGAAGATGCGTTTAAAAATGAATACGGAAATGAAACCCTCGGTCACGGCCGGACGTCTGGCTGGCTGACGGCGACCTGCAAATTCACTGGAGCCCACGACGTTAGGGGACCGCTGAAACGATGGACCTGACCCGAGGCCGCTTTCTGGTTTGCAGAGCACCTCGATGTGCGTCAGCTCAGCCGATCCTCAAACCACTCGGGAGGTGACTGTAGGAGCCGGGCAAGTCATCTCACCTCACTGTGCCTCAGTTTCCTTATCTGCACAGTGAGAGGTTTGGACTTGCTGGGTGGCCCCTTCCTTACTCTCGCTTTGTAATCTCCTACTTCACTAATGAGGAACGAGGCTCGGAGACATGAAACCCCCTGCTGGTAGTCCCCAGTTAGGACGGGGTGGGGAGGGAGTAGGAGGGGTGTTGCCGCTCAGCATAGAGGCCTTGAGAGCCTTTGTGAGAACACTCGGGCATCCCGCGCTCAGGGGCGGCCACTCCGGAAGAGGGCAAGCCCTAGGCTGGAGAGCACAGCTGTGTGGCTGTGGACATGTCACCTCCCCTCTCTGAGCCTGAGCTTCCTCCTTTGTTAAGCTAAGTGGCCCAGTGACTAGAGGGCAGGGTTTGGAATCCGAGTTCAAATCTAGCCTTATGCACCAGCTCTGTGATCTTGGGAACTCACTTAGCCTCAATCTGCCCCAATTATAAAATGGTGATTAGAATAGTACCTCCCTCCCATGGTTCTTGTGGGGATCCAATGAGATTATATTTGTAAATTATATAATTACATATCATCATCATCATCATCATCACCATCATCACCACCATCATCATCATCCCCAAGGTCATCACCATCATCATCATCATTATCATCATCCCCAAGATCATCATTATGATTATCACCATCATCATCATGGCGGAGGGAGAGATTCTGGCTCAGCCGTGGGCCACAGCACCCGACCTCGTTTCTGGCGCCGGCGCTCTGAGATCCCGAGGATCTGGGCTGGGCACCGAGCTTCCTCGCTGGGTCCCCATCGAGGCTCTTCCCTGGCCCTTTGTGACTGGGAGGTGGCAGGAGGCTCCCGGGCTCCGAGAACGCCGGGGTACCTTGGGCACGAGGCCTCCTCCACTCCCCGAGTCCCAGATTGGCGCCACCCTCGCCTCTCCCGCTTCTGCATCTCTGGGCCGTCCTTAATAAGATGACTTTGATCCCTGGACTCGATAAGCTTATGTGCTAAGTGTATTCTTCTCAGTGAGGGGCAAAATAAGTGGAATTATGTGGTGGGGGGTCATTGCCAGATTGTCATCCTTAGGGTGGCTAGGGAAGGGGCAGAGAGAGGAGTGGACAGATCTGTCTCTGGGGGTCGTCGTGAAGGAGAGTTGGGCTTCTGAGGGAATCTGGCGGAGGGGGCCGAGCCAATCCAATCAACATTTATAACATATATATTTATATATTTAAATAAATTAAAATATAAATATATTTAAATTATAAATAAAATAAATATAAATTAAATAAATATATAATTAAATAAATTAAATAAATATATTAAATAAAATATATATTTAAATATATAAAAATACATATATAAAACATATATTTAAATATATAAATTTAAATAAATATTTAAATATATTTAAATAAATAAATAAATATAAATTTTAAAAAGGGGGGGGACAAAAATATTTTAAATATATGTATGTATATATATATGTAAAACTGAGAATACAGTTACAAAGAGTCTTCTCTCAAGGAACTTACAATCTTTTTTTTCCTTTTTTTTTTAATTAAAGCTTCTTACTTTCAAAAGGTACACGCGGATGATTTTTCAACACTGACCCTCGCACAACCTGTGTTTGAAATTTGGAGCTTACAACCTAATGGAGGGAAGTAGCCCTCCTCCCTCCCCCCATGGAGGCAGTACAGAGGAGGGGGCGGCGGGCAGCCCGGGGGTCTCTCCTTCCTCGGCCAGCAGAGACGTCTCTAGAAAGGAAGGCTCTGGGAGGAGTTTCGCACTCCCCGCTCCGGGCAGAGGGGACGGGAGGCAGAGAAGAGTCAGCAGGACTGGAGCTTGTGGAGGCGAGATCAGGGAGGGAGGGGGGAGGGCCAGCCGGCCCCCACCATCCTGGGCGTGGGACCCGATTGTGGGAGCTTAGACTCCAGCTCCCGCTCACGCCAGGCCCAGATGCCCGGGCCCTGGGCACCGGCCAAGTCCTCTCTGAGGGACGTGCCGGGGGTGAACGTCCCCCCGATGGCAAAGAGCAGGGAACAGACCGGGGCTGTGGGACTGGGCTCCGTGTGACTTTCCTGAGCCCTGACCTTTTCCCTCGGTGACCTCGGGGCTTGCCTCGTGTGTGAGAAAGTTCCTCCCTCTCAGCTGCCCACAATTGCTGACATTGTCCACTGGGCAGGTGGGGGGGGGGGAGCTGTGCTCAGAACATCCAGCTCTCCACCCCTGAGGGCCTGACACCCATGGGGGTGGGGAGGCTTTCTCTCCTGCCCTCTCCTCCTCTTCTCACATCTGCTTTTTAGCTGGGCGGCTGCTCCGAACCAGAGACAGGCTGACCCGTTTCTTTTGGCAGAACTTTACACGGGGAACTCATTATCTTTTTTTTATTTTGGGAACTCGTTACCCTAGGAGACGACTCTGTTCAGAACTGCCTGGTCCTTCTCTACGGGACTTGAGGGATCCCTCACTTAGAATCATTGATTTAAAGAAAGTCAAATCCAGCGTGCATTTATTAAGTGCCTGCTGTATGCAAGGTACGGTGCTAGGGTATGGAAGCAGAAATAGCACAGTCTCTGTTCTCTGGGAGTTTATATTCTGGGGGAGGAACAGGTGAAACATAAAACCAAGAGAAGCCGAGACAGAATGAAGACTCGGCAGAATCAGGGAAGGCTTCTCAGGGGAGGTGGTCCCTGGCTCGAAGGAAGGCATCGTGAGAGGGAGTGAACTCTGGGCTTGCGGGCAGCTTTAAAGGGCTGGGCTGGGGATGGGAGAGCAAGGCTAGCAGACCAGAGCCGAGTACAGAGAGGGAAAGATTGAAATAGAAGCAAACGAATGGCCCATCTCCCAGATTTATTCAGCCCTGGGCACTGAGCTGGGGCCTGGAGATCCAGTGAGAAAAGCGGGGGACCCCGCCTCAGGAGACGGGTATTCGGATGGGGGAGACGACAAAACAAGGAGAAAACTAGATGCGGAGTCACTGGGGGCAGGACGCCAGCGGTCGGGGATCGGGGACGACTTCCAGGAGAACGTGGGGGTCAGGAGGAAGTGCCCGGGGAAGGCCCGGAGATGGAGGGAGCGAAGGAGCCGGGACTTAGTCAGCAAACGCATGTCATGTGGCAAGTTCTAGTCTGGCCAACTTGTAGCGTGCGGAGGAATAATAGTGTCCGGGACGTCCGAGAGATCGGCCGGGTGGTGTAGGATGTCAAAACTGAAGGAAAGAATTTGGATCCCTGAGGCACTAGGGAGCCACTGACGTTTATGGACCAGGAGAGTGACGCAGTAGCTGTGATTAAGATGTGGACTGGAGCTGTGTGTGGAGGTCCTGCAAGGAGCTTGACTGGGGGAGCACCATGGTCAGCCTTGGGGGTTCTTTTGGGAGGACGGGTGTGTGTGTGGGTGTGTGAGTCTGTGTGTGTGAGTGTGTGTGTGTGAGTGTGTGAGTATATGTATGTGTGTGTATGTGAGTGTGTGTGTATGGGAGTGTGTGTGGGAGTGTGTATGTGAGTATGTGTGAGTGTATATGTGAGTGTGTGTGTAAATGTATGTGAGTGTGTGTGTTTATATGTGAGTGTGTGTGTATGTGAGTGTGTATGTGGGTGTGTGTATGTGAGTATGTGTGTGTGAGTGTGAGTGTATATGTGAGTGTGTATGTGTGTGAGTGAGTGTGTGTGTGTGTATGTGGGTGTGTGAGTCTGTGTGTGTGAGTGTGTATGTGTGTGGGAGTGTGTGAGTATGTATGTGTGTGTATGTGAGTGTGTATGTGGGTGTGTGTATGTAAGTATGTGTGTGTGAGTGTATATGTGAGTGTGTATGTGAGTGTGTGTGTGTGTATGTGGGTGTGTGTATGTGAGTATGTGTGTGAGTGAGTGTGTGTGTATGTATGAGTGTGTATGTGTGTGAGTGAGTGAGTGTGTGTGTGAGAGAGATGTGGAGGGTCCTGGGGCCGCTCGGGCCCAGCTGCAGAGGCCGTCCTTATCCGGCCGCCTGTGACGGGGATCGCTCCTCGAGGTCAGGGAGCAGAGGAAGGACCATTCCTCGCACTCTCGCTGTTCAGGAGGGGTGGGCGGAGCGGCCTGGACCCCCAGTCTGAAAACCAGGCAGCAGTTGGGAGAGCACGGGGCGGGGGGAGCACTGGCGCCCAGCTTTCCATGTGAGCACGGCACTGAGTCTGAAGGGGAGGAGGTTCTACCCGCTTGGGAAAGCCCCTCCCTGGTCCGTCGCACACAACCCAGAGCCGAGGCTCCCAGGACTGGGGGACGGGGGCGGGCCGGCCTGACTGTGAGCCGTGCCCCGTGGCAGCCCCTCTCAGAGTCTTGCTGGCTCAGTTTTGTGGTTCCGCACGGTTCTCCCAGCGCTCAGATGGGGGCACTTGGCCTGTGGTTGGTCCAGCCTGCATCCATCACATACAGAACTTAGGGCGCGACGTCCTCAGAGCGTACCACAGACCGCCGGGGCAGGAGGAGATGACGGATGAAGAAGCGTCGCTCGCTCGTGTGCTATGAGGGCAATGGGGGCTTCAGTGACCAGACATCTGGGGAGCTCTTTTCTGCACCCAAAGCAAGAAAGCTAAGAACGTCCTGACCTGCCTTAAGGGTCATTTCATCCTTTGAAAGGAAGAGAAATCAGGGCAGCCGGGTAGTGCAATGGGTAGCACGGGCCCTGAAGTCAGGAGGACCCGAGTTCAAATCTGGCCTCAGACACTTAACGCTCCTGGCTGTGGGACCCTGGGCAAGTCACTTACCCCCAATTGCCTCAGAAAAAAGAAGAAGAGGTGTCCCAGGAGACGGATGCGAGACCTGGCAACAGAAATTGACTCGGCGGCGTGGTCCCATGAGGATCGTGCTGAGCGCTGGGGAGCCCGGCGCCGAACGAGCCGAGGCTGGAGAGAACGTTTCCGATGCTGACAAAAGGACCCCCCCTTTTTTGAGTTCCCTTGGGCAAAAAGAGAAGCTCCAAGAAATAGGGCAGCTGCTCGGGGAGGCCAGGATGAGGATCATCAGAAATGGAAAGAAGCTGAGTCGCTCGATTCTCTCCGCTCCTATTTTCTCTGCAAAGGAAAATGATCTTGGAACTGGAAGGGAGAGGCGGGAAACGGCTAATGGAGATTTGATGGAGACGGAGATAGAAGGGGAGCTTCTCCCGAGGAGTTCGTGTCCCCGAGCCCGGATGAGTGACATGCTCGGGCGCTGAGAAAATTGGAAGAAGCCGGCGGTTCGTGACTTCCGAGAGATCGGGGAGAACGGAAGGGATCCGCCAGCTACGGAGAAGGGCAAAGGGGCCAACCTGGCAGAGAAGCAAGAGAAAGGAGCGGCGACTGCAGTCCCGAGAGAGTCGGGCCAAATGCTGGCCTCTATTATGTAAGGGATGGTTAGCCAACTTCGGGGAGGGAAGTAGCCCTCGGAAGGGTCACGCCAGCCTAACCCGATTTCCGTTCTGGGGAGGATTACTACTCTGCTGGGCCCGGGGAGTGCTGGGGGTGAGGGGTCAGCTGGCTGTTGGCAGAGCATCCGAAGTCTCCGGGCCGGCCTTCAGGGGAAAATGGGGAGAGAAGGATTTCGGAAATTCATGTCGCCAATTAAAATGCAGAGCGATCTCCATATCCAGGCGCGGTCCCCGGGGGAATCGGTTACGGTTTGCTCTGTGCTTGTGATCCGGGTTTTGGTTTTTAATTTTTAATTTGCATTTGTTGATTGAATTTGGGGAGCAGTGGGAGGGATGCATGAGAGATGTGTGTAAACGTAAATACTTTTTTGAAAGATCATGTATTAAATAGATTTGGAATCGGTCACATCTGCACCACACGAGTAATCGTTCAGGATTTGAGATCACTTTAGGAGATTACTATCCAATCATTAATGCCTCGGTTGGTCTCTCTTGTGTTTAAATTAATTTGGTGGTTTTAAAGTGCCTACAAATAAGCAAGGCTCTCTGGTCAGGACTAAGGACGGGGAGGGGTTTGAAGATGAAAAAATGGCACCCAGCCGTGCCTTTAGAAGCTGAGAATCCAATAAGGGGGAAAAGCTGGGTTTGTTTTACAGTTGGGGAAACTGAGGCAGACAGTGGTTCGGTGGCTCTCCGGGGGTCGCACAACTAGGAGAACCTTTGGTTCCAGGTCAGCTGTCATCCGGCCGCACGGAGGCGTTGCGTCAGTGGAGAGAATTTTCCACGTCGAGAGATTTCTGGACGGACGAAACCACAGGTGCCCCGTCGCCCCCTCCCAGATTTATGAAGTGACTCGCATGTGTCGGATCCCATGATTCTTATGTGGGCCGGGGGGCAGAGAGGTCATGCAAGGTCGTAGACTGAGAGCTGAAAGGGACCTTTGAGATCATTTCATGCGACTGTGTCTCCCAGCTGGAAGCCTCCCTCCCCAGCTTTCCCCACTTCCTGGCCAGCAGCCTCCTCGCCCCACGGCCCTTTTCTCATTGCCGAGCAATCCGCGGGGCCCCAGACCGTCCTCTTCATCAAACTCCACACTCCTCCAGGGCGGCCATTGCTTTGTTTGCTGGGATTTGTGGCCCTGGCGCTGAGCGAGGCGCCGATAATAAATTTTTTAAAATTTTAAACAATATTTTATTTCCTCCCGATCATATTCTTTTTTATTAAAGCTTTTTATTTTCGAAACGCACGCACGGGTAATTTTCAGCGCTGACCCTTGCAAAACCTTCCCCGCCCTCCCCAAGGTGGCGAGCGAGCCGATCCAGGTTAACGTTCCCATTCGTTTTCCAAAATACTGAGTGCCCCCTGCGCCCCTCCCTCCCTGTGGTTATGTCTGGCGATCACGAGGACACGGCTCTTGTGAAAGAAGGCACAGACCCAGATGGGGGAAGAACCACAGGAAAACGGGGCAAGGGCAGACGGCCTGCTTGGGCCCGAGCTCGGGCTCTCCCTTCCTCGGAAGCGGGCCGGGGTTTTCATCGGGAGTTTTCATCAGCAATTGCTTCGGGCCGTTGTATCCATTGGAGCAGGTCGGGCTTCCCCAGGTGGTCGTCGTGGGCCGTGATCTCCCGGCTCCGCTCCCTTCCCTCAGCATGTGGTGCTCCACCACACTCACAGGTCCCCAGGTGAGGGGAGTCCCTCGGTCTCCGTTCTTTGCCACCACAGAAAGGGAAACTGTCCCTACTCTTACATATTTGGGTCTTTTTCTCTTTTTAAAGTTAATTCTTAATAAATGGACACAAATCTCTCTCTGGGCGGCTTTCTCTGTCTCTGCCTCATTCTCCTCCTCTCTGTCTCTGTCTCTTTTTGTTTTCTCTGTCACTGTCTCTATGTCTGTGTCTCATTGTCTCTATCTTTATCTCTCTGCTTCTCTCTGTGTCTGTGTCTTTCTCTGTCTCTATTTCTCTCCCCATCTCTATCTCTGCTTTCTCCTTCACTCTCTGTCTTTCTGTCTGTCTCTGTCTTTCTGTCTGTCTCTCTGTCTTTGTCTCTGTCTCTGTCTCTGTCTCTCTCACTCACCTGGGGCTCACCCAGCTCCTAAGTTCAGCCAGCCCTGAGACCAGGCCCTGCCCCCCAGCTCTGCTCCCCGGGCCCGGCCTTTCCCTGGGATGGGCTGACGTTGCCCCGGGGGCCGCCTTCCCATCAGCCGCCCGAACTGCCCGGCCGGGGCTCCGAGATGGACCCCCTCCCACCCCCGGGCCTGGTGGGCCGCCCCCGCCTGCTGCAGAGCCGCCTGGGAGAGATCCGGCTCCCGCCCCTCCCAAGCCCCCTGGGAGCCGGCTCAGCAGCTAGGCCTGGAGCAGAGCAGCCCTCGGGTGTGAGGAGAATGGAATATGGGGCAGGAGCAGCCATGACTGCGGCTTTCCCGGGGCCCAGTCACGGACCAGGAGTCACTTCTGAGCTGGGGGCCGGGGGGGGGCGGCCCCTTGTGAACCTGGGGGGCCTTGGCAGAGGAAGTCCTGAATTCTGGGGAGGAGTCTGACTCCGGAGAGGAGGCCTGGGCAGGTCGAGGGCCTGGGCAGCGTCTGTGAGACCTTGGCTAAGTCACAGCATCAGTGACCCAGGAAAGCCGGGCTGGGACTGCGGGAGCCACTGATCCGGGCGTACCTGAACACGTCCCAGACGAGAGGGTGTCCAGAAGCCCACTCCCCCCAAGCCAGCCTCCCAAGCCAGCCCCCTCATCCGGCCCAGCCCCCCAAGCCAGCCCCCTCATCCGGCCCAGCCCCCCAAGCCAGCCCCCCCATCCATCCCAGCCCCCTAAGCCAGCCCCCCCATCCGGCCCAGCCCCCCAAGCCAGCCCCTCCATCCCCCTAAGCCAGCCCCCCCATCCGGCCCAGCCCCCCCAAGCCAGCCCATCCCTTTCAGCTCCCTCCCTCCAAGCCCCTCGCCCTCCCTCGTTTCTCCTGGTGCGCCCCCCTCCCCGGTTTCCCCCTCGGGGCCCGCAGCTGTGAGTGGGGCGAGCCAGCTTTCCCAGGCTGAGGGGCCAGGTGGCCCATGGCAGGGGAGGCCGAGAGGGGTGGGCTGCCCCTTGCTGGGCCTGGTTTCCCGGCCCCCCCGGAAGGTGCCCAGAACCGGCTCCTTGTGGGCAGCAGCAGGGGCCCCGGGCACAGGAACGCCCCCCGCCCGCCCAGGAGATTACACCGGGCACACAAGGCCGACGCCGGCCCCGTTGGCAGCTCCCCACATACTTCTTCTGAGCTCGGGAAACCGAGCCTGGGATCAAAGCGGCTCCGTGGGCATGAGCCGCACTCTGGGGCTTGGGGCCGCGGCCTCCCGGCGTTAACAACTCGGGCCTTGGGAGCTCCCGCTGTCACACTTGGGACTCGGCGGCCCAGCGCCCCCCCCCCCTCGGCCCCGCCCCGCTGGCACGGGGCCTTGCTCCGGCCTGGGGCTCGGGGCGGCTCCATGGGCTTGGGGCAGGAGCTGAGGCCCGGGGAGGTGGAGGGCCGTGTTCGGGGTCAGCCCGTCCCCCCCCCCAGCCTCTAGTCCCTCACGGGGGGGGGGGGTCGGGCGAGTGCCGATGGTGCCATCGGGGAGGCCGGGTCGGAGGCCGACTGAGCCCCGGGACGCTCCCTGGCGCCTTCGGTCCCTCTGCGGCCTCGGGCTCAGAAAAGCAGAGCCGGGAGGGGCCCACGGGGGGCTGGACGTGTGGCGGGGGCCTGTGGCTGGGCCGGGGGGAGGCAGGAACGGCCGCCCTCGGGGAGCTGCCGTGGGGGTGGGGAGGACAGCTCCGCGGGCCGGATCCCAGTGGGTACATGGGGCGCTTGGGGGGGAGGGGGGCTCCGTCAGAGCTGGGGAGGAAACTCAGTTCCCTCATCTGTCGTGTTCCAGAGAAGGGCGTGGCCGACCGGCCCAGTCTGTGCCCAGGGAACCCCGAAGGGGCTCGGGGAGACTCGGGCAGGTGCAGGACAGTGGGGGGGGGAGCAGCCCCAGGAAGTGAGTGACCGGGGAGAAATAAGGAGGAAGTGGGGGTGGGGGGTCATTGGATTCTGGAGTTAGAGCCGGGCCGGGGTCTCAGAGACCTGGAGCAGCTGCAGCAGCGCCGGGACCCACGGCGTCCGAGGGCGGGGCCAGGCTCCTGCAGCCGGTGGGGGAGGGAAGGGGGGGTCGGACAAGTGAGGGTGAGGGAGCGCTGGGGGGGCCTGAGAGGCCGTGTCTGACCCTCCTCAGTCTACACTTGTGCTGCAGTGCTGAGAAGGGCAGTGACTAAAGCAGTTGTATTATTGCAGGGCTGAGATTCAGCCCCCGTCCCTGCGGCCCCTGAGCCTGCAGCCCCCACCCCTGCGGCCCGCGTGCCCTCCCAACCCCTCTGCGGCCTCCGTCCTCGCGGGGGGGAGGGGCGGAGGGGGGGGCGTTGATCAGCTTGTTTCGTCTGCTGGGGGGAAGCTGGACCTGCCCCTTGGGTGTCCTGTGGACGTGGACTCCTGGGTAATCAGTGCTCATTGTTCTGTGCAGGAAGCCCAGGCGGGGGCAAAGAGGGGGAAGCGGGGCAGAGGGTGGCCAGAGGGGAGGGGGCCGGAGGCCCGGGGGAGGCCACATCCGGGCCCGGCTGCCTCCCCTGGAGGCCGGGGCCTCCACCCCGGGCTGAGCCTGGGCCTCCAGCAGCTCCCTCCAGTCCCAGCTGGGTTTGTGCGGCCTGGGCTGGTGGAGTCAGAAGCCCTGAGGGGGAGAGGCCCCGAGCGAGCCCCCAGCCCCCGGGGGTCTCAATTGTCTCCTCCTTGAAATGGGCTTCACAGATGTTGAGGAAGAAACTTCGAGCTCAGCTGCTCCGACCCACTCACTTTATACAGAAAAACCCCAAATCGACGATAGAGCCCCTACTGTGTGCCTGGGAGCCTTCGCTGGGGCTGTTCCCCGAGGAGGCCCCTCCCCCCTCCTGCCACCTCCTGCCCTTACCTTCGAGGCTCCGCCCCCCCCAAGCAGGGCCTTTCCCCAGAGCGCCCCCTGTGGCCGAGCGGGATCTGTCCGTTCTCCCCTCCCCCTCCCCCCAGCCTCCTCCAGGCTCCAGCTGACACATTCCCTCCTCATTGATCTAGGACTCGGCTCCCTGATCTGGGGGGAGGGGGGGAGGGAGGGCTCAGACACCACCCAGTCAGTCCCTGAGCGGCCCCGGAAGATGGGGGGAGGGGGAGGGGGTGGGGTCTGGGATCGCTGGGTTCGAGGACTTCCAGGATTAACCCGTCAGTACCAGCAGTAACCGGCCGGGGCAGAGGAAGGCGCCTTCTCCCTTGAGTCAGAGGGTCCGAGTGCGAATAAAGGCTTGACCAGCCTCCTAGCCGCTTCCTGCCTCAGTTTCCCCATCTGGGAAATGAGAAGATTGGCCCCGGGGACGCCTGAGGGTGTGACCTCGACAAGCATCGGGGGTTTACTTCGCAGGGATTTCATTTTGTCCCGCGGCCCAGCCCCCTGCAGTCCGTACCGCCTGTGGCTCGGTTGGGTGACGGGCGTGACCGTCCTGGCCGTGCCTCAGTCCCAGGCTCACAGCCGGCCCCGCCCCCGTCACACGCGAGAACTCGGGGACGCCGGAGGAGCTCCCGTGGGGGCGCCCTCCCTCCGAGAAGGCAGATTGCGGCCCATCCCCATCCCCCCTCCTCACAGCCCCGTCTTTAAACCCTTAACGCCGCAGGGCAAAGGAGGGCGGGTGGCACAACTAAGGGCCGGGGGTCCCGGGTTCAAGTTCCGCCTCCGACACTCGCCGACCCCGGCTGAGGAAGGCGCCAGGGCCTCCGTGTCCCTTCCAGTCTGGGTCTGGCCCTCCCCCAACCCCTCGCGGGCCTTTCCCAAGGTCGCGAGCCTTCCCGTCGGCCCCGCCCCCAGGTGCCGGAGGCCTCTCGGGTGTCCCC
The DNA here is from genome assembly GCF_016432865.1 of Antechinus flavipes. NCBI lineage: Eukaryota > Metazoa > Chordata > Mammalia > Dasyuromorphia > Dasyuridae > Antechinus > Antechinus flavipes. Next base: position 718,773,954 of record NC_067398.1, on the reverse strand, counting down.
GGCTCCCGGATGTAACGAGGTCAGGGGTTTCTCTCAGGTTCTTTAGTCCGGAACAAACCCCAGCCGGACCCCCCCAGACCTTTCCTTGAGCGACCCCGACCCACTGCGTGGTCCGGCCCTAAGATCCCCGGGAGGAGCCCCCCCCCCACTCAGGCCAGCAGGAGTCTCCCCTCCCGAGCTCTAACGAGGGGACGCCAGGGGCCATTCACCGAGGGGAGCCAGTGCCCCGGGCTCCAGCCTGCGGATCCCTGCGGGAGGCGACCAGGGCCCCTTTCAGTCTAACAGAGCCGGGGAACCTTTACGGCAGCTCATCACAGTTCCGTTCCGCCCCCTCCCGCGGGAGACACCTCGCGCCCATTCTCCCGGCTGACCCAGGGAGGCGGGAATCCCTTCTGGGTTTGCCGTCAGCCAGACGAGGCCGCCCAGCCTCCGGGCCCGGAGTCAGCTGCGGGGGGCTCCTGGGGGGGCGGGGCCGGGAGGGCAGAGAGTTCCTGGATACGTCGCCTTGGGCGGGTAACCCACCTCCCTCTCAGGGCCGCTTAGTCCCCTCCTCCCCAGCCTGAGGGGCCGCAAGGGTTCCCACGGGGAGGGGGGGGCTGCGAGAGACTCCCACCTTCTGAGCCTGCGTCTCCTTAAAAGCGCGGGGACCGGCACGGGTGGGAGCGTGCCCGGATGACTCGGGGATCTATCAGGGTAGGACGCGCGCTTCTTAGCCCCTGCACATAGTAGGGACTTTAAATGAATGCTGCTGGGCTTGGCCCTCTTGTGGAGGATGGGCCTCTGGGAAATGGAACCCCTGGGAAACAAGAATAAATCAGGAAAGCAGCTCTAGCGGGGGCTGGACCATCGCAGAAACCATCTTCTGGGGAAGCCCTGTGATGCTAGGAGCTCTGCCTCAGTTTCCTCGTCCACCAAAGTGGGGATAACCAGAGCTGGGTGTGCGGGGGAGGGGCGGGCCCTCCGGGGATTCCTGGAAGAACGGGGAGCCCTGCGGGGCACGAGTGCATCCGGATGTCCCTACGTCCCCTCATGTAATATTGATGTTCGCTTTCCTGGCACCGACTACTCGGCTGTGGCGTCCGCTGATGGACAGGCCTGTCTGCGCTTCCAAGGCCTCGGCCGGGGAGGGGGGAGCCCCTCGGAGAGACGGCGGGAAGCCCTCCCTCGGCCCCGCGCCAGCCGCTCGCTTTCTCTCTCCCCCTCGCCTTTGGCTTGCGGGCGTGGCCGGGGTCTGAGCCCGGCCGCGAGAGATCGGGAGCGGTCCCCCCCATCCTCCTGGGCACGGCTCCCTCGCTCCCTCTCCCCGCAGGTTTCCCGGGCGCCCCCCACAGCAGGAAGCCGGCTCTGTGAGGTCCGGGATGTTGGTTTCCATTTTTTCTGACCCTGGCACCGACACAGAGCCCGGGCACGGAGGAGGCAACATTAACGGATGTTTGCTGGAGTGAATCGAGCCGGAGCAGCCCCCCTCCCTCCCATCTTGGGTCCTTGGTTTCCCCATACGTCGGGTGAGGGCTTTGGCCACACGTCCCTTACGGCCGACGATCCCTTCCTCGTCCCACGCTGCCTCCCAGAACCCCCAAAGTTCTATGGACCGTGCGTGGGGGACGGGGGATGGGGGGTGGGGGGATGGCTGGTTTGGGGCAGGGGTGGTTGGAGGGGCGAGTGAATGGCCAGAGGAGGCTGGAGAGCGACCTGCCGAGGGGGTTTGGCGGACGGTGATCGGGTGAGTGGGCGGGTGGACGTAGAGGATGATCATTCGACAGGTAGTGTAATGGTTAGAGTGGCTGCAGCAGGTGCTGTATCTGACATTTCACTGCTGGGAGCAAAAGGCAAATTATTCTGCCTCTTAGAGGCCCCAGCGACTCCCTAAGGCGGACGTGGATCCAGCGCCGTCTACACCAGTGCAAGTACTGTAGGTCATTGCCGTGCGAATGACATCATAGCCTCTGTTCTCCGCATCCCCAGAGTGTTAGCGTTTGCTTTCACAGTCCAGGCGGACTCATTGGGGGGCAGGGGCGCTTTGTATTCCCAATACCGCATGTAGATCCCGGCGCACAGTAGGTGGGGATGGAGGCGAGTCTTTCTCGCTCCCGTGTACCCCGTTTGTTACGCCCCTTTCCCGAGGTAACGGCAGGACCAGCCCCCGTTTCTCTGGGGCGTGAAAGCCAATCCCATAAACCCCGTGTGCCCCAGGCAGCTCTCTGGGACTAAACTGCAGGGAAGGAAGGCGCTGGCTTACCAAGAAAATCATAGGACGAGTCCCCATCTTCAAGCCCTCGCACCAGCCCTGGGAAGCACGGGGCGTATATTGTACATTTTGCAGAAGAAGAAACTGAGGCATGAAAAGGAGTGACTTAAATCAGCCCATCATATTAAGCACCTACTATGTGTCAGGTCCCGTCCTGGGCTCTGGGAATACAAAGAATGAAACAATCCCTACTCATCGCTTCTTAAGGGGAAAATGGCTGATACACATAGACACAGAACAAGCCGTTGAGGTAGAAAGAATAAAAATAAATGCGCGTGAAGTTGGCGATTACCCAGTGGTTTGGGAGATTGGGGGGATCCTGGAAGGCCGCATGGGGAGGGGGCTGCCTGATCCCCGACATGAAGGAGGAGGCGTTAGAGGGTGGGCTGAGGGCGAAACCCAGTTAGAAAACAAGGGGACGGGACTGGCTGCCCTCTCCCAGAAGCCTTTTCACTCCAGGGTGTGAATGGATTCTTGAACTCAAGCTCGGAGGCTTGCAGCTTCCAAGCTGAAAGGGACCTTAGAGGCGGCCGTCTTCATCACCAACAAACTCTAGGCACTTTATAAATGCTTGTTGATTGACTGATAGAAACCAAGATGGCCGGTTCCAAGTAGCCCCTGTGTGTTTCTTCCTTACTGTCCTTATCAAATTTCATCTGCTCCCCACGGTTCCCGCCCTGCTACACCCCAGGCCCACAGCTGGGATTTGCTGGGGCACTCTTAGTCTCCCCTGTTAGAATGAGCTCCTGGAGAGCAGGAACCGTGTCTCGTCCTTCTTTCCATCCCAAGAGCTCAGCATAGTGCTTGGCACACAGCAGGCGTTTAATCAATGCTTGTTGAGTTGTTGACTTAACCACCTTGAGTTCTGTGCATGGGATGCAGAGAGGTTCCTTCACCAGACAATACCCAGAAGCTTCCCCTTTGTCTTGCCGGACATCCCTGCACCTGAACGGGGGTCGAGAGCGGGGACCCCCCTCTCCTCCGAGACTGATTGCAAGGGCCAGGCTAGGATTGGCCGGATTGGAGAACTGGACCAAGTCAGCTCGTCCTGACCCCCGGCCCCTTTAGGGCACAGCCTTGTCCCTGGACCATCGGTTCAGCCAGTAGCTGTTGAGATCGGCAGGTTTGGGTGGATAAAGTCATGGCGGTCCGGGGTCCTAGTTGTGGGGTCACCCCCAACCAAAGGAGGGGGCTGATTTAGAGCAGTGCTTCTGAGTGTGGTTTGAGGTTTTTTGGGGGTCCCTGAGACCTTATCAAGTAATCTGAGAGATCAAAACAGTTTCCATAATAATACTAACATGTTATTTGACTACTAAAACCCCCCTCCTTTTCGAGCTACTTATTTGACTACTAAAACCCCCCTCCCTTTTCGAGCTACTTATTTGACTACTAAAACCCCCCTCTCTTTTCGAGCTACTTATTTGACTACTAAAACCCCCCTCCCTTTTCGAGCTACTTATTTGACTACTAAAACCCCCCTCCATTTTCGAGCTATTTATTTGACTACTAAAACCCCCCTCCCTTTTCGAGCTACTTATTTGACTACTAAAACCCCCCCTCCTTTTCAAGCTATTTATTTGACTACTAAAACTCCCCCTCCCTTTTCGAGCTACTTATTTGACTACTAAAACCCCCCTCCCTTTTCGAGCTACTTATTTGACTACTAAAACCCCCCTCCATTTTCGAGCTACCGATCTGCCCATCACTGGGATTTCTTCATACACTTCAATCAGAACAATAGATTGCAACAGACTGAAGAAGTAGGAGCAGCTAGGAGAACCCAGCTAAGAGAACCCAGCTAGGAGAACCCAGCGGCCTTCTCTTATCAGACATTCAGGAGTTCTGCAGATAATGGCTCTCTTCTCTCTGATTTTGGGGGTGTTGCAAAAGGTAGTTTTTTTTCCTAAAATGTGTCATTTATGTGAATGTGTAATGGGTTCTGGTTGTTCTAAAAGGAACGGATAAAATACAGACTTTTTTAAAACTAAAAATACAGATTTTCAGTTTTATCCATTTTCATTTCTGATATAGCAAATCTCAATAGAGATAATTCATAAATGAAGGTTCTTTGGGATCATCAATCATTTTTAAATTTTTCATTAATTTAATTTTAATTGCTACTAATGAATAATTTTAAGAATAGAAACCAAAATTTAAGAATATAATTTGATCAATTAATTAAACTGATTTTAGTTAAAGTAATTAAATTCTTTTTAATGGATGGATTTTAATTAATCATTTTTAAAAGTAGAAAACCAATATAAAAGAAAAAAATTTGAGAACTACTGGCTAAATGATTTTAAAAGCCTCTTCCAGCCCTGACCTTTCCTGTTTTATGTAGCCTCCTCCCCCCCCCCCCTCTATTTCCTGTTCTAAGGCCCCTCCCAGTCATGACCATCTCTGTTCTATGTAGCCCAACTGACCCTTCCTCTCTGATAATCCCTGTTCTAAGGCCCCTCCCAGCTCTGACATCCCTTGTTCTAAGTCCCCTCCCAGCCCTGACATCCCTTGTTCTAAGTCCCCTCCCAGCCCTGACATCCCTTGTTCTAAGGCCCCTCCCAGCCCTGACATTCCCTGTTCTAGCACCCCTTCCCCTCCTCCCCCCGTATTCCCTGTTCTGAAGTCCCTCCCACTGGGGCTCTTTCCTCTCATGACTGTCCGCACTCCAGCGCCGACCCTCCAGACCTTTGTCTGTCTGCAAATACCAAAATTATTTACTTTCTCCGAGATTCAGGACTGCTCCCTGGGTGGATGAGACAAGGCCGCTTTTGGAGCCTGCGGTTTCTTTTCTCCTGCAGATTTCTTCTCTTAAGTAAACATGTCTGCTTCCCTTTTCCTGACTGAATGTGGTTTTTTTTCCCTTTCCCTTTTCTTTGACAGAGCCTTCTATTGCCCAGCCAGAAGTTCCTTGGATTGAAGGCCAGCGGAGGGAAATCATTGATTCTCCAACGTCCCCGAGGAGGGGAAAGTAAATTGGGAAAGGTATTGTCTGCCTCGGCTTAATTACCCGCATGGTCCCGGGCCAGCCTGGCCCTCCCTTCCTGTGGCTCTGGGCCCTGGACGCCGCGGCCACTCTCACCCCTCCTCGGCCGCCCCGGGCTCTGGAAAACGGCTCCTGGAATCCGTTAGTCTGAGGTCCCAGGAGTGCGGCGGCGAATGCTCGCCCGGGGTCCGTCCTGTTCTTTTTTTTTTTTTTTTTTTGAGAGATCCAGGGTCTTATTGCCATTTATTTGTTTATGTCGATGAAAATTACTTTGTGTGACTCTCACTCATATTTTCCTATAATTCATTTACAGAAAGTCTGCACGATGTATTGTAGGCTTTCTTATTCTTCATCTTAGTGCTTGGCAGGTGCCACAGACGCCTACTTAGTTTGTTCCTCTCTTTCTCATTCTTACCGGACAATTAGTTTGTTGGGTTTACGTCCTGTTCTCCCTCCAGGAGCAGACGGGCCCTCTCTGGCCCGGCCGGTTCGGGGAGCTGCTCCTCTGGCATCGGGCTGTGGAGGCAGCTTCCTCTGCTGCTTGGGGTGGGAGTGCGGGTGGGGGGGGGGCAGCGGTTTGAGGGCCAGACCAGACGTATAGGGTGGGGAATGGAAGGATCCCCTCCTTACCAGGCCTCGGGTTTTAGATGTTCACCGTGTATGTCAGCGGGGAGACATTGGGGGAATGGAGACGAATCCAGGTTAAAGTGTTTGAGGAAAATGGCGGGGACAGAATCAGCTGACTTGATGAAAGTGTATCTTCCATTCTCGCGAGAACGTTGCCGTGGTGGCCCTTGATGGGTGGGCCCCATGATAGGCTAAAACCTACTGAGAGACTCCCTTTTAACTGGGGCCTTCACCAGCTGAGTGCCAAGAATGGCGCCGAGAAGGAGGCGCTGTCCATTCCAAGAAGCCTCTGTTAAACGCGCCCTTAGTTTAAGGGTTAGCGTCCTCGGGGACGGGAAGCGCGGCAGGGCCTCCCTCAGGAGGCCGGCGTTCTGTTGGGCGCCCGACTATACGTGGGGGGGATGTCCGCCCACAGGCGCGCTGGTTGGTAGAAAGGGCCGCCCGAGCCTCTGCTGGGAAGGAACTGGGGGCTCTAAAAGAGGGAGGTCGGGGAGAGACCAGTCCAGGACCCACAGTCACTGGTTAAGGACCACGCCTGGGAAGGGGCCGGTCAGCTCCCCGAGAGCCTCCCCAGCTACGGATCAGAGCATCTGAAGGAGCCGCGGGGCAGCCTTGGCGGACACAGGTGCTGGGGATTGGGAATGAGATAAACTAGGAGAGAGGTCAGAGAACCCAATGGCCCCCCAGTCTCCTTGTATCGTCCTCGTCCGCTCACACCCTCCAGGTCTGAGTTAGGCCTCCAGCAGGGGCTCCCGTATCCCAACAGTCAGTCACCCTTTGTACCGAATTCTCTGAAGGCGGCAGAGGCTGATGAACGCTGGGAATGGTGAGCCTCCCTTGTGGGGGATGGACCATTGTCTTTTCCCTGCAAATCACTGACCCGGAGAAAAGGCCAGAATCCTGAACCTCCTGGACCGAGGTCTGAATCCCGCTTCCACTGTATGACCTGGATAAAAAGAAGCAACTCGGTCCATGTGCCTTATAGTCAGAGAATTTGCCTCTGCCCGCGCCTAGTGACCCTGTCCAAGTGACTTAACTTGCCCTCAGTTTCCCTATTTATAACACGGGGCATCGGAGTAAATGAGCTCTAAAGTTCCTTCTGGTTCAGTGTTCTCTGTGTTCTGATCAAGGTCAGCTGGAGAATCGGCCCCATCGAGGAATAAGGTAACGGGAAACGGTACTGGTGCGATCTTCCCTCTTCCTCATAATTAGTAGCTTCCTCGAATTATCTGTTGCTTCTGCAAATTAGCATTCATTCACCCACTTATCTGCTGACGTGTTGTGTCCCTCCCTCTGGTAGAGTCTAAGCTTCTTGAGGGCAAGTTCTATTTTTTGGTTCCGTTTTGTTTCTTTTTACCTCCGTATCCCCCATTTTTTTTTTTGGTCCGGTCCCATGATTTCGTTAGTTTAGAGAACCTCCAGTGTGGAAACTCCCCCCCTTCCCCGATTCGGGTCATGATTGTTCTGCAGATTTTTTGGGGGGGGAGTTTCCTTAGGGACCCTGAAAGCTGTCACTTGCTGAGGGTCCCTAAGGCAATATATGGCAGGGGTGATGACCTTTGACTTTAAGTACCTCAGAGCCCAGTGGAGAGGAGGGGCTTATTCCCCGCCGTTTGGCTTGGGCTGTGGGACCCTTATTCCCTGTCTCCGTGGGTCACTGAGCTCGGTAAATAAGGCTGCCGTTTTCTCGTTCTCTAGCATAACCCCCCACCCCACCCCACCCCCCATGGTCTGAAACAGGGTGGCCAGCTCCGAGTGAGGGTTGGGAGGCTTCCTTTGGGGACAGCCAGGGAGGGCTTGTAGATGAGAGATGGAGTCTCTTGGGTGAGGAGCAGCCGGAGGCCGTGGTCACTGGTTTGTGGGGGGAGTAAGATGGAAAGGTAGAAAGGGGCCAGGTGGTAAATAAAGGCTTTTCCAAACTAATCAAAGGAGTTTTCACTGATCTTGAAGGGAATAGGGAGCCAGTGGAGGTCACTGAGTTGGGTTGAGTGGGAGGTGAGACAGGAAGACCTGTGGAAGATGGGCCCAGAGGTGGCGAAAGTGCCCGCGGTGTGAAGCTAAGCCCAGTTCAGCCCGGCGGGGTCAGCACAAGGGCACCGACCATCACCGGAGAACTTTTTTAGCCGCAGAAACTCACGAAGCTAAAGTTTTATAGCCGTGGGAAGAGAACCGACTGATGAAACCCACTCGACGTAGGAACTGGGCCTGACCGGCAGGCCTCCCTTCTCCTGCATCCATGATAGCCAGGGTATCTAGCCTCTGCTTGAACATTTCCAATGCTGGGGAGCTCCTTACTCTCACAGAACCCGCTTTATTTTTATATAATTCTCTTTATTAACCATTTCTTCCCGATAGCCCAAATCTATTTCCCTGAAACTTCTCCCCATTGGTTCCATTTCTCCTTCTGGGTCCAATCAGAACAGCCCTAATCCTTGGGATACGGAACGGCCCCTCCCATATCCGAAGGCCCCGCTCGCGTCTGTCCCCTCCTTTCAAATCTTCCCTTCCCTAGGATCAACGTTGCCAGTTCTCTCAGTCACTCTTTACGTGACAACAGTTTGAAGACTTTGCTTTTCAAATAGAAGGGAAGCTTCTTTTTTTTTTTTTCACTTAAAAGTATTTTATTTTCTCCAATTACACGTAAAGATAATCTTCACATCCATTTTTGTACAATTCTTAGTTCCAATTTTTTCTCCTTCTCTCTCCCCAAGTCAGCAAGCGTTGTGATAGAGCTGGTGCGTGTGCAGTCATGGAACAGAAGCTTCCTGAGGGGAAGGTCAAAGGCAGCTAGGCGGTCCTGGGGAAAGAACGTGGCGCCTGGAGGCCTGAACACCAAACGGAAAATCTGGTGTTTGGTGGGGCTCTGGCCAAGTCACTTACCTTGCCCCCCTTCCACTCCTCCCCTTTGCCCTTTTCATGTCTCACAACTGCCCTTAGAACTGAAAAGTTATATGACGCCAAGTTTCCTTAGTCACGGACAAAGACACACTTAACTTCTCTCTACCTTAGTTTCCTTATCTGTAAAATGGCCTTAATAGGGACACCTACCTCCCAATATTGTGAGGATAAAAGAAGTTATTATTTGAAAAGCACCGTATATATGCTATTCTTAGTTTTATATCCTTGCTTCTGTGCACAGTGTCTGGTACACAGTAGGTATTTAATAAATACTTGGTGGTGAATCTGGTCTTCCTGCCCTGGCCTTCCCCTAGCTTGTCCATCATCTCTCTGGAGGGCTCAGAACTGTCCAGAACGGAGGATGGCCATTCTCTAAGTTATGTCATCCGCCCTTTCCAAGGTCACGTGCTCCTGGGAAGCGGAGAGATGAAAAGCAGAAGGAGAAGAGCTTTGTGGGAGGCCGGAGGCCCGAGGAAAATCACAGGGTGTGGACACCCTGGGGGAGTGAGCTTCCGTGGAACACCCCGGCAGCCTGGAATTAGAAGCCAACTCAAAGACGGGTTTCCTGATGTAGGGTTGGCAGGAGAGGAGGGAAGGATGGAGGGAGGAGGGGTGTCTAGAAGGAGAAGTCCATGTGGGTGATTGTCAAGTCAACAAGCATTTATTAAGCACCTACTAGATGCCATGTACTGTGCTAAGGACTGGAAATACAAGGAAAGGTCAACACCAGGCCCTGCCCTCAAAGAACTCAGTCTAATTGGGAGACAGCCTGCAAATAATTATGTACAATCGAGCAAGAGACAGAATGAAACAGAGATAATCTCCAGAGGAAGGGAGAGATCCCCGGGGGCATAATTCTAACCGTAGAAGCAGTCAAGATAATGCAGTAGACAGAGTTCTGGGCCTAGAACTCAAGTTCAGATCCTACCTCTACCTGCCTCAGTTACCTCAACTGTAAAACAGGGATAATAACTGTGCTGATCTCTCAGTCTTGTGAGAACCAGATGAGGTAAGATTTGTACTTAGCCCAGTGCCTGGCACATAGTAGGTGCTTCACAAATGATTATTTCCTTCCTTCCCCTTCTCTGCCTCTTAGAATCCCCAGCTTCCTTCAAGGCTCAGCTCGGTGCCCCGGAAGTCTTGCCTGACCCCCCTTCCAAGCGTTAGGGACGCCTCCCTCTTGCCATTGTTTGGCACTTCTCCGTTTGTCTTGTATCTACCACCTTGTCCTCCAATAGGACGTGAGCTCTCTGCAGACAGGGACCGGTTTTTGGGCTTCGTTGTCCAGTTCGGTGCCTCGTGGATAGTGGCCGAGTGACCAGAGTCGAGGCTACAGGCCGGGGGTCGGGGGGAGATAGAGACCGGGGCGGGGGGGAGTGGATAGAGACAAAGGGGGAGGCCGATTCTGGGCGGGAAGTGTTGGTCACCAGCTGTCGCTCCCAGACGGGAGCCACGGCATCACTGGGTAGGAATGTGGGAGCACTGCGAGGCAGACAAGGGGTGAGTCAGCCCAGGGGGTGGAAGTGCAGAGAGAGACTTTCAATGAGCAAGAAAAATGCAGGCCCAGAGCTCGGGTATCCGGCCCCCTCAGACTCCTCCCTAGCAGTGTGAGCTCCTGGCTCTCCCATTGTCCTTGCCTCCTTTGAGCTGAGTCATTGATACGTATCAATGGCCATTGAGGAGGGGCCAAGGTCAGGGCTGGGGAAAGACTTTATCTTTCTCCACTGTAGCCTAAAAAATGCTCCGAGGATCAGCAGGTGCTGACAATGGCTCTCGGGGGCCAAGGTCACGGCGTGAGCAAAGCCTGAAAAATGTTATGAGAATCAGCGCTGAGGGTTCTCGGGGGCCGAGGTCGGGGCCCAGGAAAAAGCCTTTAGGTTTTCTTGGTGCAACATAAAAAGGCCAAACTGCCCATCGGGGAGAGAGGTCTCCTCGTTTTCGGTTTATGGGGTTGTAGAGATTTAATCACGCTTTCCACTGTGGGGACATTATCGCTCGGCTGATGCTGAGAGCCGTAATGTCGGCTCATATAGGCGAGCGGAATACTGCATCGCCACTAATAAACCCGCTCTCCGGCCTTCTGGTGTCACTGTTCAAGGTCTGGGTAATCTCGCCTGGGGGCCTGTGCCCAAGAAGCCGCTTGTCTGATTCAGCCAAGTTTCCGGAGTCAACTTAATGGAATTTGGGGAAGGCCCAGAAAGCTTCATTATTTCGTGAAGCTTTTCCTCAGGGGTGAGGGGATGGGTAGGAAACGGGCTTATTTCCCTGCGTCTGACATCTTCCAGAGGAGGGATAGATTGGTGGGGCTTGTTTTTTCATCCTAACCTCCTTCACAATTGTATTTCTCACCTACATACACTGGGGTTTCTTTCAGGAGGTGACCAGTGGATTCTTTCTATTTCCTCTTTACCTTCTGGCTCGAAAAGATCTGAGCAGTTTTAAGTTTTCTGGGAATGTTATTTCTAGGCTCTTTTTTTTTTTTTTAATCTCTGATAGCATTCAGGTAATGTAATGATTCTTTAAAACAAAATTTTTTTCCTGAAATCTGTTTTCAGGTCAATCATTTTTTTTTAACAAGGTTACATTTTCTTTTCATTTTTTCTTTATCTTCTGACTTGATTTTTCTGAAATGTATTTTTATTCCATTAAAAATTCCCAATTACATTAAAGACATTTTTAATATTTATTTTTTAAAATTTTGAGTTTCAAATTCTCTCCTTCCCAGACCACTCTGGAAATAAGCCGAATAGGCAAGCAGTATGATATCAACTATAAATCCAAAGTCATAGAAAACATATTTCCATATTAGTCTTGTTGCAAAAGAAAACATAAAACATAGAAACAAAGAAAGTGAAAAGCATAGGCTACAATCTGCACTTAGAATTGAAAAGTTTTCTCTCTGGAGTTGGAGAGCATTTTTCATCATAAGTCCTTTAGAATTGCCGTGGATCTTTGTCTTGATCAGAGTAGCTGTTTTTGCTTTAATTTTGTTTCAATAGCTTTTTTTTTTCTGCCTTATGAAGTCATTAGTTTCTATTTGATCCATTTTAATTTTTAGGGAGTTTGCTGCTTAGCCAAGAGTTTGTACCTCTTGTTCCAAACTATCAATACTCTTAATTCTCTCTTTTATAGTTTTCATTTATTTCCCAGGTTTTTTTTTTCCCTGAAGCATTCTTATTTTACCTATAAAACATTCTCAGCTTTTTAAAACTCTTGCTTCATTTCTTCCTGGAATTCTGGTTGAATCTGTGCCCAATTTGAATTTTTCCTTGAGGCTTTGCTTATTGATGTTTTGGAGTCATTCTCTTCCAGATTTATATTCTGAGCATCCCGTCACCATAATAGTTTTTCATCAGGGAATTCTTTTTTGTGTTTGCTCATTCTTCCAATTTACTTCTTCATCCCTTCTCCACTGGACAATTAATAGCAGCCGATCTATTTTGAGCTACCACGGCATAGAAATACAACAATGATATAGTGACAGAGCTTTTTTTTTTTTAAGTAGAATAAAAGTTGTTTATTATTATGATGATTATTGTTATTGTTGTTATTACTACGACTACTACTACACACAGTTGCTGGGCTCTGCTAGAAGCCTTTCCAGCTCAGTAGTACCTGCTAGAGCTTGTATTCTGCTGAAGTTGCTTCTCCGGGCATAGTGACAGGAGTTTAATGGAGGTAGTGACTAGTACGTTTTTTAAAATTTATTTTATTAAAGCTTTTTATTTCCCAATCATACACGGGGACCAGCTTACTTCCTGACTTTGGAAGTGACCTTATGGCTAGGTTCCATGCCTTTGGAAGGAAGGCCTGGGCTGATCGTGCTGCTGCTTTCTTGCAGTCGCGAGTGTGGTGTTAGTGCAGGCTCTCAAAGCCGGGCTGGAGACCTGTTGGGTCAAGACAAGAGCCTGCTCCCTGCTCCCGGATCTGAACTTTGCGAGTTCCTGACGCAGGTTTGAGTCTGAGCCGGAGCGGACTGACAGTTGGGCCCAGCTGCCAGGAGCTGCTGGTTCAGAAGGGCAGGACTGATGCTGCCCTTTGGCCTGGGATTTCTGAGGATTCTTCAGCCTGAATCGGAGGTGGGATGGGAGACGGTCTCAGTCCTGTAGCTTTTACTTACTCCCGGCTCACTCTTTCCCCCCACCCCAGGGCTGGAGGCCACTCCTTCATCAGGAGTACTCTCCCTCTTGGGTCAGCTCCACCCAGGACCCGACCTGGGACTGGGCAGCTAGGGACAAAGCTGCCAGTGGGCCCCGGTTCCAGCATCCTTCTCGGGGCCCCGGTACGGATCGGGGACCTCCTGCTGCTGCAGGACACAGCTCTCCCTGGTCACCTGAAGGGGGCGATCTCCTGGCCATCCCCAGGGTCTCAGCCTTCTCTGTTTATCTCCATTTCTAGCCCGACAAGGGAAATGACTCACAGTGCGACTTTTCCTCGGGTTTCCCATCCGGATTTAGTCTGGCGGGTTTTCTTGGTGCATCTGGAGTTTTCTTTGGGAGGCGACTTGGCCACCTTCTGTTATTCTGCTGGGCTATCTCCCCCCACCCTACATTTCCTCCAGGCTGACCTGCCACCATTCCCTGCACTCGACTTGCTGTGCCCTTCTCCTCCATTCTTTACACATCCTCCCTCTGCATCCCCACCTTGTTCACAGCCCAGGGCTGCCTCCTACAAGAAGCCGGCCCCGACTCCCAGCCCCCCCCCAACCCCCACCCCCAGATTGTCTGGGATTATTTTCCCTAGATGTTTATAGCTTGAAACAAGAGCGTTAGCTCTTCGGGGGCGGGGGCTGTTAGGCTTTTGGCTCTGGGTGCCTGGGCCTAGCACAGTCGTACATTTTGGAGGGAGCTCGTGTGAATCGTGACCTATGAGAGAACCAGGCCAACCCCTGCCCAGGTCTGGCCTGTGAGAAGAGAGCCCTCAGGGGCCCCGGGGCTTGGAGGCCCCAGAATTGCGCCTCTCGGGGCCGGCCCGGTTTCCAGTGAGCTGCAGAATTGGGGATCGGGCGGCGTGCCCCTAAAGATGTCTTGGTCCAGTCCTGGCGGCCTCGGGAAAAATGAGCCTTAAAGCATCGATCAAGGACTTCCTGTGTGCCAGACGTCAGCCCGCGTGAGATCTGGACCAAACCTTCTCAGGGACAGTGATGACCACAATGGCGACTGCAGCTGCATTTCTATGGTGGGGGTTTTGTGCTTGTTTTTTTTTGCTGAGGCATTTGGGGTTAAATGACTTGCCCAGGGTCGCACAGCCAGGAAGTGTTAAGTGTCTGAGATCAGATTTGAACTCAGGTCCTCCTGACTTTAGGGTCTGTGCTCCACCCACTGCGCCCCCTAGCTGCCCCCATATAGTGTTTTAAGGTTACAAAACACTTTACAAATATTGTTTCCTTTGAGCCTCACAATGACCCAGTAAGGCTGAGGTTGTTGTTATTCCCATTTGACAGATAGGGAAACTGAGGCAGCTAGCCAGAGAAAGAAGAAACAGAGAGACAGAGACAGAGAGAGAGAGAGAGACAGAGAGACAGACAGAAACAGAGACAGAGATAGAGACAGGGAAAGACAGAGAAATAGACAGGGAGAGTGACAGGAAGAGAGATAGAGACAGAATGAGAGAGACAGAGATAGACACAGACACACAGAGAGAGAGAGAGACAGACAGACAAACAGAGACAGATACAGAGAGAGACACAGAGAGAGAGAGAGAGAGAGACACACACACACACACACACACACACAGAGACAGAGACAGACACAGAGAAAGAGACAGATAGAGAGAAAGAGACAGAGAGACCTAGAGAGAGACAGACACAGAGAGACAGAGAGAGAGAGAAAGAGAGAGAGAGAGACAGAGACAGAGACAGAGAGACAGAGACAGAGACAGAGAGACAGAGACAGACAGAGACAGACACAGGAAAAGAGAGACAGATAGACAGAAAGAGACAGAGAAAGAGAGAGAGAAGGAGAATATTGATCCTTTTAGTTCTAGCTCCCAGGAGGAGGGGAGCATTTTTGAAGTACCTACTATGTGCTAGGCCCCGAATGCTTTATAAGTACATTTCATTTCATCTTCACAGCCGTGGGAGGCAGGTGCTGTTACAGTCTCTATTCTACAGATGAGGAAACTGAGGCAAATGGAGGTGAATTGACTTGCTCAGCCTAGGGCGTGACTGAGGTCAGAGTGAGGAATTCCCCTAATAGCGAGCCGCGCCCCCAGCACAAGGTTTGGCCGGCCTGGGTGTTTCCTTAGTCCCGTCCAGCTGGGAGAGCCGGTGCTTCTTTGCCCTGTGTCCCCTGTTTCAGGTAATTGCTTCTAGAGCTATTTTTCCTTTGGAGGAAGAGAGGGTTGGCGTCAGCCCTGCCCTTTCCTGGTTTGACTTGCTGGAGCCCAGCCCCCGCCGTGTTCTCATGGGCCTTACTCCCCAGGTGTCCCCTTGCCTCCCCCGCCCCATGGGCCCTAACTGCTGAGCCGCAGTGGGGTATAGGAGGCACTGGGGTGACTGCTGTCTGTGCGAGGGGCCGTTTCCGGGAGGGAGCGTTTCTCAGTTTGGATTCTGTAGCCCAGGTCTCCCCTCTAGGCTTAACTATGAAATTAAGCACCCAAAATGGGGGTTTCAGCTCCAGAGCCAGAGGAACCGAGTTCGAATCTCTCCTCTGTCGCTAGCTGGGTTATCAGGGCTCACGGAGAGAGCCGGATTCTAGGCTTTGAGCCCACGAAGTCCTTTCCCCTCCTGGCTTCCTCCGAGAGCTTCCATCAGGACCGTTCCGGGCCGGCCCAGCTTCAGGGTCAAACTCTCACACCTCGTTAGCACCCTCTCCCCAGAGGAATGGCCAGGAAGACGTTTCCCTGGGAGCCGCGGCGTTGGGGTCTGCACAGAGACCTCCTCTCGTCCTCCCGTAGATCAGTCTCACGATCCCATCATCACCTACCAGTAACGGTTCTGAAAACCTGAGGAGAGGGGGCCGTGCCGGCCTCCGCAAGTCCATTTAGTCCCCGATTGTTCTTCTTTAAATTCTCAAGGAGCTGTGATCTCTTGGATCCTGGATTTAGAGTTGGAAAGGGCCTTGGAAGCCGTCCAGTCTTGCCCCCTCAATTGACAGAGGAGGAAACCAAGAGCTTTTGGGGAAGGGAAGGATTCGACCACAAGTGGAACCTGACCTTGACTCCTGACCCACGCCCTTTCCCCCATAGCCCACCTTCGAATCCCCGTGGGCCTCTGCTAATGGTTAAATCGGTCTCCCCCATCCCCGGTGGGCACCTCCCCGGCCAGTGGGATTTCCCAGCACCCCTTGGCCGGGAATTAGGAAAGGTCCCCAGGGAAGGTTCGCCCCCGCAGCCTGGAGTCCTGAGGGTTTCACTGAGGGTTGTCAGAGCCGGACCGGAGCTCGGAAGATGCAGATTCCGGAGCTCTGTCTCCTTGGGTGCGATTTCTATATTTAGTCCCAATTACCTTCTCGGCATTAGGAGAAGTCATCTGACGCATCTGCCGAGGAGATCAGGTACTTCCCGTGTGCGTGTTGCTCCAAGGGAAGTGTGAGATTGACAGCAGCCTCTTCCCCATCTCCAGCTCGATGCTTTGGACACTGGGGCGTTTCCGGCCTGTTTTTAGGACCCGTACTTAGCTCCGGTGACTTAATGGGCCCGCTGAGCCCCACTGAGTGGTGCCCCCCGTGGGGCTCTCCATGTGCTGATAGCCCCCGCCCACGAGCTTATGCCCCCTCTCGTGTGCCCGCCCACTACCCCCACAGTCCTGGCGCCCAAAACGAGGCATGTGAGCCTTCAGAATCAGAGGTGCCCTGGGCAGAGGGCGTCAGGCAGGCAGAAGCAAGCTTGAGAGATTGCAGGAAGGGGAAGGAGTGATGGGGGCTGGTTAGGCGGGCACCCAGGGGTGGCGGGGACCCAGAAGACCCACCCACTCACCTGCCCACACTGCGGGCCATCACCCAGGAAGCGGCAGCTGCTTGTCTTGGGACAGCCTCAATTCCCTCCGGGTGACGACTCCTTGCCAGTGGTCGGCCTGTCTTTCCCCACAATAACTGATATCTTCCCACGTCACCCAGCCGGTTCTAGAGACTTATCTGCTCTGCCCTGGGCGCCGGTGACCTTTCCTCGCCAGCCAGGATTTGCCCACCGGCCCGGATGACCCGGCCCTGGCACACGATGCTTGGAGCTCGGGCTGTGTTATGGCACGGGATGGCACCGGTGGGCACCTTTCTCGGTGGGCAGATGTAGGGAAAGGGAGTCGTCTCGGAGCAGGGCGGCCGGGAGCTCTCCCTCAGCCCCAGCCTCCCGGATGGAGGCCGGGGCCAGACATAGTGATTTACTGGGAACATTTTCTCACAGTTTTAGAACCGGCCTCAGGCTGTGATAATAATGATGTTGTTTTTAAATAGTCCTCCCTCAGCTCCCCCCACCCCCAACACAATTGATGTGACTCCAGTACTGGGTTGGAGGAAGGTTCGGGTCAACCACCGATCTAATTGATCCAAATTTGCTTTAATTGCCCACAGCGACACGGTTCTCCATCCCGGCCCCCAGCGCCTCCGTGTTTAATTCTCAGCGGCAGCCGCAGTGATTTGGATAATAAAAAGCTCTCTGGTTCAGGGAGCCAGCAGAAAGGAGCGAACGGAGCTCTCTGAGGGCCCGGGCCGGACACCGAGGAGGCTGCTTTGGCCGGGTCTGCAGGGACAGGAGGTGGAGACGGGCCGGCCTTTCCGCCGGCGGTTTGGGGGCCTCTGCCACGGCCATGTGGAAAAGGGACTTGGCCGGCAAGGTCGTCTGGCCCATCCTTTCTCCATCTGCCTCCCTGCAGACTCGACTGCAGCCCCACGAACCTGGGCGGGGCTTTAGTATATATGTTGACGACCGTATTTCCCACTAATCGGCTTCCTTTGTAATCTTGTGTATTTTACACATGTAAAAATACTCTGCTCTAACATGTATTTCAACATATGTAACATGTATGGGACTCCCTGCCAGCTAGGGGAGGGGGAGGGGAAAGAGGGGAAGATTGGCCCAGAAGGCTTTGCAAGGGTCAATGTTGCAAAATTACCTGTGCAAATGCTTTGTAAATAAAGAGCTTGAATTAAAAAAAAATATGAAGGAACCAAAAAAAATCCTCTGAAAAGCGGCTCATGGACTCCCATACTGCCCCGAGTCCTGGACACAAAGGGCGCCCTGAGAGAGGCTGTTTTCGCAGAAATGCTCCAGTGAATCAGGGGCTGAGGAGTCATCAAGGCGTATCAGCGATACTTATCGATGGAGCAAGGGTGGGGGGAAGGGGGGAAGGAGCAGAAAAAGTTGCCATTCCAAGAACTTCTCTCCGTCCTGCAGAAGGGCAAAACAGAACAAACGCTAAGGGTCTCCAGGTAGAAGTGGAGGGGGCGGGTGTAGACACAATGAAACACAAAGGTGCAGGTGTTAGCACTGGGGGGGTGTGCAGCAAAATCAATGGGCACAGAAAGGGGGCAGGAAGAGGGACTGCCCACCCAAGCTTTAGGCAGCCGGTAGACTGTAAGCCCTCTGAGGGCAGGGACTAGTTGACTTTTTTTGGGGGGGGGTTGTGTCCCTTAGGCCTAGTTCAGTGCCCAAATGCATCGGGTGTCTAGTGTGAACTGAAAATGCCAAGGTGCTAGCTTTGGAATCAGGAAAATCTGGGTTCAAATCCAGCGGGATATGTGACACTGGGAAAGTCTCTTTACCTGTCTTCCTCAGTTTCCCCTCTTGTAAAACGAAGATAATAATAGCACCCACCTTGCAGGGTTGTTAATAAAGATCCAGTGAGATAATATTTGTAAAACACTTAATACTGTCGCTGGCTTAGGAAGTGCTTAATCAACGCCTGTCCCCTCCCCGCTCTAGAGCAGGAGTTAGCTGACCACCCCGAGAGTCTGACTCGGACCCTTCTAGACCTTCTGGACCTGCAGCTGGAGGAGCCTTAGAAATCCACTATTCCCCCCCTCCCCCCTCCCAGTTCCTCCCAGGCAGGGAAAGCATTTTCCCCAGCAGAGGCAGCAGGAAGCGGGCGACCCGGGCCTGGCCCACCTGCCGAGGAGCCGGCCTTTCTGCTCCTTCGCCTCCTCTCCGAAAGCTCCCCTGCACGTGTGAAAGCCAGAGGAGACCTGATATGTTTAAATCGCCTTAAATCGCTAATCTCGTAGAGAGTGAGGTCTGGGGGTTGGTTTGGATCTGGGAAATTTCACTCAATCCCTAATAAAAAGATGGGCAAAGAAACCGAAGCCACGGGGCTTTGGAGGCGGATAGGCCGGAAAGGCCGGGAAGGCTCGGGGCCCTCTCCCGGCTCGGGGATTGACGGGGATGGGGGGGAGGGCGATTGGATTTCTAAACCGGCTCCTCAGAGAGCAGGAGCTTCCCCCGTGGGAACGGTGGCGGCTCGTGGCTGACGTCAGATCTTCCGGCCCATTTGAGGGAAGGAGGTGAGCAGCATGTTAATGAAGGGGGCCGGAGGGAGACCAGAATATGAGGTGTGGGGGTGTTAACATCAGGGAGAGGAGAGTGTGAAATCCCAGCTAAGAAAAGAAGGGAGACAGAAAAGGAGGCAGCCC
Source organism: Antechinus flavipes (assembly GCF_016432865.1). Lineage (NCBI taxonomy): Eukaryota > Metazoa > Chordata > Mammalia > Dasyuromorphia > Dasyuridae > Antechinus > Antechinus flavipes. The sequence goes on along the minus strand of NC_067398.1, from coordinate 718,754,636 downwards.
ATTGGTCTGAATCTAGGCCTGACGTCCACCTGGCGCCGCGTGGCGGGTTTGGGACCCACCGATGGGCAGAGGGGGGAGATCCAGGGCTCCCTCGGGAAGTCGGGGAAGGACGAAGACCCCGCGCCCAACACCGCCTCGACTGTCCTGCCACAGCTGTGGGGCAGGGGGGCAAGACACAAAGAATCACAACTAATCTCCAGGTAGAGAATGGTGAAAAGAGCCAGATGTCACTGGGAGCCGGGACTATTGGGAATGGAAGGAGTCCCAGGATGCACCTGGTCTGTCCCCTCCCCAAAACAGCCCTGAAATGGTTATCCAGGCTCCTCACAAATACCCCCGGGAGAGGGGACCCAGAAGGCAAGATCATCCCCAGGGAGGGAAGAGGCCTACTATGTGCTGAATACATTTTGTAATGATTACATGTAGCTATAATTATGATCTCATTGATCCCCACGATAACCCTGGAGGTAGGGGCTATTATTGTTCCTATTTTATAATCAGGCCGGAGGTTTGGGGGGGGGATGAGTCGAGTTTTGGCCACGCCCACTTTCGGGTGGCTGCTGGACATCTGGTTTAAGAGTCTGAAAGGAGCTGGAAAGGAGCTGGTCAGCGGGGAGGCTGGAGGTGGAAGAGTCCATCTGATGCTGGAATTCACAAGGGGGTGAATGGTACAAGGGAGGGAGGGTCCAGGACACTGGCAGTTGGGTGAGTGTGTCCTGGAGGGGGGTCCGGCAAAGGGGACCGAGAAGCCGAGAGGAAGTGGTGTCAGTGAGAGGGTTGAGGAGATGAGACGGACGGTGGAGGAGGACCGAGTCCTGAGTGCTTTTTACCGATAATCAGAGCTTGGAGTCGGCAAGAGATGAGTTCAGATTTAGCCTCGGGCGCTTACTAGTGGTGTGACTCTGGGCAAGTCACTGCACCCTGCTTGCCTCAGTTTCCTCATCTGTAAAGTGAGCCGAAGAAACCACTTCTGAATCTTTGTCAAGAAAACCCCAAATTGGGGAGTCGGACATGACAGAAAATTGACTGAACACAATATAGATAATGATGGAATCCCTGGAGAAGGCCCCGGGGACCGTCAGTGGGGCAGGGCTCTAAGTAGTGATGGTCCTGGATGTCGCCTTTCAGGTCGGAAAAGTGGGCGTTCTCCAGTCAGTCGGGAGCCGGGCCTGGAGACAATGGTGATAATGCCCTGGCCACGGGCCCGCTGGAGAGCTCCGCTCACTCCTCTGGGGGTACAAGAAAATCGAGTTAATGCAGACCTAACAAATTCATTAATTCAGACACACACGCGGCCATCAGGGCTCCACCGCTGGCCGACGGGTCGAGGTTCCGGAGCTTTGGGCGTCTCTCCTGTCACTTGTTCCCCGCTGTAGAGCCCAGTGGGGGCTCTGAGCTATTCGGTTCCTACGGCCCTTTCTGCCAGAACCAAACCCTTAGGGATTTCTCCATCAGGATCCCTTGTCTGGACTTGAAGCAGAGCCCGCCAGCCCCTCTCCCACCAGCAGGACTCGCCAGCCCCCCGCCAGCCCCAGGGCCCGCCAGCCCCTCTCCCACCAGCAGGGCCCGCCAGCCCCCTGCCAATTCCAGGGCCCATTCTCTTCCACCGCCCAGACCCCTGGAAATCCACGGGCTCCCCAGCAGGTGCACACCCTGGCTCACGGCCATGACTTTTCTCGGACTCTTCCGGTTTCCACCCACTGCGTCACCAATAACCGAGGGCCGGCTTCTGCCCTACTTCTTTCTGTATTACCGGTGCCAGGAGAGCGTCCCTCAGCTCTCTTCCAAAGAGGGAAAAAGCTCATTACACTGGACACTGAAGGTGTCCCCTAAGCCCTTCCTTGTATAGGGAGCCATCCTCCGTCTCCTGGTGCCTTCCCCGGGACCATGACCTCCCCCATCCCGTCTACACCTCCCCCATCCCGTCTACACCTCCCCCATCCGTCTACACCTCCCCCCCCAAAGTCTGCCCCTGTGTCATATTTGGAAAAGGGCCAAGCAATGGAGGGTGTGAACAAGGTTGCAGGGGCAGGGCTTAAATGCATGGGGAAGAGTTTTAGGCTCTTTAATGGAGTCCATTTCCTTAGGATTCTTCTCTTTTCTCGCTGCTTCCTTGGGGATTCTGGGAAAGACCGACAAGCCCCAGTTGTGGCCCCTCTGACATGGGGCCCCCATGGATGTGGAGGGGGCCCCGGGGCCTGGGGTTGGGGGCGGGCCTGGGGCTTTTTCTGCTAACTCTGCACTGACTTCTCTCTCTCCCTCTCCTTCCAGCTGCTGTCCTGCTCTCTGTAGCCCGGCGGGCCATGGTCTGCCAGGGCTAGCCCTCTGTCTTCTCTCACCTCCCTCTTAGGTGGGTATGGCTTCCTTCTCTCTGCATGCCTTCTCTCTGCATGTCAGCCGACCGGCCGCCGGGGCGGGCACCTGCAGGGCGGGCACCTGCCCGGGGTCTGCGCCAGCCTTTGGGGGCGGGGGTGCCCGGGCAGCGGTCAGTCAGCACTGGCTGTGAGGGGGCGGCTGCCCTCCCAGGCCAGTGTCTTCACGTGAAAAGTGACTGGACGACCACCGAGGGGCTTTTGAGTGCTGACCTCCTCTGTCCTAGGTCCTCCCCCCCCCCCAGCTCTGACACCCCCTGTTCTCAGGCCCCTCCCTGGAAGGGAGATCCTATTTTAGTTCCATTTTACAGAGGGAGAAATTGGACCTGAGACAGACTAAATGAATCGCCCACGGCCTTAGTAAATGGCCCAGCATTCGAACTCAGGTCTTCTGGTCTCAAGCTGATGCTCTGTCCTTGTGTCACTCGGCTGCCTCCCAGGGGCTCCTCCCGTCCTCCTCCCCAGGCCCATCGGGGCTTCCGTGCCCTCCCCATTCTGGAGCCTCCTCTGAATGTGTCTCCCCCCCCCCTCGGATCTGGTCTGCTCCCCACCTCTGGCCTGGACTCTGGGCTCTGACTGGCCACGCCAGCTCAGAGCTCTACTTTTTTAGCTGCCAAACCATTCTGCCGACTCAGCTTAAGCTTGCGGTCCACTGAGACAGCCCAGCTCCTTTCCACATGTCCGTTTCCTCTGGTAGCCGTGGGACCTTGAGCAGATTATTCGGAAGCTTGGTTTCCTCCTCTGTAAAATCAGGCTCCGAGGGCCGCGAGGACCGCCCCAGTTTTATAATGTCGGGAGGAAACCCGCTTCCTCTCTTCCCCTGGCTTTTCTGACCCGGCCGCCCAGCCCCGATTCTCCCAGGCCGGTCCATCCCCTTTAGGCCGGGCGTTCAGTGCCAGGCAGCGGCTCCAAGGCCGGCTCCCCAGAGGCTCTGCTCCCATGAGGGCCGGAAGGGGGCGATGGGAGCCTGCCCGAGCGGCCTCTTTTCCATCGGGCGGATTAATTACTTTCAATTTAAAATTTAATCAATGAACAAAATGAGCCACTTTCGGGAAAGGCCGCCAGCCCGCACCGAGCCGCTCCCTGGGGCACCAGGCCCCTCCCCGGGGCACTGAGCGGCTCCCCCGGGCACCGGGCGGCTCCCCCGGGTACCTGGCCGCTCCCCTGGGCACCAAGCGGCTCCCCGGGTACCTGGCCGCTCCCCCGGACACCAGGCCCCTCCCCTGGTCACCCAGCCACTCCCCCGCACCGAGCCGCTCCCCCGGCACCTGGCCACTCCCCCCGGGGAACCCGGCCGCTCCCCTGGGCGCCTGACCGCTCCCCTGGGTACCAAGCTGCTCCCCCTGGCACCGGGCCCCTCCCCCGGGCACCTGGCCGATCCTCCCCCTCCCCCCCCAGGCTCCGAGCTGCTCCCCCGGGCACCAGGCCCCTCCCCCGGGCACCTGGCCCCTCCCTCGGGCACCAGGCCCCTCCCCCGGGCACCTGGCCCCTCCCCTGGGCACCGAGCTGCTCCCCTGGGTGCGGGGGCGCGGGCGGCGCTGCTCCGGGCCCTCCCTAACCTCTCCTTTGCCCCGGGCAGCCGGCCCCTCCCCCGGGCACCTGGCCCCTCCCCCGGGCACTTGGCCCCTCCCTCGGGCACCTGGCCCCTCCCCCGGGCACCGAGCTGCTCCCCTGGGTGCGGGGGCGCGGGCGGCGCTGCTCCGGGCCCTCCCTAACCTCTCCTTTGCCCCGGGCAGCCGGCCCCAGCGCCATGGATGACTACGACATCCGATCGGCCGCCAGCATCCTGGCCTCCGTGAAGGAGCAGGAGGCGCGCTTCGAGCGCCTCACACGCGCCCTGGAGGAGGAGCGGCGGAACGTGTCCCTGCAGCTGGAGCGCGCGCACCAGCCCTGCGAGCAGCCCCGGGCCAGCACGTGCACCATTGGCAACGGGCAGCCGCTGGCTACCGCCTGGCAGCAGCTGGTGCTGCAGGTAACCCTCCCTGCATGTGACCGAGGCCGCCCGGGGCTGGGGGCTGGGCGGGGCCACCTGGGGGACAACCCTAGGAGAGCGCCTCTGGGGGGCGGGGAGGGGCGGGGCTTTCTCCTGATTGGCTGCATGCGTGAGAGTCCGGGGATGCTGCCCTCTGCGACCTTGTGCGTCTCCCAACGCGGGTGAGCCTGCGGGCAGCAGGGGGCGCCTTGTGCTTTGGGGGCGCAAGGCTGGAGGGGGCCAAAGCCCAAGGTCGCGGTGTCTGGGACCTGGTCGGGGCTGTTGAATGGGCAGGTGGGGGGAGGGGCTGCCCAGGAGGGCTGGGCCAAAGCGGCCGGGCCACTTCCCAGCTCAGGCTCTGGCCCCGGCAAGTCAGCTCGTCTTCATGTGAAATCCGGGCCTTTTCCCCCGGGCCGCGCGGCCCCCTCCGTGGGGCCTGTGAAGCCTTAGGGGACGGAGTTATTCTGGCTGGTAGCGGGGCCTCTGCTTGGCCACAGACGGGTGTGGGGGAAGGGCTGACTCTACGGGACTTGGGCTGGGCAGAGGCCGCTGGGAAACCGCTCTGGGCCCGGAGGGGGGCGGGTGGCGGCGGCTCCTCCCCTTGCTTTGGGCCGTTTGGGTAACTGCATCCTAACAGAAGGATTTCCATCGCCATTTTGGGTCTTTTATAGTATTCGTTTAAAAGCCTAATTTTGAGAAGGGACCCGTGGAACCCATGACGCAAAAACCATAAAGAAACTGGCATAAAGGAGCCCAGAATGAGAACTTGACAGCCCGGGGTGGCCGCGGGTCGGAGCTCTGAGGGGTTCTTCCGGTTCTGCTTCCTCATTCCACACACGAGGAACCTGAATCTCAAAATTCAATGACTTGTCCATCCGTGATCCCAGAGGGAGGGAGGCTCGGCGTTCGTCCTCCTCCCGGGGACTCGCAATTCCTAGGGTTCGTGGTAGTGAATCCTCCTCTCTGAAAGGGGGGAGATCTGTAACGGAGAATCTCAGGGGGGAGCGCCCGTGGGGGCTCCAAGGAATCAACGATTCAAGTGATTCTCGGCTGAGGATTTTAGGGGGAAACATGCCAGTGACTGACAGTATGAGAGATTAAAGTGCTTCTCAATTGATAATCTTTGGGGGGGTATTTTATTTTATTTTATCATTTTTATTTTTTATGTAGCTTTTTTATTTACAAGTTCTATGCCTGGGTAATTTTACAGCATTGACAATTGCCAAACCTTTTGTTCCAATTTTTCCCCTCCTTCTCCTCACCAATTGATAATCTTAGGGGGAAGCGTACAGGTGGGGGCTCAAGCTGATGACATTAGAGATGAACATGATTGATAATTGATAATCTGGGGGGAGGGGAAGCATACTAGTGGGGGCTTAAATTGATGGAATTAAATATTAAAATGATTCTTAGCTGATTATTTTAGGGGAAACACGGAGCGAGCCTCAGACTGATGGTGTTAGAGATTAGAGTCGTTCGCAATTGATAATCTCGGGGGGAAGCACACCGGTGGGGGCTCAAGCCCATGGCATTAGAGAATCACTCCCAAGTCCTTAGGCGCACTTCTAGAACTGGGGCGGGGAATAGAGAACTGACTTGTCAGTGGGAATGAGAGCTGACAGAAGGCTACCCCGAGAGTTTACGTGGGCTAGGTCGGTACCTTTTCCCTCACAGGCCCTTGCCACCCTTGCCACCTTTGCCACCCTGTTGGCTCCCGATAGCCTCGCGATAAGAACAGGCCAATCCTGATTAGCATCCGATGTCAGACGAGATCGGGTACGTTCTGTTGGCACCTTGGACTGGGCCTGGCACGTATTAAGTGCCTAATAATGTCCACTTGATTGATTGATGGATAGCAGCAATATGTTCAGCAGCCCCAGGTCGGGGGGTGTCATGGGAACTGGGATCCTGGAACGGCGCCCGTCTGTCTCACGGGCTTTGGTGCTCAGGGGTCTTTCCAGGGTGCTGCCAAGGCGTGGCCCTGCTCCGTGCCCAGCTCTGCTCTCAGGGCTCTCAGGCTCACCGGGTAAGGGGCATCTTGAACAAAGAAAGCAAGCAAACACGGCCCAGGCTGTGCCCTTGCCCAGAGAGGCCAGACTTCCTATTGGTCACTCGGCGGCCTCAGCCCCTCCCGGCCAGGGTTTGGCCACATTTTTGGTTGGTGCTTTATTGCAGCTTACCCAAAATAAACTAGCTTTTCATGATTCCCCGGGACTGGCGGGGCTCCCCCGGTCCCCGCTGGGCAGCTGCGTGTTACCACGCTGAGCTTCTTTGGTGTTTTTTTTAAGGATAGTCTGTTTTTTTGTTTCCTAAAGAAGAGAAAAAAGGAAAGAAGCCAAGATTCAGAGGGTCCATATGAGTGCACACAAAGCCAAGGGCTTCTGGAAGTCGGTCGCCAGCTCGTTGCACACTCTGAGTCAGGGCCCTCCCTCCCTTTCTCTTGAAGGCCGGGCTGCATCCAGACTGCCTGGCCAGAGCAGGGCCCCCTCCCTTAGCCCTCTGAGACTGGCCCCAAGCCGGGCACCCGGCAGGGGTGCAGGGGAGCAGGCTGATTTACCTGGGATCCACGGAGGAGAACAGGGGTGAGGGGCCACCGCAGTTGGCTCAGCCTCTCACCCTCCCCGGCTTCTTCCAAGTCTCAGCCAAAGTTCTGCCTTTCCCAAGAAACCTCATCCAGCCTTCCTTAATTTCAGTGCCTTCCCTCCACCGAGAAGCCCCAGTTTTCCCGGCCGTGACTTGTCTCCCTCATTAGACTGGGAATTTTTGTTTTTGCTTCCCTTTCTATCCTTAGGGCTTAGCACGGTCCCTGGCACATAGGAGATGCTGGAGAAATTCTGTCTGACTGACTGGTCGAGCCCCCGGGGAGAGGGTGGGGTGAGGGTCAATAGTCCAATGAAATCGATAAAGTAGGGCCGGAACGGGGGCAGCAGCGTGGCTGGAGCCGGGGCAGTGGCCGGAGATGGGGCGGCAGCGCTTCCAGAGTGCTGGTGGGGCGCTTCCCATTCGTTGTCCTGATAGCTGCAGCCTCGATCGAGGCAAGTGAGGATTCCCTACTCAGCCGATCTCGATCCTCCCACTCAGCTACGAGTAGCCCACTACATTCCACCCTCCTGGGGACGTGGCGGGGAGGACACGTGCACAGCTCCCTACAGCGTGGCCTGTTGGGTGGGAAGCTGGTCTTGGAGACAGGAAAACTAGGTCCAAACCTGACTCCGACACCGTCTTTGTGGGCCTCAAACAGCTCCCAGCAGGAAGGAGTTGCCTCCACGGCTGCCTCTCCCAAGGGGGCTGCTCGGAACTCCCGTCTCAGCCACCCTGCCCTGTGCAGTCTTAAAGTGAATGTCTGAAATAAAAAGAAACTCAGATACAAAATTGCTGAGCAAATAAATAATGCTTTAATAGCAAAGCCAGCAAGTTACCATTAAATCAGGTCAACTAACTCCTCGTAATTAGTGACAAAGGAGTGATTTACGGCCTTATTTTTATGACGGAAAAGGGGAATCCCAAATAGGAAACTTGTTTTGCACATCATTCTATTGGACGAGACAGGCCATCTGACAGTGGGGCTTCTCCCAGTCTTTCTTAACCCAACAGTGACATGGAGCTGTCGAGGTGAGACTCACCCAGAAGTCTTTGCTCTGCAAGTGATGCCTTTTGTAAACAGAAAGCTTCCTGGGAGAGAGGAACCTGCGGCCTGTAGTGAGCAGTCAGCCGCCATCTTTCAGCTGCCAAGCCGAGAGAATTCTATTATTCAGTTTCATCTTTAGCTCAAGAAAAAGAGGGGACTTCTCCCCTTAGTCGACACCCCCTTTTCTCCAGCTGCCAGAAAGGGAAACTTAGTCTTAAAAAGTCTTATAATCTTAGGATTATTTTATTCCTGCAAACATCTATGTCTTACTCTAAATTTTCCACTACTAAATGATAAAGTCTTATCGATCTGTCCGTTCATTACATCTCTAGGTAACCTAGATTTAAGAGAATATCGGGGTTCCTCTGGCCAACTTTTTCTAAAAAATGGAGCTTCATTCTACGATCAAATTAAAAATAAACCCAAATAATCGATAGTAGGTTCCTTCTCATCAGCTCCTCTGGATCGGGGGTTGGACGTTTGGGATCTTTTGGGGACCAGAAGCCTCTTTGATTGTTATAATCTGGAGAATTCTTCCCCGATTGTGCATAAAATAAAATACATCGAATTACAAAGGAAACCTACTGTATTGGATACAGTTCTTGAACTGAAGAAAAAAAAACATTCGGGAGTCTCAGGTTAAGAACTCCTGCTCAAGACAGAAAGGACTTTTGTTATGTACGACCAAATATCCTTCCTGTTAAGTACAAGTAGGCCGCTATCTGTGTGGGTGGATGAAACGGCCACACTGGGAGTTCCCAACTGTTAAAAACACAACTTTCCCTAAGATTCCCATAATTCTGCAGTCAGTGAGGAGTTGGAGGAAGGGCGGTCGCTTCCAGACAAGGAAAGTAGCAGTAGGAGAAGGCTATTCTGGACCAGGAACAAACTTAGAAAAAGCCCAGAGATAGCAGGGTCATGTCAAGTCAGCTAAGCATTTATTAAGTGCCTACTGAATGCAGGTCATGAAAGATCCAGCTTGGCTGGAGCATTGAATATCCGAAAGGGGGATAGCGTGAGGAGAGGAAGGCAGAGATGAGGAGGATAAAGACAGGTGAGAGAAGGCTTTGATGGCCGACATCAAAATAGCATTTAATCCTACGGTCAGTGGGAACCCACAGAAGGTGATGTGGCCAGCCCTGTGCTTTAGGGAGGTTAACCCAACAACATATGAGGGACAAGGGAGAAAGAGGAGGCAGGGAGGCCAGGAAAGAGACATCATTTTTTTAAATTGCTAATACAACTTAATTTCCAGGGCTTAGCACAGTTCCTGGCACACAGTAAGCACTTAATAAATGCTTGTGGATTTATACTGGGCTCCCTTGTGACTATTTCCTTTGGCTCCTTAGGACAACATGGAGATGCAGAGCAAGAACTGAAAAGCAGATGGGGAAGGGGGAGGGGGACGCCATCCCTGTGCTCCTGGAGTGCCCCCAGGATGCTCTGGGGTGGCAGGGGGTGGCTGCCGAGCCGTTAACCCCGGGACGTTTATTCAGTCACAAAAAGCAATTGTTGTGATCACCCGTGTCATAGACGTCAGGGCATTCAATTGAAAGAAACAATAGGAAGAGCAGTTCTTCAGTCAGTTAACACTTATTAAGCACCTACTGTGTCCTCGACAGTGACTTCTGTGTGAGTGCCGGTGAAAGGCCGAGAACTGAAGGGCGATGAGAACGGTCGCTCCCGTTAGTCTCATTCCGTGGACGTTATCCCCCTGCATCCTCATGACTTAGGAGGGAGGATATGATCATCTCCATTTTCCAGTTGAGGAAACTGAGACCCAGAGGGGTTGATTACTAAGTCCAAAGATCCTAGATCCTGTGGGGAAAATTGGAAAATGACTCCAGTGGGTGGAGAGCTGCTGTGATCTAGTGAGCAGGGACCCAGAGGACCCAGATTCAAATCACCGTCCCTCCAGGTGCCATCTCTGTGACCTTGGGGCAGTCAGGTAGCACATGGATAGGGCCTCAGATGCTAACTGTGTGAGAACCTCAGTTTCTGCATCTGTAAAATGGGGATCAAATCACCTACGGGTTGCTATTTGTAAAGTGCTTAAAGGCACTGGGCCTGGCACACAGTAGGCATTTAATAAATGCTTGTTTTCTTCCCCTCCCTGCGCTGCAGTTTGATTGGTCCAAAGCATCCTACAGTTCCAATAGATCCTCCAAGGTTCTTTGTCTAACCTAGGTTTTTTATTTTTTTATTTTTTTTTAACAAATGAGGAAACAGAGCCCCCCGGGTTAACAAAACCAACTTAAGTCAGGGCCACAAGCATTTATTAAGCACCTTATGTGTGCAAGGCGCTGTGCTAATGACTGGGGATACAAAGAAAGGCAAAATCAATCCCTGCCCCCAAGGAGCTTACAGTCTAATGGCACAAGGTCAGAAGTCGGATTTGAATCCAGAGCCTGGGACCGCTGCTCTGTCCGTGGGGGCTTGCACCAGCCCCCGTTCTGTTGCCACTTCAGGTGGGAATCCCGCCAGGTCTGTCTGCCCTCTCTTGCTGCTTCCCTTGGCCCGGAGGGTCCGGGGCCCGGCCGGAAGCTGGGAGGAGAGCTCGCATGCTCGGTTTGCAACCCCAGTGCTGGGCTGCTTCCCCGCTCGGCCTGTGGGGGAAGGGCTTTCTGCCAGCTGGGTGCTGGGGAGCCGGATCTGGCCCCGATCGCAGCCGGGAGGGGCCCCAAGGTGGCGGGAAGAGATAGGACTTGGCAATGGGCAGATCTGCCAGAACAGAGTAAACAAGAGCAGGGAAGGGCCATGACATCACTGCCCACCAGCCGGAGCCCCGCTCCCTCTCACCATTGTCCGGGCTCTGAGGGGACTCCCTGGCCCCCGGAGCCTCAGAGAGGGGAGAATCGGGAACGAGCCCCCAGAAGGCTTAGCCGGTCCCTGCTTGGATACCCCCCGGGAGGGGAGGCTCACCACCACAAGCCCGACACCCAGGCCCTGCCAGGCTCCGTGCCCCACCTTCCGCTGCTCCAGGCCCAAGGAGAGCAGGGCCGAGCTTCCTTCTGGGGGGAAGCCCCTCCACTGTTTGGACAGCAGTTGTGGCTCCTCTGGGCCCTGCCTGTGGGCAGGGGGGGGAGAATGAGGGAGGGTCCTCAGGGCTGGGGACCCCGGTCCATGAGCCTATTCCAGAACTCCCTGGAGGGCCCCTAGAGCCCAGGAACTCCAACCCCCTCATTTTAATTTTGAGAAAACTGAGATTCCCTGCCCCCTTCCCTCCCCCTGCCCCGTGGTGGTCACTGAGGGGATTTGAACCCAGCCCCTCTGCCTCCACGTTCTGCTAGGGAACTCTCAGCTGGGGCAGGGAGCCCCGTCTCTCCCTGAGTTGGAACTCCCTTGCCAGTCTCCCTGAGGAGCCGCCACCAGCCTCTGGACCAGCGCCAGGGCCGGGGCGGGCGTTTTTTCCGGTTGAGCTGAGATGTGCCCGTCCATCCTTCTATCCTGCCCCCCTTCCCCTCCTCCCCCATAGAATCAGACTAATCCCTCTTCCCCTTGACGGCTCCTCAAATATTTGTGATGGCCAACCCCCCCTAGAGTTCTTCCCTCTGATCCCCAAGTCAAGGCTGAAACCGGGGTGGGGCCATAGGGACTGTGTCCCGAGGTGGCGCAGTCTGAGGACCCCGACAATAGCTCTCAACCTCGCTGGGGGCACTTAGACGCCGCCCGGGGCTGGCCAGGCTCCGAGACTTGAGGCGCAGGAAGTCTCCTGGGGGAAGGGGGGGGCTGACTTTCACTTAACGGCTGCACTCGGGGTGAACTTCTCCAGCCTCCGCTCCCTCCCCTTGTTCCAGGTGCTAAAATTCCTCGTTAAGGGCCCGCCTCCCGGTCACCTTGTCCGGGACGTGCTCCAGGTTTTTATCAGCGTCCTTCCTGAGAGGAGGCTCTGACTGCCTAGAATCCTCCCGACGTGACCGGGTTTCAAGCCGCGTCCCTCTTCCCCGTCCCTCCTCCCCGTCCCTCCTCCCCCGGGACCCTGGCTCCTGGTCACCCACCCCTGGACCCTCCAGCTTGTCACGACTTCAAGGCAGATTCCATTTCAGGGATGGGGGGGGAGCTTCGTCCACTGACCCCTCCCTGCCTTAGGAGGCAGATGAGCTTGGGGATAGTTGGGACGGGAAGAAAAGCATCGACCCCTCCCCGCTTCCTACTTAGCTTAACGGCCTCCAGGGACTTCTGTGGAACCTATTTCTGGGGCCCTCCCCCAGAACCTTCCCAGCGCCCCGAGGGGCTGCTCCAGCTCGCGACAGGTCATGTAGATATGGGGGTACAAAGACAGGCGGGCAGATAAGCAGGAAGATAAGTAGATAGACAGACAGAGAAGTAGAAAGACAGACAGACAGATAGAGAAGTAGAAAGATAGATGAATAGACAGACAGATGAATACAGACAGACACAGAGATGGCTAAATAGACAGACAGACGAGTAGTGGACAGATAAGAGCAACCAATACAGGCAGATAGATGGAGAGACAGACAGGCAGACAGAGAGACAGACAGGCAGAAAGAGAGATGCGTAGACAGATAAACAGAGAGATGGAGAGACAGACAGACCTATAGATGGCTAAACAGACAAGTAGATAAGTGGGTACATACATAGATGGACAGATAATAAATCAATGAATACAGACAGACAGGTAGACGAATAGATAGACAGAAAGACAGGCAGATAAGTGGATAGACAGATAGATAGATGAATAGACAGACATATGGATGGATAAATAGATAAGTCAGTAGGTAGATAGATGGACAATAAATACAGACAGACAGATGGATAGACAGACAGACAGATGGATGGACAGACAGACAGATGGATAGACAGACAGACAGATGGATAGACAGACAGACTGATGGATAGACAGACAGACCGATGGACAAATGGCTAAGTATACCGATAGGCAGACAGAGAAGTAGAAAGATACACAAATAAATAGACAAGCAGGAAAGTCGAAAGCCAGAGAAGTAGACAGACAGATGACAGGGAGATACACACACCCCTAGATAAATGCCGTACGTTAGGTAGATGTGGCTAAGGGATGGATGGCTGGAGAAAGAGAAAAAGAGATGAGAGAGAAAAGATGAGACAGAGAAACAAAGAGATGGAGACAGAAGAAGGAAGAGAAGGAGGGGAGGGGGAATAGAGAGGAGAGAGAGCCAGGAAAAGGGAGAGAGGGACAGAAACCAGAGGCGGAGAGACACAGAGAGACAGAGAGACAGGGAGTTCCGGGCCAGCGAATCTTGCCTGAGAGACCTGTTAAGCCCTCGCTGTGAGCCCCTTCCGTCCCAGAAACGGGGACAAACCCCACAGCGCGGGCCCGGGCTCGCTCGCCGATGGCCGAATGTTCGCGGGGCGGGTCAGCCTGGCCCTGGGGGTTCAGAGCCCCCCGCACGGCCGGGCGCACAGGCAGGAACTGTTGAGATGTTCCCCCCGTGCCGGACACGGGCTCCGAGGGGCAGCCGGACGATCTCTGCCCTCGAGGAGCTCTATGGGGGGGGGGAGAGCCCTGCTAGAACGGGGGAGGGAGGCCAGACTTCAGACAAGATGAAGCAAGACTCCCCTGTCGATGCCCCGGCGCTGGTTTCCAAAGCGGGGAAGTGGGAGAGGACCGGCTGTGGGGGGAATGATGACTGGAGGGTAAAGGACCTACTATGTGCTTTATAACTGTGATCTCATTTGATCCTCACAGCAAGGTGGGTGCATTATTCTCCCCATTTTACAGATGGGAAAATAGAGATGAAGTGACTTGCCCAGGGTCACACTAAGCTTGTAAGTGTTAAGTGTCTGAGGTCAGATTTGAACTCAGGTCCTCCTGACCGCAAAGCCGGTGCCCATCCCCTGGGCCACCGAGCTGCACTCCCTGTATTCCAGGTGCTCAGGTCTTTGTCCCCGGTCTGGTCCGTCCCGAACCCCAGTTTTGCCCTAAGCACTCTAGCTGTGGCAGCTCTCTGGGCCGGATCGGGGAACCTCCTGCGCCTCTTCCAGATTCAAGCTCCCATTGTTTTAGGGGGCCCATGTGGCCCCTCTGAGAGACACTTTGAGATCTGCAGGCAGGAGCCCAGGAGGGGCTGCTGAAGGGTGTGGACCAGTAGCTGGGCCCGGGGGTCAAGGCTAGCCCTGTTCTCTTCCCCCATCCCTGGGTCAGACCCTCCTCCCTCTCCCTCCTTCACCGCTTCCTCCTCCTCGCCTTTCACCTTCTTTATTTTTATTTTTATCTTTTGGGTTTTTCTCATTTCTTACTTCTTTTGTAAGTTTTTTTTACTCAAAACATATGCAAGGACAATTTTCACTGACCGTTAAAATTCACCTTCTTTCCCTACAAAAATAGAAAGAGTGTATTCAGAGCCAGGCCCTCTCCCACCACCTTGTGACCCTTCGCCCCCTGGGTCTCAGTTTCCTTATCTATTAGATGACAGAGTTGGACAAGCTTAAGGCCCCTCTAGCTCTGGATCCTCTGGTCCTGACTCGGGTCTCCCGACTCTGAAGGCTAATGCTCTACCCGTCACGGTCAGTCTCTGTTAAGCTCCTACTGTGTGCCAGGAGCCAGGCTAAGCTTGACAGACACAAAGACAGGATAAGCCATATTCACTCCCAGGAGACATAATAAGAATTATCAGCAGCAGCAGCAGCAGTGCTGACTCTGCGCCAGGAGCCATGTAGCTCCTTTACGTTATTATCTTATTGGATCCTCACAACAACCCTGGGAGGTGGATGCCGTTATTATCCCCATTTATGGATGAGTAAACTGAGGTACACCAAGCTGAATGACTCAACTAGCAAGCATATGAGGCTGGATTGGAACTTGGGTCTTCCTGACTTCAGGAAGTCTACTTCAGAGCACCTACTATGCTCCAGGCACTGTTCCGTACATTGGGGTTTGAGAGCAGGGCTCTTCGGGCCCCTCCCGCCCCACCCCCCTTCCTCACGTGTCCACTGCAGCTTAGTTCACAGAGGGCTTTGTGGACACCCTGTGTCTCCAAGGGGGCCCCTGGTTCTGGCCACAGATGGACTCCGGGGGCCGGGCGGGGCCCTTTGATGTCCAGAGGAAACAAAGCATCCTTTAAAAGAGCTTTTGGGGGAGAGATCAGCGTTGGTCCCTGGGCAAGGGCCGGGCAGCCCCATCCCAGCCCACAGCCCCCCCCTTTGACCCCTCCCACCATGAGCGTCCTTCCCCCTTGGGAGAGACCCAAAGCAGCCGTAGGGAGCCCCCGGCCTCCCCGGCCCATTCTGCCACATCTGCCGGGGGAGGACGAGGGCAGCCAGGGCCATATTAAGCTCTGGGTTCTACTTCTTCCTGAGCCATCAAGGACTTCTCTCTCCGAGGATGCCACGGGCATCCCCCCTATTTGGGGGCTCCCGGGGTAAGGGACCAGGAAGCTGCACCTTAAGTTGGGGTTCGAGAGAGGACAACGGCAGGAAGGTCAGGGATGGGGCTCAGCTGAGACACTAAAAGGGCTAAACCCTCTGACTGTGATGTCCTGGGACGCAGCTCCTGTTGACCTACCCTCGTTACAGCACTCTGGAAATCGTTTGAACTGGGCCCCTTAGCCGAGGTACTGAGGACAGAACATGAAAGCGAGGAAAGGCACTGGAGACTCTCGGTTATCAGTGAGGTTGAAGGAGGGAAAGAAAAGGGGCGTGGCTTAGCCAAGGTCCCGCAATTCCCATGGTGCTTAAGCCAAGTTCAAGGCCAGGGCTCTGCCTCCAAACCTAGTGTGCTTTCTTTCACAATTTGCTACTTAAGGCCTTTAAAAATCATTTGTTTTTTACAACTTTCCTTTTAAAAGCTCTCCCCGCCCCCCAAATAACAAATGTCCTTCACCTCCTCGCGCCTCCACGAATAGAAAGCACGAAAAACAAAGGCCGCGTTACAAATGTCCGCAGTCGAGCAAAACCAGATCCTGCGTTGGCCACATCCAAGACGATCGGGTCTCCCTCAGCCCTGTCAGGGGGTGGCTGACGGCCTTCGCCGCGAAGCCTCTGGAACCTGGGGTCATTGGGTTCGTTTCCAGTTACGTCCCTCCCACTTCCCGAACCCACAGAGCCATCCCTTACTCCAAAGCATTAAGGAAAGAAAGGCATTCAGCAAAACCAAGGAACACGTGACACGTGTATACACTAGTCTGGCCCCGGAGTCCCCCACCTCGGCAAGGAAAGAGGAAAGTGCATTTTCCCGTCCTTCCCCAGAGCCAAGCTTGACCAGTACATTTACAGAGCGCTTGGCTTTGTGGCCGCTGTTGCTGTAGTCCCTGTACTCGTCCCTCCCTGGTTCTGCCCGCGTCGCTCTCCCAGCTCCTGCAGATCCTCCCCGGCTTCCCTGACTTCTCCCTGCTCGTCGCTTCTCACGGCGCCGTTCCCCGCTCTGTGGGCGACAACCTCGCAACAACAAAAGTGCTCGTGGGTTTTCTCTTCTAGACTTGATGCAATTGGGGATCCCTGGGTGTGGGGTCTCTTGGTCAATTGGTGAATGACTTTCTTAGCATTGTTCCAAATTGCTAAGAACATCCGGGCCAGTCCGGAGGTTTGCCAGCAGCGTCACGGTGGTCCCTCTTGCCGCGCCTCCTCCCAGCTCGGACTCTCCTCCTCTGCCATCCTTGCCAGTTTGCTGACATATCAGAGTTGTTCCGGCTCCTCCTTTCTCAGGACTTTCGCACCATCTCCTGCGGTTGTTAGTAGGCGGCTTAATCTTTCTCTCTGCTTCTCGCTCTGCCAACTTTTTTCTTTCCTTAGGCTGATAGTAAATGCACAATTTGGGTGCATTTGGAGAGGTTTAGCCAAAGCCCCAGAGACAGTGAAGGTCAGAGCAAAGACTCCAACCCGGTGCTTGTTCTGGAGCCAGAGAACCTGGGGCAGCGAGGTACGCAGGGGATAGAGCACCAGGTCTGGGGTCAGGGAGCTCTGAGTTCAAATCTAACCTCTGAACACGTCATTCTGTTTGCCTCAGTTTCCTCATCTGTAAAATGGAGATAATAATGGCACCTACCTCTCAAGATCAAAGGAGATAATGGCACATAGTAGGCTCTTTATAAATGTTAGCTATTCGATTTTAGCTACCTGGGTGACCGTGGACAGGTCCCGTCACCCCCCTGCCTTCATCTTCTTTGTCTATAAAGTCAGGCAGTCGGTCAGGAGTCCGAATCTCCTGGAAGTGATCTTGGTGGTCTTGCAGAAGTCATTCTGCACTAACCATTCACCCTACATAGTTCTGGATGAATTCATGGGGAGCCGAGTTCAAATCTGCTTCCCGCCTCTGATGACCACTGTGCCCTTTCAGTCACCCTGGACCTCAGTTTCCCCATCAGTAAAATGATCCCTGAAGTCCTGTAATTCTAAATTTATCCTCCCATGAATCCAAAGCCCCTCCCCCTCCCTGGGTCTCCATTTCAGACCATGACCTCTGTATTTCCTTCCAACCCTCCCTCGGGGGTCCTGCGGGCTCCCAGCCCTTGCCGGCAGGTCTGCCTCCACCAGACCATCCACACGCCCCCCGGGCCGTCCTTAGGGGCAGTGGGTGACATCTCGCTGGGATCCATGACGAGGTCAAGGACCTCCAAGTTTTAGGCCCCTCCAGCCGGGGGTCTCTCTCCCCTCCCCTCCCCCCAGTTAGGGCATAAAGCCCCCCTAAGGGGATTGTGCTCCTCTTTAAGGTGGCTGGGGATGGGGAGCTCACCGCCTCTCTACTAATGTCCTCCCCTAATAATTAGGGAATTTTCTCCCATGTTGAGCTGAAATCAGCTTTCCAGAAACTCCCCGTTCTTGGTTCCGGCTCCCACAGCGAGGATCCGGGTCTGGCTGCTACTCTGGGAGTGGGAGTCAGGACCGCCGGGTCCGGGCTGGGAGGGCAGAGCCGGGAGGGGGGAAAGGGGGGGGTTGGCTGGGAAGCAGATAGCCCCTGGCTTGGGGGCGGAGCTTGTGGTCTGTGACCTGGGAGACGGAGCCGTGGGTCCAGGATGTGGGAGATGGAACCGAGGTGACTGACCTGCGAGACAAAGCCGGGGGCCAGTGACCTGGGAGGCAGAAGCCTGGGTCCGTGGCCTGAGAAAGGACCGTGGCTCCGGGAGGCAGGACTGGGGGGCCCACGGTCCACGGCCGGGAGACCGAGGGGAAGGGGGCTCGGCCCCCGGTGTGTTTTGCCCCCGACCCCCTGGCCCCGGGCCGGAGAGCTGTGTCAGACTCCCGTTTGGCAGCCGCCGCCGGGCCCCAAACCAGGTCATTTGAAAAAGTGAAACTCAGCAAGCGGGTAATCCGTGGCCAGCTGGCCTGACTCGCTGGCGTGTGGGGAAAGGACCAGAAGCAGCTGAAATAATGGAGCCGGCCCGGGGGGGCCGCGGCCCGGGGGCTTCGGGGGCACCCCCCGGACACCGCTCCAAGTTCAAGTTCCAGCAGAGGGCTTCGGGGAGGGCTAATTAATGGAAAAATGCTCAAGATGGGCCCGGGCCAAGCCTTGAACTCCGAGTCTGAGGCCGTTCCAGCCCACCCCTTCTCCCCTGCTCCTTATTAAACCTCTATTCACCCATGGAAACGTGTGCTTCGGGGCCCAGCAAGGGCTGGGGAGGGGGGCGGATCCTAGCGACCAGAGAGGGGAGCAGGGGGGACCCTCTGAAAATGGAAGGGGAGAGTCCGGGATGTTCCAGAGGGGTGGACGACAGCTCCTACTCCAGTGTGGCCGGTCACTGCGGGGGCCTGGGAAGAGCCGGGAGGGAAAGCTCGCCACACATGTGCCCCCCCTTCCTCCTCCCTTCCTCTTAGAGTTACTGTGAAAAACCCAGAGATGGAGCCATTTGTTCATTCATTTATACACACTCACAAGCACTCATAATCATACAATCACATGCAAAATCACTCACAATCATGTAATCACACGCAAAATCACTCACAATCATGCAATCACTCACAATCATACAACCACGCACAAAATCACTCACAATCACACAGACACAGACACTCACAATTGCTCATAATCATACAATCACACACAAAATCACTCACAATTATACAATCACATGCAAAACCACTCACAATCACACTCACAGAGACAGACACTCACAATCGTACAATCACACACAGAATCACTCACAATCACACTCAGACAGTCACTCCCTCCCTCCCCTCCCCCAGAGGTGTCCCGTCATGGGCAGAGACAGAGACAGAGACAGAGGGAAAAGAGAGAGAGAAGGAAGCTGAGGGAGAAGGCTCACCTGGGGGGGTCTCTGGGGCCAGGATGCTTCCCCACAGCAGGGGGATCCTGGAGTCTGGGCCACCCCTAAGGTCAGGCCCTCCGTGATGAAACCTCTGGCTCCTGTCACTCAGGACAGCTCATTCTCCCTGCCACAGGCCTCAGTTTCCTAACCTGTGATATGGGGAGAGGATCCCTTTCTCAGCTTGTCTCAGGGCAGGCCACTCTAGACACCGTCTCCTCCCTTGGTACCAGCTGAGACGCCCATTAGGGATAAAGCCCGGTAGGAATCGGATCCCCCCAGGTCCCCGATCTCTGGCTGGAGGGGCCACAAAGGCCTTCTCTGGGCCTGGCTCGCGACTTAGATGCATGAGAAGGGCCCAGGTGCTGGGGGGGCTCCGTCGGGGTGGGGCGCTACCGGGGGTTGTGTGTGAGTGGGAGGAGAGGCCCCCAGCCCCCTCCAGAGTATCCCTGTGGGAGAGTGCTCTGGCAGCCATCCCCGGAGGGTCGCGGAGCCCTGCTTGGAGCTTTAGAAGGACAAAGGTGAGGGCACAGACCCAAGGTCCCGTGGGGCCCTCGGTTGTTGGCCGCAGGCCCAGGAGCCGGGTGGTCAGGCTGGGCCCGGGGAGACGGCCCCCCCGGCGAGGCCCAGGTGGCTGGGGCCGGGACTCGGAGCACAAGGGGCAGGGAAGGAGCAGAGGGATCTTGACCTGAGGGCGGGCACTCGGGGGAGCCGGTTTAGTGGTGGTCCCAGCTTCCCACTGCCTCCCTGCCCCCGATCCATCAGCTTTCCTGGCAATGCCTCATTTGGCTGCCTCCAATTAACCTTGTCCAGAGGATGTATCAGCACCTCCCTGAGGACCCCCCGGAGTGCGGGCAGGAGGGGGCGGAGTTTGTCCTGAAAGGAAAATAACAGACCAGCATGGGGGGGTCTGCTCTAACCCGCCCAGCTCTGACCTCCCCTGTTCTAAGTTCCCTCCCGCCCCTGACAGCTCCTGTTCTAAGACCCCCAGCTCTGACCTCCCCTGTTCTAAGTTCCCTCCCACCCCTGATAGCCCCTGTTTTAGGGGCCCTTCTTCCCCGCTCTGACACCCTCTCCCCTCCACCCTTGATTCCCAGGCGTTCCGGGCAGGATCTGGGGCTCCCTCTCCTCCTCGGGCCTCTTGTCTGACGCCCCTGGGCATCCTCCGGGAGCTGGACAGGGAACCTCTCTGTCTCCCGGCTCAGCCAGTGAGTGTGGTCCAAGGGCTGTGGCCGGTCGTTGGGGTCAGGGAGGGAGCTCTGACCTCTGGGGGCCTCAATGGCCGGGCGAGGTTCCCGAGCTTTCCAGAGCCTTCCCTCCCCCGGCCCCGTGTGGGCGGCAGGGTCAGGAGCGGCCAGCTTTGCCAGCTTTGCCAGCTTTTTGATTAAAGGCTTTCTCTGCCCCAAGCACGGGGTAAGATCTGGCCCAATCGCTCCCTGCCCTCAAAAAGTCCCCATCTGATGTGGGAGATCTGGAGGCCCTGACCGAGGGCAGCCATGGCCCTGAGGCCTCCGGCCTTGTAGGGAGCCCAATGGCTCCCGGAGAACGGAGGCTTTGAGTTGGGTCTCGAAGGAAATCAGGGAAACTTTGAGGTGCCGGTGTGGAAGGAGGAGAGAGTTCCAACTGTGACAGAGACGTGGAGGTGGGAGATGGCGGGTTGAGCCCGTGTTGCTATTGAGGAAGGAGCCTGGGAAGGTAAGAAGGGGACGAGTTGGAGCTTTAAATCCCAAAGGATCTTTTTTGTTCTGTTGGATCCTGGAGATATCAGGGCGCCCCTTGAGCAAGAGGATGGCATAGTCGGAATCTCGAGACTCTAGAAACATCCCTGGGTAGGCGCCCATTCTGGGGCTACGGAGGCAAAAAGACAAAATGAACCTGGAGCTGCCTTCTGGGAGTTTCCATTCCCTAACATTTACCCCGCCTGGGGCCAGGGGGGGCGGGGAAGGGGAGAAGGGGGGGTGCTTTCCCAGTGGGGGCCCTGCCCTGCAAAGGCCCGGAGGCCGGAGATGGGGGGGCCTGTGGATTTAGGAGGGACTCGCTGGGGGAGCAGGTATTGCCGGATTATCAGCTCTTTGGGGGCCGGGCTGTTTTCCATTTGTCATTGTATTCTAGCGCCTGATACCGAGTGAAAAGCCTTCACCATCAGTGCTTTAGAAAGGCTGGGGATTGGTTCCCGGGGCTGGAAAAGTGGAGCCAAATTGGGGGGATCTAGTGGCAGAGCCTTCATTTTATCCTGGAGGTGACAGGGAGTCCTCCCCGCAAGGCTTTGACCCTGAGGATGACACGGTTAGACTTCCGCCAGCTGGGTGGTAAATGGCCCCAGATGCAGAGGCCAGAGAGTGGGGGGGGAGGGCCCAGGAAGGGGGAAAAGACAAGACCACGATGTCCATTGGACAGATGGCAGGGAGATGGGATCAAAGCGATCTGGCAACGGATTAGACCGAGGGGGAGAAGGTGGTGAGGGAGAAGGAAGAGCCGGCAAAGACTTGGGGGGAGTTGGGAAGCTCAATTGCCCAGAAGGATGCTGGGACCTTGCAGAGGGCATCCACTGGCCAGGTGGTCTGGCTTTACCCGCTCGGCTGGGGGCACCTTTGAGCGTTGGGGGTGGCTGCGGCCCTGGCTCAACAACTCCTGTCTAGACCGCTAATCCCCAGGGCCGAGCTCCAGGAGCCCTCGAATGAATGGTCCCACCTTCTCCTTCCTCACCAGTCTAAATCACCATCCATTCATTTATTCTGCACTTATTAAGCACCTGCTGTGTGCAGAGTATTGTTCTTTGAGATGGAGAAGATGCAGAGTTTGGGCGGGAAGCTGTTCTTGGCTGAGCTGCCATCCCAGGCCCGGCTGGTGCCCGGAAGGAGGCGCGGGGCAGGCTGGAGTGGCAGCGTTTTAGGGAGCTTTCAGCCCCTCGTTGGAGAGATGGAAAAACTGGGAGCTAAGGCTTAAACCCCAAGTCTCAGAGTGACACCGGCTGCCCCCTCCCCCAGCCTGTCCCTGAAAGTCCTCCTCGGCGGGAGCACCGACCCTCCTGCTCTCCCGGGGCGCTCCCACCGCCCCAGCCCGCCCGGCTCTCTGGCCCCCGTTTCCACCGCAGCACTCAGCCCCCCTCCCCTCCCTCCTCTTCTCCTCTCCCTGTTCCTCCCCTTTCTTGTTCCCTCTCCCAGTGTCCTCCCCCCCCCTCCCCGTCTCCCTCAGTCCCAGTCACACTCCCCCCTCCCCTCCCTCTCCCAGCCTCTCTTCTCCATCTCCTCCTCCCCTCCCTCCCTCTCCTCCTTCTCGCAGCTTCCCTCCTCCCTCTCCTTCTTCCCCCTCTCTCCCAGCCTCCCTCCTCCCCCTGCTCCCCTCCCTCTCCCAGCCTCCCTCCTCCCCTCCGGCTCCCCCTCCCTCTCCCCGCCCCCGCCCCCAGCCTCTCTCCCCGCTGGGTGTGTCCAGCGGCCGCTTTATTGGCTCCTCCAGCTGTGAGTGTCTGTCAGTTTCCGCCCCCAAAGGGGACCGAGTTTGCTGAGCCGGGAGAGCGAGAGGAGAGAGGCAGCGGGAGAGCGCGGAGGGCGCCCGCCGGAGGGAGAGCGCGAGCGCCAGCGGCTCGGGGCTGCCGGAGCCGGGAGCGGCGGAGCCCGGGAGGAGCGCGGCCGGGCGGGCAGCGGGGCCGGGGCCGGCCGCCCCCTCCGTCCCCTCCTTCGGCGGAGCGGGCTCTGCCCGCCAGTCCGGGGCCGCCGGCCGCCCGCCCGGGGGCCGATCGCGGCCTGCCCCCCCGCCCCCAGCCCGGCCAGCCCCGCTGCCTCGGCCCCCGCCGCCGTCCTCGCGGGCCGGAGCCCGGCCCCGGCGCTCGCCCCGATGCCGGCCGAACTCACACAGGTTGGTGGCAAGTTCCCGGGCTGCGCCCCCGCCGCGCCCCCGCCCGGGCCGGACCCCACCCCGCCCAGCCCCCCTCGGCGCCCCGCCCCTCGCCCCTCCCGCCTCCTCGGCGCTGGCCCCCGCTCCGGCCGCGGGCCTCCCGGAGCCCCAGCCCGAGCCTCGGGCTTCCCGGGCCCCCTTTGTCTCCGCTGGTGGCTTCCCTCTGAAACCGGAACCCCCCGAGGAGGCTATTGTGCGCCTCGGAGCCCCCCGGCCCGCCTGCCCGCCGGGCACCTCCTCGGCCGGGAGGGGAGGGGGGAGAGCCCGGGCTGCGCCCCCCCCCCCAGCCGGAGCCGCGCTCGGGAGCCCTGGCGAGCGGGGGCCCTGGGCAGCGCTGCCCGGGAGTCCAGCCTTGGAGGCTCGGGCCTGGGAGGGAGGGCAGGGCAGGGGAGGGAGGGCTGGGCCGGCCCCCCGGGGAGTGACTTCATCCTCCCGCTCCTTCTGGGGGCGGCGGCTCAGAGCCGCCACTGCCGCCGGGGCTGGGACCCGGAGCATCCCGGGCCCGGCTCCTCAGCGCCCCCTCCTCCCCCCGTGAGCGGGGCCGCTGGCGGCAGGGACAGCAGTGCGAGCCCCCGCGCTGGGGCTTTATCCGGGGACGGGGCAGGGGTCCTAGGCCGGGGAGGGAGCCCGGCAGTTCTCGGCGAGTAGCGGAGCCCCCCTTCTCAGCCCCCTGCCCGGGCCCTCAGCCTGCCCGGAAAGCTGCGCCGGCCCCGGCTCTGGGGGAGCCCCCGGCCCGAGCAAGGGCTGCCTCGACTGGCTTGTTGCGGGTTGGGGGGACCCTGAAAAGAAGCCGGGAAGCGAGCAAAGGGGGCTCCGAGGAGAAGGGGGAGGGGGCGCGTCGTACGGCAGAGACCGGGGCAGAAAGTTGGGAGAAGGAAGCTGGGCCCCGCCCCGGGGGGGGGCGGCAGGAATAGCCCCCGTGGCCCACTCGGACAAAGGCCTTGGCGGGGGAGGAGCGGCGGGGCCGGGGCTGGGTCCGCCTGGTGGAACTAAATGGCCCTGCCCGGGAAGGCTAGCAGGTGTCCTGGGCGCCGGCCGCAGTCCTGGCCTGAGGGCCGGGGGCGCCCCAGCTCTTGCCCGCACCTGTCGGTGGGCCGCCTCTGGGGGCAAGCTGCGCGGCTCCGGATCTCAGGAGAGGGCAGCGGATGGGTATGGGAGGCCAGGAAAGCCCCACCCAGGCCCCACCACTGCCCAGAGCGGCCAGTACCTCTCCCAGAATCCCCAGGGGCGGCCTCTGCTTGGAGACTCCCTACTCAGGCTCCGGGGGAGCCCCCCCCCACTTGGGGCGGCTCTGAGTTGGGGCTCTCCACCACGGGCTGCCCAGCCTTGGGGTCCGACCCAGTGAGCCCTGGGGGCCGCAGCTGCAGGCAGGGGGTCTCCGGGAGAACACTTCTCATTCCCCCCAGTGCTCTGCCCAGAGTGGACATTCCCGGGACCCCTCCTGGGGTGGAGGAGGGATGGGGGCAGGGAAGCCCATGGGATGTAGACTGCAGCCGTGCTCCGTTATAGTTCTGGCCGTGGGCTTGTTGCTTCAGTTTCCCCTCCTGTAAACTGAGGTTAGGGCCAAGGTGTTTAACCCCTCCCTCCCTCCTGCCAAGTTCTAATAGTCTGTGATTCTGCCAGGTTCTGGGGGGGAGCTGGGGGGCTGAGACAGGGGACTCTGGCCTCTGCGGGTGCTGGGCTCGGGGTAGGGGCGTCATGATGTCACAGCCAGATGAAAAAAACCCCAGAAGAACCAAGCGCTGGGGGACGGTGGGAGAGTCGGTTAGCGTTTCTGTGCCTCAGTTTACCTTCGGTAACCAAAACAAATGCAGCTTTGTACAGGAGAGCTGGTGCTGGGCTGGGAGAGAGGAATCCCTGGGTTGGATTGTGCCTCGGACAGAAAGAAGCCATCAGCTCCTCAGAGCTCACCTGGGGGGGCTGGGCTGCCCCGGGCCCCCTCCCCCCGCACTGGGCTGGCTGCAGTCCCGCCGAGCTTACCAGAGGCTGGTGTGTAAATGTCAGCCCCCTCCCCGCCTCCAGAAAGCCCTGATTGATGTGGGATGACGTCATCCCCCTCACCTGAATCCCTCCTTCGGCTTCCTGAGAAATGGGCATCCCTTTGCTGACGGGGAGCTCGCTTCCTGTGAAGGCGGCCCTTCCTCTGGGGCGCAGCCCTCGGGGTCACGGGGTTTTTCCTCGGTTTTGTCCCCTGGAGCCGCGTGTGCTCGTTGCTTCCAGCTCTCGTCTCAGGGCCCCCGGGGAGCCCCAAAGGCCGCCCGGCTTCAGGCCGGGAGCCGGGGGAGCCCCTTGGCCAGGCCTCTGCCAGCCGAGACCCGAGGCTCCCTGCCTGCCTCTGAGGGGAGCACCGTGGGTCAGTGGGAGCATCTGTGGTAGAAGTGAGACCCAGAAGGGGGGGGAGAGACAGAGACAGAGACAGGAGAGAGACACACAGAGAGACACACACACAGAGAGACAGAGAGAGAGAGGGGAAAGACAGAAGAGAGAGGAGAGACAGATACAGAGGGGCAGGGAGGGAGGGAGAGAGAGAAGGGAGGGGGAGAGAGAAAGAGACAGAGACAGAGGAGAGAGAGAGACACACGGACAGAGAGACACACACACAGAGAGAGAGAGGGGGGAAAGACAGAAGAGAGAGGAGAGACAGATACAGGGACAGAGAGGGGAGTGGGGGGAGACAGAAAGACAGAGACAGAGAGACACACACAGAGAGACACACACAGAGAGACACACACAGAGACAGAGAGAGAGGAAAGACAGAAGAGAAAGAGAGAAGAGACAGATACAGAGAGGGCAGGGAGGGAGGGAGAGAGAGAAGGGAGGGGGGAGAGAAAGAGACAGAGACAGAGGAGAGAGAGAGACAGAGAAAGAGAAAAGGGAGGAAACAGCGGGATCCCGGGGAGGCACTCGGGGCTTTCTAAGAATGGCCTCTCAGGCTCAGCCCCTCCAGGGGCCTCTAAAACACCTTGTGGTTGCTGCCTGGGGCTCCAAGGGAACCTCCAAGTCACTCTCGTGGGGATCAGGTCAGAGCTGGGAGGAGACCTAATCCACCTGCCCATTTTCCAGATGAGGAAAACTGCCAAGCTGAAGTGACTTGTCCAAGGTCACAGTCATTTAGGGCCAAGATGTTGAAGTCCTCGGCTGAGGGACGTTTCTCAGGCGCCCCCTGTGGTTCTCCCGCTCCCCTGACTAGGAAGGCCCTCCTGCCGGCGAGGGGTCGGGGGGGGGGGGACCCCGGTGTCACCAGGAGGCGCCGCATGTGCCGTGGGACCTGGGACAAGCCCTGACCTCTCTCTAGGCCCCCCACTACTTTTAACTAACAAGTTGCTCTGGGCCCCGGGCCCTCAGGTGGGCTCTTGTGCCTCAGTTTACCGCTCTGTGATGAGGGGATTGGGCTGAGGACCAGACAGGAACTTCTCCCACCAGCACCCCCCCTCCCCAGGGCTGGGAGCTCTGGCTCTCTTCCTGCCCCTCCCCCCCAAGGTGTTGTGCAAGCGGTGGGGGGCGGGGAGCCGGCTGAAACCCTCCATTGTCAGAAAGGCCCCGGCTTGCCAGGCTGAGCTCTGCCCGTCCCAGGGTGCTCTGGGGCCGGGCCAGCGGGCAGGCTGCAGCAGGGGCGCGGGGGCCCGCCCGGGCGGGGAAGCTCGGGGCCACCGGGTGCCTGGAAAGATCGTGCCCACCCTGGCGGCCCCCTCCCCCCACCCGGCCCCTGCTGGGCCTTGGGTCCGACTGCAGAGAACCAGCCAGAAGGACAAGGGTGTGACCTTGGAGTTCCGCCTCCTTGTTCTAGGACCATCCCAAGCTTTAGAGATGGTTCCATTTTACAGAGAAGACTGAGGTCCGGAGAGCCAGAAAACACAGGCAGTGGAGCAGAGCTGGGCTTGGGCCCCCACGACAGTGGCCCCATGTTGGCCCCCCCCCCCCCCCCCGCAGAAAGCTCTGGGACCCTGGGGGATGGAGCCTCATAGACCCCTGGCAGGTCTGGGCAATGACGGCCAAAGCCGGGTCCTCAGGGGGCTCATCTGAGGGGAGGAGGGGGCCAAGGGCCCAGCCTGGACGGCCCCAAAGGCCGCCCTGCTGCTGGAGGAAGCGAGGGAAGAAGCATTTATGTTGCGCCTACTATATACCAGGCGTTCCACCCAGCACTTCTACAGATATGATCTCGTTTCATCCTCAAAGTGCCCCGGGAAGGAGATGCTCTTATTCTCCCCATTTTACAGAGGGGAAAACTGAGGCAAGCAGAGGCTAAGTGGCTTGTTCAGGATCACACAGTCAGTGAGTGTCTGGGCTCGGGCTCAGGCCCTTCCCGGCTCCCGGACCTGTGCTTGGGCGTGGACGCCAGCCTGCGGGCCCGGGTGAGGAGAGGGACGGACCAGACCCGGCCGGCTGAACAACCACGTGCGCTGCATGATCGCCATGAAGACCGGCCGGGAGGACCAAACACCCGGAATGAAGGGAAATCAGGAGAGGCTTCCTGGAGGAGGTGCTGCGGGGGAAGCCTTCCAGGAAGCCGGGATCGGCGCTCCAGGCAGGGGGAAGAGCCTGGGCAAAGGCCCGGAGGGGAGAGATGCGGAGCCTCTCTCCGAGAAGCAGGGCGGGAACTGCGTGGGAGATGGCGGGAAGGGGAAGGAGTGGGGCTCCCGTCAGGCCCCAGCGCCACCTTGGGGGGGGGGGGATCGGCCCCTCTCGGCTTGGCCAGAGCCCGGAGCGGGGGGAGGAGAAGACGGTGTGGGCTGGATGTCCGCCGGGGGCCGCCCAGCGCTGGAGGGAGCTCCCGTCCCCGGGGCTTCAGACAGGCTGCCGGTGTCTGCCGGGGACCACCGGGGGCTGGACTCTGGCCGGATCCCCTTCCTCGGCTCCCCCGGAAGCCCAGGCTCCGTTTCTAAATTCGGGGACCGCCCACCTGGGAGGCGAAGGTTCCATTTTTCGCGCCTCCCTCCCCCCCCCCTCCCAGAGCGCAGCCTCCTTTGGCGCCAAAGGGCTGCGGGGTTCTCGCGGCCGGCCCGGAAGGGCCCCACGGCGGAGGCAGCTGGGCGGCTCTCTGGTCCGAGGGCGGGCCTGGCATTAGCGGTCCCGGCATCCCCTGGGGGGGGGTCCTGAAGAGCCTTTTGGGGCACAGTAAGGACAAGAGCTTGTCCGGGTTTAATGGGCGGGGAAACAGGAGTAGAGCAGTCAGTGATTCCCCTGCGGTTACAAAGCGGCTTTCGAACCCAGAGCCGGGGGCTGGCTTTCCCCTTCTCCGCCGCCCCCCCCAGGCTTCTCCAGCCTCCTCCTGGGCCCCGCTTCGGCCCGGAGGCTGGCATTGGAGCTGGGGCGGCGCCCCCTCCTTGGGGGATCGGCTCCAGGGAAGTCGCCCCGTGGCCGCCGGGCTCCAGGTGAGGGCGGCCCCTCCAGCCCCCTGGCGCTGCTGGGCCAAACCCGCGGGATTCTGGGAGGTCCCCGGCCCCAGGGCTCCAGGCCCCAGGCGACAGTTTGGGATTTAGACATGGGAGGCACTTCGAACAGGGCCAGTCAAGGGGTGTTGGGGTGGGAGGGGGTTGGTAATGGGGTGTCAGAGTGGGAGGGGCTTAGAGCAGGGGGTGTCAGTAGGAGGGGCCTTGCAACAGTGGGTGTCAGGGTGGGAGGGGCCTAGAACAGATGTCAGAGTGGGAGGGGCCTAGAACAGGGATAAGCTCCTCCCATCCAGCAGGGTCTTTCGGGGAGGCTGTAGCACGCTGGGAAGAGAGGGCAGGGCTGAGTTCTGATTCTTCCTTGGCTACTTGCAGCCTCGTAGCTTGGGCTGAACCTATAAAACGGGGAGTGTGATCCTGGCACCCGCACCTAGTGGTCTCAGGCAAATAGAATCCCATTGTTTCCTCCCAGCAACCCTGGGAAGGGGGGCTA
Source organism: Antechinus flavipes (assembly GCF_016432865.1). NCBI lineage: Eukaryota > Metazoa > Chordata > Mammalia > Dasyuromorphia > Dasyuridae > Antechinus > Antechinus flavipes. The sequence goes on along the minus strand of NC_067398.1, from coordinate 718,725,692 downwards.
TTATGATCTCCATTTTGCAGATGGGGAAGCTGAGGCAGGTAGCGGTTAAGTGGCTTCCTGAGGCCAGATTCTTGTATTATCTAAAGATGTCACATGGGGAAGTGGAGGAGGGGGAGAGACAAAGAGAAGGAAGGAGGGAGGGAGAGAGGAAGAGAGAGAAGGGGGGAGGAGGCCCAAGAGCAGACCTTGACCTTGACCTTTGTTGCTGGTAATTTGGAAGAGACCAGAACCATCGAGCCTGACACCTCCTGCCTGTGGGACCCTGGGCAAGTCACTTAACCCCAACTGCCTCAGGAAAAAGAAGAAATCTCAAGGGCGTTGGTGGTGATGGGGGCAGGCGGTGTAGACCACTTTCCCCCAGGAGCTGGGAAGGTGGGAGGCCCAAAGGGGGAGGGGTGTTTCTGTTTGTGGGGCACGTGGGGGAGCTGGGGAGAGATGAGGGAGGGGGGACGCTGTGGCCCCACCTTTCTAGGTGCCCCATGCTGCCCGTGGTGGGGAGGGGGGGAACCGAGCGTCTTTGGTCACTCTTGGCCTCCTCCGGCCTCTAGGCCAATGGCGGCCTCCGGCCCGGGCCCCAGCGCCCTCCCAGTTCCATTCCAACCAGTTGGCTACTGGGCCCGAGCCCTGCCCTGGTGGGTAACGGGCCTGGGGAGCCCTTCTCTCTCCCCCTCCTCCCCCGCCGGGAGTCAGCAGGCCCTAGCGAGAAGTGGCTGCCGGAGCAGGAGAGCCTCCCTTCCCCCTGCCCTCCCCCACTCCCTCCTCTCCCATCCCCTACACTGTGGGAAGCCTGGGAGCATCTTTCTCAACTCAGGGACCTTGGAGGCCGTGACGGGACCCTTTGGGGCAGCCTGGACCCCTAGACGGAGGGTCAGGAGAGATTTGACAGATGGGGAAACCGAGGCTCAGCAGAATAGGGATGGCCCCCTAGAAGGATGAGACCTTGTTCCCAAACTGACAGCGGGGCGGGCCGGCGCCCCTAACCACTGGGCTGCTCTCCCAGGCCGGCCTAACTTGGGACCTTGGGCAGCCGGGCTCTCCCACCCCACCCCCACTCTTGTCAGGAGGCCCCCCTTTTGTTAAGCGCCAGCTGACCTTGGGCCCCAGGCGGCCCATTCGGAAAGCGCCCCGGTTTTAATGTATGCAAATGTATGCTAATGTATGCGGAGGCGAAACCCAAATTCCATTGGCGAGGTGTCCTTAGCAACTTGGCTCTATCTGGGTCAGCCCCCCCCTCCCCCAGGGAGTGCCCGGGGCGCGGCCCCGAGGGGCTCTGCTCATCCGGGAGCTGCGGATTCAGGAGGGGGAGGGGGGCTGGAATCCCCTGGGCCCTGCGGGGGTGGGGGGGAAGCCCAGGGAGCCCCCGCGAGGAGCCGGGGTGCCCGGGGGCAGCTCCCTGAGAAGGGGGCCCTGGCACTGCAGGCTCCTGTTGGGGAGGCAGCTCCTGAGAGGGAGCCCGGCCCGGGTCCAGCGCGTTCTCCCCAGCTGTGGGACTGCAGGCCGCGTGGGGGGCGGGGCGCAGAGCCCCCGCCCGGCTCCTCTGCCGACCTTCCCTGTGACCTTGGGCAGGCCTTAGGGAGGCTTTGCAAACCTGCAGTTTGACCCACTTGTTCGGAGTGTCTGTAAAACGGCCTCCCCGGGCCTCATCCGCGTCCTCCCGGGGAGGCCGGAGGGAGCGAGCTCTGGAGCCAAGCCTGAGCCCCCGGGTCCGCGGCGTGATTTGTAACAATAAAGGAGGGACTTGCCTTGCGAGTGATGAGCCCCTCGCTCGGGAGTGTTCCCGGGGACCCACCGAGGGGCCTCCCCTCCCGGGCTGGAGGCTGGCCGTGCCGGCCTCCCCACCTTCCGCTGCTGAGGTTTAGGGACTCTGACTGATGGGGGGCGGGCCCAAAGCTGGGGGAGGGAGCCCCTCGCTCCTGGAGGCCCCGGGGCAAGGGGAGACGGAGTGGAAGGGACGACCTGGAGGCCCTCCCGGCCCCCTCCCCACGTGCACAGGCAGGGAAGCGGGGCCTGAGCCGCGAGGGCCTCGAGGGCCGCCTTGGGCTTTATTTGTTCCCAGAGGCCACAGGGAGCCCCCGAGCCTGGGAGAGCAGGGGAGGCCGCGGCCTCTGCAGGAGGAGGGCTTCTGGGGGGTTCGGAGAGTTGGGTCAGAGGGGGAGGGGAGGGGAGGCGAAGCCCGGGGGCACCGGGGAGCCAGCTTCCTGCAGGCGGGGCAGATGCACGGGACACACGCGCACGCGCACATGCAAGAGCCCCCCACCCACCCCCGCAGACGCGCGGGCACCTCCTGCCCTCACAGAAGCACGCCCTGACCTACGGGGCTCACACCCTGCAGCCCTGCACGTGTACAGTCGTGCACTCGCACGTGCGCGCACACAGACACACCGCTCCCTGGGCGGCCCAGCCTGGCGGGAAATGGACTGGTCTCCTCCCACGCCCCCAGCTGTGCGCCTGCCAGGCCCCGCCCCTTCCCGGACCTCAGTTTCCCTCTGAGAGGTGGGGAGGGGCTGGGCCTCTCGGCCCCTTTCCCCTCCCGATTTTTCAGCGGAGGCAGCGGGGCCCAGCCGCCCGCCCCGCCCCTTTGGGGACCTCGGCCCTGCTCGGGCCCCTCAGCAGTTGGAGCAGCACAGGGGGGTGGGGGCACGAGCTCCTCTGCCTCAGTTTCCCCGGTCCAAAATGAGGGAAAAGAACCTCGGACTATTTGCTCCCGCCCTCTCCCAGACGCCTCTCACGCCTGTGACCTCAGACACACCCTGACCCCGTCCGGTTCCGCTCCCCGCCCCGGTGCCGGTTCTGGGGTCAGTCCAGAGGAGAGGGGGGGATGAGTCTGCCCTGGCCGGGCCCTCAGGGGGCTGGGGAGGGGGAGGGGCAGAGCCCTGGGCCCCGGATGTGGGGAGCCGGGAGTCACAGAACCCTTCCTCACAATCCCGGCCGTCTGCACGGTGGGGACCCTCCCGTCCCTGGAGGCTTCCAGCAGAGGCCGGATGCCCCCCCCATGCCCCAGGTGCCCAGTTACAGCTTTCCTAGGAGGGGCTTTACTCGGTGATTTGGGGGAGGGGCTTTATTTGGTGACTTGGGGAGGGGCTTTATTTGGTGACTTGGGGAGGGGCTTTATTTGGTGACTTGGGGGAGGGGCTTTACTCGGTGACTTGGAGGAGGGGCTTTACTTGGTGACTTGGGGGAGGGGCTTTACTTGGTGACTTGGGGAGGGGCTTTACTCGGTGACTTGGGGAGGGGCTTTACTCGGTGACTTGGGGAGGGGCTTTACTTGGTGACTTGGGGAGGGGCTTTACTCGGTGACTTGGGGAAGGGGCTTTACTTGGTGACTTGGGGGAGGGGCTTTATTTGGTGACTTGGAGGAGGGGCTTTACTCGGTGACTTGGGGGAGGGGCTTTACTTGGTGACTTGGGGGAGGGGCTTTACTCGGTGACTTGGGGAGGGGGCAGAGAATGGAGCGTCTTGCCCTCTGTTGTTCTTGAGACGTCAGCGCCGTTCCCGGGCCCTTGGTACTGAGAAGGTCGCCGCTGTTCAGAGTCAGCGCTCCCTGTTCCCCGACGGCCTGGAGCCGGCCACGTGCGGCTCCCCTCGGGGGTGACGGCACCTCCTCCCTCCTCATCCTCCCAAAGGCCGCCATCCCCGAGAGAAGCCACGTGACCCGCCATGGTGGGATGTCGGAGCCAGAGAGGGGAGGGACCGGCCGCTGGAGCTCAGGTTCGGGGCTGGGGCGCTGTGGAAAGTCCTCTGCTCCTGGCCTCAGTTTCCCCTCGGTGAAATGGGCGACTTGTCCCGGCCGCAGTGCCTGTTTGCTCTCTCGCCTTAGGTGCCCCCTTGTCCCCTCATCAAGCTACTGGCTGGGTAGGTGCCGGGCAGTGATGGGGTGCCCCGCCTGGGGCAGTGATGGGGTGCCCCGCCTGGGCCAGCGCCTCGAGGACTTCCCTCCTGGCACCTCCTGTGGCAGGCCTGGCCTGTTTGCCCCATTTTACAGAAGGGTAAGCTGAGGCCCTCACGGGCACCGAGTTGAGCCACGCTGGGCCCGCTGCGTGTCCCCGTCCAGGGTGTTGCTGCTGCTTCCCTGAGGCGGGGTCTGGCCCGAGTGGGGAGCAGGTAGCCAAGGCCTAGAGTCGCAATGGGGCCTTCGGGGTCCACTCGTCCTCATCTCCATTTTACTGGCGGAAAGACTGAGGCTGCGAGAGGCCAAGTGGCGGGGCTGAGCCGCAGAACAAAGAGGGACGGAGTCCAGACCCCTCCGGCCTTCCGTGGCCGCGGTCTGGCCGGGGAAGGAGCGGCCGCTGCCGAGATGGGCCCCGGGCCAGGTCCCGGCTCCAGTTAGGTGACCACAGGCGGCCCTCGGGGGCTGCGGCCCGAGGCTGACCTCTGCGGCTTTTGCTCCAAGGTCACGGGGAGTTAGGACTTAAACTGTGGGCCCTGGCTTGGGGGGAAGCGGCCCTGGTGGCTCTGACCCGGGCCTGGCGGTTCTGATCCAGTTCTGGCGACTCTGACCCGGCCCTGGAGCCCTGGGCTGGGCCTGCCCCCCCCCCCCCTTTCCCGCCTCCTCCTCCCCAAGGCCGGGCAGGGATGGGGAGCGGGACGGACCCGGGACCCGGAGGCAGGAAGTCCGGGGCTGGGGAACTGGGGGTCCCTAAAGATCGGCCCCCATCTTAGGGATGGGGAAACCGAGACCCAGAGGATGGGGGTGGGGAGCCCGGCCCGTCCCAAGCACCGGCCACGGCCCCAGGAGGGAGGGCTTGGCCGCCTCCCCATCCTCCTCCAGTCCGGCCGTGTGAAAAAGCAGCCAGGAGATCTGAGTTCAACTCCTGCCTGAGTGATCTGTGAGCCTCAGTTTCCCCATCAGAAAAGCAGGGGGGCTCCCACTGGCCTCGGGGGTCTCCGGCGGCCTCGGTCGCTGCCGGGCGGATCTGAGGAGACCCCGGCATCCCCTCTGTCCCTGGGAAAGCCCCTCCGCTTCTCTGGGACTCGGTTTCCCCCTCTGTAGAACGAGGTCGGGTCCGAGAGCCGAAGCCTCGTGGTTCTGTGCCGGGGCCCAGCCCGGCCACCCCACCCCCCGACGGACCCCTGGCAACTGATGACGTCTCCGTGACGATGGCGCCGGGCACGCCGGGGGGCCGGGCCGGCATCGGGCCGGATCCCGACTCTTGCCCGTGGCCTGTGCACCAGTGAGTTCCCCTGTTTGCTCCTCAGTTTACCCGTCTGTAAAAATGGGAGTTCGGGCCGGACATCCCCTTGGTTCCCTCCGACCCCACGTCCGATCGGGGCCGTCACGTCCCGCCCAGCTTCGGCTCCGGGATTCTCTGTAGCCGCAGATCACAGGGAGACTCGGTTTCCTTCCCCACACACCAGGGGTGAAGCTGAGGCCGGCTCCCGTCGGCTTGGGTCCGAGGCCTTCGGGTGGACCCCGAGCCCCTCGCCGGGGCCGTCTGTCACCCCAGCGTCCCGCGGGCCTTCGGGGGCCGGGCTGACCTTTGGCTGGCCCGCCGTCCTCCCGAGGCTTTTCCCCTCCCCTTCCCGGGGCCGGCCCCTCCTCGCCCCTCTCTGTCTCCTCGGCGCCCTCCTCTCCCGGGCCCCGGTGCCAGGCCCGCCGCGGCTGGGCGCCCGCCAAGACAAACCCACCGGAGCGCCGCGCTCGCTATTTGTCTTAGAGATTAACTGCGCGGGACGTGGGGGGGGGGGGACATCTGCCTTTGATTAGGGAGACCTGTGGTTCCCGGGCCCCGGCCCAGAAGTGGGGGAGGGGAACGAGCCGCCTGCCGGGTGGGGAGGGAAGGGGTCTGGGGGCCAAGCACCCGCCTCCCTGCCCGGGGGTCCTCGATCTCGGTGGGGAGAGAGGGACGGTGCGTCGGGAGGGCGGAACAGTGGGGGCAAAGGCGTGGAGGCGGTAAAAACAAGAATAGACTGTGCCGTGTGCAGGCGGAGGAATAGGAGGTGAGGCTGGACGGAGGGACTCCCAGTTTGGAGGTGAGAGGAGTCTTAAATCCCATCTGGCTCCAGCCCTTCTTCTAGGCAAGAGATCGCCTCAGGCTGCTTCCGTTAATCATAAGCATTTATTAAGCGCTTCCTGTGTGCCCCACAGGCCCAGTGCTGGGTATTGGGAGTCCCAGGCAGAAAGCCTGGTCAATAAGGAGGGAGGAGGGCAATGAGAGACGGTGGGTGGGAGAGGGATGGCGCCCCCTGAGAAGGGGACTGAGGAAGCCCCCAGGGGGAGGTGGGGAGGGGAAGGGAACTGGGTAAGGGACGCCCACTAGTGTTTGTGGTGCGGGACTGCAGCTCAGAGAGAGGTAAGGGCCGGAGGGAGGACCTTTGAGACAGTGAACCCACGGAGCCGACGTCCGGGGCAAGATCCGAACTCGGCTCCCCCCGGACCCGAGCCCACCGTCCTAGCCAGTTTGCCGCCAACCTTACTCAGGCCCGGGAACGTCGAGAAACTGGCCCCGGGGAAGTCCCGAGTGCGAGTCTGGCCGCAGGTGCTGCGAGTCGGAGCGGGTCCCGGTGCTGCAGTCAGCCTCGGTCTCCCCATCTGTAAAATGGGTATGATGGTATCCCCAACCCCCAGGACCGGTGTGGGGCTCCAATGAGTTATCTACATATGCAAACGCTGCTTCTTCTCACATCTGTAACTTAAAGAAAGCCTCCCCCGCCCTCACTTCCCACCATGCTCCCCACCCATGACCCTCCTAAAGCCTCCCCCTGTGCCGGCCGCTGCTCCTCTCCCCCCCCCCCCCCAGGGATCAGGTGCCTCTCTCTCCCTCAGGGGCCGTTCCCGGTCTCGGGGGAGGGGGGCACTCGTGGGGGTCTGAGGGCTCCGGCTCAGACCCGGCTGGGCTTTGTGGGCCCCGAGCTCCCCGCGGCCTCTGAGGGCTGAGTGGGGACGAAGCTTCCCCGGCGGGGGCCGGTAACCGGAGAGGCCGCCGCCCCCCGGCTCCCGGACGTCCGGGCAGAAAATAGCCGGCCGGGCCTCCGGCGGCTCGGCCTTCCCAAATTAGGGCCCCACCTGTGGGAGCCGCTCGGGGCCGGCCGCCGGCCCGGCTCCTTCCGGAAACCGAGTCTGCCCCGGCCCCGCCCCCGTCACCCCCCCTCCCCCCGTGCCCCTCGTCCCCGGCTGCCATGTAGCTTTCTCAGCCGTACCCCCTTCCGCTGGCCGGCCGTCTGTCCGCCCGTCCCTCTGTCCGGCCAGTGACTTGCTGTGCACCTGCTCGTCTGCATTTGTCTGGTGGGTGGTTTATGTGTCCACATGTCTGTGTCTCTCTGCTGTCTGTCCAGCTCCCTCTTCTCTGTCCTCCGTCTGGCTGACTGCCCGGCCCTCCCCTATCTCTCTATCTCCCCGTAGCCACCGAGCTCTCTCCACCCAACTGTTTCTCCTTCCAGCCACCTCGCCACCTTCTACCATCCGTCCGGCCTCCTTCCTTCGTCTGTCTGTCCATTCAGCTGTTCCTTCATTCATTTATCCTCCTTCCTTCCTCCCTCCCTCCCTCCCTCCCTCCCTCCCTCCCTCTCTTCCTTCCTTCCTCCCTTCCTCTCTTCCTCCCTCCCTTCCTTCCTCCCTCCCTCCTCCCTTCCTTCTTTCCTTCCTCCACCCTCCCTTCCTTCCTCCTCCCTCCCTCCCTTCCTTCCTTCCTTTCATCTGTCCATCCGTCCGTCTGTCCCCCCTTCACCCCTCCAGTGTAAGCTCCGGGCTGGCGCACGCGCACTCAGATCCCCGTGCTCCCTCCCCTCACGGAGCTCCCAGCACGGGGCCGGGCCCCGCCTCGCAGGCCTCTCGGGCGCCGCCCCTGTCGTGTGCCCCCCACGCTCCCCGAGTGGAGAGCCAGTCCCTGCTCTGGGCCGCGTGATGGGCAGAATATTTCCAGAAATAAGATCATAGATTTGCAGCCTCCCCCATTTTACAGATGAGGAAACTGAGGCCCCGATAAGTGGAGTGGTCGGTCAGTAGCGGCGGGACCGCGGGCTCGGGGGCTGCCGGGCAAGGCCGTGCGCGCTGCCGCGAGGAGGGCAGAAGGTCCCGGAGGCTCCGGGCTCGGTCCCGGCTCAGCTGGAGTTTTGTGGTCTCCCGAGTACCCGGTTTATAAAGAATGTCGGACACCTAGAGCATGATGGGCTGGAAGCGCCGCAGAGCGCTCGCTCACTGACTCGGGGGGGGCCTGGGGGTCGGGCACAGGAGCTGTGTTCGAGGAGCTGCGGGGATGGAAGCGCGAGCCTCTTCCCGCCTCTGGGGCTGGAGGTGGAGAACGAGCTGTGAACGCCGGCTTGGCGTCCAGATTCCCGGGGGGTGGGGCCCGGGAGCCCCGAGTGAAGGTCCGGGGCCGCCCTTGGCGGGGGCTGCCGGCCCTAAAACTGGGGGCGGGGCGCTGGCGGGAGGAGGTGACTCCCCGCGGGGCTGCCAGGAGCCCGGGGGCAACGAGGCCGCGGATCCGGAGCCCGGCACGCGGCAGGCACTTAATGCTTGGTGACACTGACCATGGAGAGCAGGGAGGGGATTAATGTGGGAGAAGACTGGAGAGACAGGAGGAGGCACGTTATTAGGCACTTCTTGTATGCGCGCTATGGTGCAGAGGGTAGGGGGCAGGAAGACAGAAATGGAACGGTCCCTGGCCTGGGAGGGCTCCTGTCCTCCTGGGAGGAGGATGCTCAGATGATTGGCTGAGGGGGTGGCGGGGGTCAGGGGTCATGGCTGAGAGGGCGGTGGGGGTTGGGGGCCACGGCTGAGGGGGTGGTGGGGGTCGGGGGTCACGGCTGAGGGTATAGGGGGGTCGGGGGCCACGGCTGAGGGTATAGGGGGGTCGGGGGTCACGGCTGAGAGGGTGGTAGGGGTCGGGGCCCCATGCCATCGGGACCGGGCAGCCTCTCAATACCTGTCTCTTCCCTGCATCCTAGGAACAAAGTCCAGGCAACCAGACGTCCCTGGCGATGATGCAGGAGCCCCAGGAGATGGTCGAGGAGACGGTGACCGTGGAGGAAGACCCCGGCACGCCCACGTCCCACGTGTCCATCGTCACGTCCGAGGATGGCACCACCAGGAGGACGGAGACCAAGGTGAGATGGGGCCCAGCGGGCAGGGTCCTCCCCACCCCTTGGGGGCGCGGGAGGCTCGGGCCTCCTTCCCGGCTGCACCGCGGGCACAGGATTTGGAGACAAGAAGGCCCGGATTCAAATCCCGCCCCAAACGCTTATTGTCAGACCCTGGGCGACGCTATCGAGTCACTTAATCTTCGGGCCTCAGTTTCCCTCTTTGTAAATGAGGGGATTGAACGGCCTCCTAAGGACCAGTTGACGTCTATGATCATCCTGGGCTAGTCCTTGCTCTGTGTGAAGCACCAGAGCCGTCTGTAATACTGAAGGTCTCTGACCAAGATGGCGGCGGGGCCCACGGCTCCCGGCTCCCGCTCTCCCTTTCGCCTGTGCCGGGTCTTCTCTCCCTCCGGCCTCCCCTTTGCCTTTCGCTCATTCTGTGAGCATTGAATCCGCCCCTAAACGGGCCCTGGAGCGCATTGAAGTCCCACGATGCTCTGTCCCACCCGTCATCTTTTTTAGACCATTCGCGTGTGGTCGGCCTCCTTCCCTCCTTCTACTTTTCGGCCGAGCCGGCCGCCTCTCTGGGCTCCAGCTTCGGCGTTCGTCTCCCGTCTCCGGCCTTTGTCCCTCTGGGACGCCCTCCCTCTTCGCCTCTGACCTTTTGGACCCCAATATTCCCTCAAGACTTAGCTCAAGCGCCGCCTCTTACGTCCCCCATCGCGGGGAGCCTCTCTCGTTTCCCAGAATCCCTTTGGTATTGACTTCATTTTCTCTTTCCCCACGAAATCTAAACTGCCTGAGAACAGGGGCTGAAGATGCTTTTATTAAGCGCCCAGCGTCCCTCTCGTTTGGCTCAGGGTTCGGTACACAGAAGGGCATAATAAATGCTTATTGATCCATTGACTGTGTTCATGTTTCTCTGGAGTAGAAAGAAGCTTCCTGAGGGCAGGACTTATTATTTCCTTCTCCAGCTTGCATTCTTCTCTTGAAGCACATGCTCAGTGAAAGGATGTGAATGAAGGATGCGACCTCTTGGATTTTTTTTGCTGAGGTATTTGGGGTTAAGTGACTTGCCCAGGATCACACAGTTAGGACTAAGGCCAGATTTGAACTCACGTCCTTCTGACTTCGGGGCTGGGGCTCTGTCCCCTGCCCCGTCTAGCTGCCCTTAAAGATCTGGGACTCCCCTTTTTTTTGGCCTTTCTTTGTATTTCCAGCACCTGACATACAGTCGGTGTTTAATAAATGCTCTTTGGCTGACTGCTTAGCTGTCCCTTCTGGCTTTAGGACTATAATCCCGTGCATACAGGTAAACATAAATACTGGACTATAAAAAGAGCCTTTCAAATGGGAGAGTGATAAAGGAGGCGGGGGAGGCCCTTGTCAAGGGCTAGGAGGCGGAGGAGAGGATGTGAGCCCGGCGTGGGTGCGGAGCGGGGAGACGAGGGGGCAGGGCAGGGGAGGCCCACTCGTCAGGGATGGAAGCGCAGGAAGGCTTTGAAGGAGAATCTCTGTCAGCAGGGTGGAGAAAAACCAATCTGTTTTTAAAGGTGGGGGTTAAATGACTTGCTCAGGATCACACAGCTAGGAAATGCTGGATTTGAACTCAGGCCTTTCTCCCCTTAGGTCCGGTGTTCCACATACCTTGCCCCTATTGATTCCATGTCACCAGCTCCATTTTATATTCAAACTGAGGCTCAGAGATCAGTGACTTTCCTTTGTCCAGCGTTCTATATACCACCTTGCCACCTGGCTGCCCCTATTGATTCCATGTGCCGCCACCCCATTTTACAGATTGAGAAACTGAGGCTCAGAGAGATTAGGTGACTTCGGACTCCTGATTTGACCGACCGCGCAGCTGCTTGACCCTCGGAACTGGGATGCCGGGCCGGCCAGCCCATTGTGGCCGCCGAGTCGGGCCACGGGTAGAGCCCCGCGAGGGCCGGGGAGGCCAGCGGAGGCCAGCGGCAGAGGCCGCCGAGGCCCGAGCTGAGCCGCGCCAACACACGCCTGGGCCGCGGCTCGCCGGCCCTGACGATGGCTGAGCTGAGGACCACGGACAGGGGCCTGCTGCCCCCCGCTGGGGAAAGGAGGAGATGCTCCTGAACTTCCTCTTCCCTTTCATCTTTAGCCTCTTGGGAGTTTAACACGAATCTCATTTGTGACTTTGGAAAATAGCGTGCGATAAGAAACAAGCACTTATTAAGTGCTTACTGTGTGCCGGGCCCCGGCCCGAGTTCATGGCATCCTCACGGGCTGCCGGGCGGGGCCGCCGCTGTCCTCCTGCTCCTCATCTTGTAGTTGAGGACCCCGGGTCGGGCAGGTCACGTGACTCACCGGGGTCCCACAGCTAGGAAGTGTCCGGTTTGGAGGGAACGCGGGGTTTCCTGCCTCCAGGCTGGATCTCTCTGCGTTCCATCACCAGCTGCCAGGTACTCAGTGACAGAAGCTGGATCTGAACTCAGGGCCTGGGACTTGTTGCCGTGCCGCCCGCGGCCGACACTCCCTCGTCAGGGACGTTGTTGAGGAGGTGGTCGCTAAGATGCCTGGAGTGTGGGGGGAAGGGCATCCCCGGAGGAATCTGCCAGGAGGTCCCGCTGGCGCGGCTGCTGGCATTTGTACAGCACACCCGGCAGAGGGAACAGCCCGGGCAAAGGCCTGGTGGCTGGAGCGGAAGAGTCCGCCCCGATCATAAGAGAAAAGGAAGCTGGAGGGGGGATGTGGGTGTGCTTGCCCAGGCTGACCTTACACTGTGGAGTCCAGCTGGAGAATGGGTGTAAAGGTGTCGTGTGCATGAGGAAGTCTCCCCCCTTAGAATTTGGGCTCCTTAAGGACACAGCAGGTGCTTAATAATTGCTTGTTGCTTTATTAACGACCCAGTGCAGAGTGAAGCAGGAGATGTGGGTGGGGCGCTCCACCTTTTGGATTTTGAGATTTGGTGAGGCTGTGAAATGGCGGGAGTCTGGGGCCTCTCCCCCCTTCCTCCCGAGGGAGGCTGGGGCATTTGAAGGCCGGACGGGGTCATCCAGCGGTTATACATGGCCTGTGCAGCAAACCGGCCCGGGGAAGCGTGGGGGTGGGGGCGAGGCCCAGCCTCCCTCCCTCCGCGACGTTCCCTTGGCGCACTGTTTGTTTGTCGCCCGAGGAGGCTCTGCCGGGATCTCTGGGAAGGGCCGGGGGGCAGTAAGGAAAGACGCCGAGAAAGCGTGGGGCGGGGAAGCGGGCCGGAGGCGCTCGGTCCGACGGGTCCCGGGCCGGCCGCTGACCCCTCTCTTCTCCCCGCAGGTCACCAAGATGGTGAAGACGGTGACCACGAGGACGGTGCGCCAGGTTCCGCTGGGCCCCGACGGGCTCCCGCTCCTGGACGGCTCGCCGCCCCTGGGCAGCTACACCGACTCCATCGACCGGCGCTACCTGAAGAACGGCGAGCGCTTCCTCCCGCCCCAGGCCTCCTCCACCCTGACCCGCTCCTACAACAGCTACGGGGAGGGCCCCGACGGGCCCTACCGCCCCTTCCACGCCCACGACGCCGGCGCCGGCTACGGGGGCGCCGAGCTGCCCGACGGCTACGGCAGCCTGTCCCGCGGGGTGGGCTACCGGCCCCGCTACGCCTACGTCCCCGGGAGCGGCTACCGGCCCGAGGACGGCAGCTACACCCTGCCCGGCCGCAGGGAGGCCTACGGGCCGCCCGGGGCCCAGCCCCAGGCGCCCCCCGGGGGCGGCGGCCCCGACCTCACTGTGGGCGGCCGCTCCCAGCCGGAGAGGTTCCAGCCCGAGCCCTACGGGCTGGAGGACGACAACAGGAGTCTGGGCGTGGACGACGAAGGCTACGAGCTGGACCCGGACTACTCCACCGTGAACCGGCGGCTGCCCGTGGGGGTCCCCGAGAGAGGCCGGCCGCACAAGGGCAGGTAACCGCCCCCTTCGGGGCTCGGGGCCGGGGGGAAAATCCGCCCGCTCCTCGGAGGCTCCGGGCCCCCCGCTCTTCCCAGCTCCTGAACCTCAGCTGGTCAGAGAGCAATTATTAAGCACCGACTGTGTTCTATGTATATATTCACACACATACACATATATTTATATACACACATGTATGTGAGTATAGATACATGTATGTACGTATGCGTATCTGTGTCTATATCTAAATCAAAGCAGGAGCGATAGGAAAGCCCAGGAGGGGGCATCGGAAGTAAGCTGGGACTTACCAAAAGCCAGGGAGGTTCCGTGGTCAGAGCAGTCCGGGCACAGGGGACGCCAGGGAGGACGCCCAGAGCCGAGAGGGGGCCCCGGCCAGAAGCGGATGTGACGGGGAGGGAGGTGTGAGAAGACGGAAAGGGAGGAGGGGGCGGTCGATGGAGGGCTTTGAAGGCCAAGCAGAGCTCTGTGGATGGGATCGTGGGGCCACGGGGAGCCCCGGGAGTTTATTGAGTGAGGGTGCCACGATTGGGCCAATTTTCCAACGCTCGCTGGCCCCATTGGCGGTTTTCTTGGCTTTGCCGTTAGCTTCTCCTGCTCATTTTACAGAAGAGGAAAGTGAGGCACACAAAGTAAGATGGGCCCGGGGTCACCCAGCTAGGAAGTGTCTGAGGCCGGATTCGAACTCAGGGCGATGAGTGTTCCTGACTGCAGGCCAGACGCTCTGCGCACTATGGCGCCCACGGATAACAATGATAATGATAGCCGACAATTCTACAGCACCTACTGTGTGCCAGGTGCCGTGCCGAGCGCTTTACAGCGCTTTACATCTGATCCTTGCAACAAGCCCGGGAAAAGGCGCTGTGATTGCTCCCATTTTACAGATCAAGGAAACTGAGGCAAATAATGCCACTAAGTGATTAGTTGGTGTCTAGGGCCAGATTTGAACTCGAGGCTTCCCGAACCCAAGCCCGTCGTACGCCTCTCCTGGCCCTTTCTCCTCAAACTGGGCACACCTGGGCCCCGCTCTCAGCGTTGCTGCGGTGGTTTGTGGGTTTCCGGAGCATTTGTGTCCACGCTTGGAGAGCTGGCAGGGACCTCAGAAGCCGTACGGGCCTACCCAGAAGCGCCCGAGTCCCTTCTGCCACGTGGGCATCTGGCCTCTGCCCGGAGACTCCCAGGAGGGGCGGGAGCCACGGTCTGTGGTGGCGGCCCGTTCCCCACCGCTTCCCCTCAGGCCTTCCCGGTACCGTCTCAGGCCGAGCCCGGGCCGCTTGCCCTGAGGTGGGCCCCCCGAGGGCCCTCTGAGTGACAGACGGCCCCAACCACCCCCTTTCCACGTCATTTCTTCTCTGCACGTTCCGTGTCCGACGGACGTGGTGTTTTTTTTAGTTCTTTCCACCGCACTTGACTCTTGACCCCGTTTGGGGTTTTCTTGGCAAGGACGCCGCAGTATTTCCTTCTCTGGCTTAATTTAGACAAGAAGTCTGAGGCAGACGGGGCAAGGGGACCTGCTCAGGGTCCCACAGCCGGCACGTCTGCCTTAGAGGATAACTTCCCTACCCCGGCCCTTGCTCCCGTTAGCTGCCCCCATTAGGGTTAGGCTTCTTGGAGGCCAGGATTATTTCCCCTGGGCGGAACTGGGAGCCGGTGTTTGTTCTAAATACCTATCACGGTGCCCGGCACGTAGTAGGTGCTTTATAAGTACTGTTTGATGGCACACATCCAAACCTCTCCTTTTATAGGAAGAAAGGAAACGGCTCTGTCGTGTTCACTTTAGTTCTTTAAGCATTTATTAAGCACTTACTGAATGCATTCCCTGGGAATACAAAGACGAAAAGCTAACAGACCGAGAAGCTTCCCTTCCACCTGCAGGGACAACGTGGACCGAACAAATGGGAGGTGAATTTCATTTGAGAGTAGGTGGGAGAGGAGGGCCTGCGGCTGGCAGGGTCCCCAGGTCCCCAGCTGTGGTAAAACTGCAGTGTGAATCCTGCTGATCTTAGTCCAGATGCATGGCTCTTTCTGCCCACCCCCTTATCCCCAAACCTCTCAGCAGCTCTTGTGGCCTGTTAAATAATCCCGGCTCCTGAGGCCGCCATTCAGGGCCTCAGCCTATCTCTCTAGGCCTCTGTCAGTGGCGATTCCCCCTTTTTCTGGCTGTATTACATACTTTCCCACCTCTGCACCTTTGCTCACATTGTTTCCTACTCCAGGGATTCCCTTTTCCTTTTTGACTGCCTCAGAATCCAACCTTCAAGGCCTAACTAAAAGCTGCCTCTCCTCTCAAAGCCTTCCTTGCCCCGCCCCCCCCTTGCACCGAGTCACTGATAGAGAGCTCTGGATCCTCGGACCCTGGCCCGGGCTGGGAAGTCATTTCCAGGCTTCCCAACAGGCCCCTCCCCTGCCCTAGGACCCGGTGCTTTGTGCACATCAGGTCCTTCCTCCCCATCTTTGCCACTCTCTGTCACTGGCCAGTGCGACTGTATACAGGAGGTGCTCAAAGAGGAGATACTGAGTAGGGAAAAGAAAAGGTCCAGAGCCCAAGCAGACCGACGGAGCCCCAGGCCCCCGTTTCTCTGTCTGTCAGCCCGGAATTGTTCACTGTGTGGAGGTGGCTGCCCGGGGCTGTGCCAGGAAATGCAGCACAGACGCGTTTCCCTACCTGGATGGGGAGCAGGAGGAACAGACTCATTACAATAATAGCAACTACATCGATAGAGCGCTTTAAATTTGTAAAGCACTTTACAATGATTATTTCCAGATCCCCATTTTACAGATGAGGAAACCGAGGTAGACATAATCCAAGGGACTTTTCCAGGGTCACAGACTCTGTGTTCCACATCTTTCTCACTCCAGACACCCTATCCTGAGCACCATATAGCCGTCCCTTCAGCTCTGCTCATTCTGAAGCTAGTGAGAGTATAGGGAATGCGAGGTCTTCTGTCACATAAATCCGGCCTGCCTCAGTTTCCCTGGCTGTGGAATGGCAAGAAAGCACCTTCCCCGGCATCACGAGAGTCAGATGAGTTAATGTATGTGAAGCTCTCCACGGACCTCCTGGCACGACATAATCATGAACGATGATCATGGCGTCCACTTTGGACCATCCCCTCGGCTCTGCCGATCACTCGCAATGGAGCAGATTGAGGCTCAGGGGTGGGACTAGACTTCTCCAAGGGGTCGCATCCCAGAGATGGCATTTGATCCCAGGTCTTCTGCCCTCCTGCCAAATCCAACATTTTTAAAGCATTTATTAAGTGCTTACTGTGTTCTGGGCTCTGTGTGGAGATAGAATGGAAGACAAAAAAGTCTCTTTTCCCAAGAGGCACGTGGTCTCGGGAGACCACGCAGAGAGCTGAAAGGACTCCCGGGGGCATTGCAGGGATATTCAGGAGGTCTGCAAGGAGGTCTAGAGGAGAGATGTCAGGTGGTTATGGGCGGAACCGGCCCCTAGAGCGGTGGGACTCCGGGGCGAGGAACCCGTGGCGTGACCGCGTTCTGTGAGGGTCCCACAGGACGTGGCAGGTTTATGTTCTTGGCCCTAGGCTCCGCCTCCCCCTTCCCGGCCCGGGCAGTCGGGGCAGAGGTTCCTCATCGCCTTTTGTTCCCTCGCCTCCTCAGAGCCTACGAGGAGCCGTCCGAAAGCGAGATGATCGACGAGCGGATCCCCTACGTCCACGGCGGCTACGCCGCCCCGCTGGCGCAGCCCGAGAGGGGCAGCATGGCCAGCATCGACCGCCTGGGCAAGCGCTCCCCCTCCATCGACAGCATCCGCAAGGACCCTCGGTGGCGGGACCCGGACCTGCCGGAGGTGATCGCCATGCTCAGCCACCCCATCGACCCCGTCAAGTCCAACGCGGCCGCCTACCTGCAGCACCTGTGCTACGAGAACGACAAGATCAAGAAGGACGTGCGCCACCTGAAGGGCATCGCCATCCTGGTGGGGCTGCTGGACCACCCCAAGGCCGAGGTGCACCGGCGCGCCTGCGGCGCCCTGCGCAACATCTCCTACGGCCGCGACCACGAGAACAAGGTGGCCATCAAAGGCTGCGACGGCATCCCCGCCCTCATCCGCCTCCTGCGCAAGACCAACGACATGGAGGTGCGGGAGCTCATCACCGGTGAGTGGGGAGGCGGCTCCCTGAGTGGTCAAGCTCTCCACACCCAGCCCCCCTTCCTCCTGGCCCCTGGCCCAGCCCATCCCCTGTTCTCGCCCAATTCCCACCCATGCTCATCCTCCATCTGCGTTCTCCCCATTCCCCTGCCTTTCTCGGCCTTTCCTTTTCCACCCTTCCCCGTTCCTCTTCTCATCCCCTTCTCCTCCATCCTCATTTCAGCCCCTCGCCCAGCCCCGGTCCATTCCCAATTTTCCGCACGGCCATCCTCGGGCTTCATCCCCGTCCCACGTTTCCTTTCGGAAGTCCAGGTTCACCCCATGTTCATTCTCAGCTCTTTTTCCGTACTGAATTTAGCTCCTTCTCCTGCCTTCTGGCCCTCACCCCATTTCCAGTCAGATTCTCACCCTTTCCCTCAACTCTGTCCCCAGTCACGTCTCTTTCCTTTCTCCCCACCCCCACCCCCGACCCATTCCCGTGTTCATTTGCATCCCCATCATCCCCAGACTTTCCTCTGCACCCCCAGCTTTTATTCCCTATCCTAACCATTCCATTCCCGAGCCTTGTCCCTGTTCCCGCTGTTCCCTCACATCCGCCCCTGCCCCGACTCCCGCTCGGTTTCAGTGCTGGCCCTTAGCCACGAGCCTGACCCTGTGGCCCATGGTGGTGGTCACCGGGATCTTAAGCACTTTCCAGAAGCCCAGAACTTTTCAGATGGCACTGAATAGATGAAGGAATGAATGAAAAGGCAATTTCCTATTTTACTCATTAAGTTTTAGTGAGTTAAGTGGTTGAGATAAAAATAAAAGCCTTTGCCCCCCAAGAGTATCCATTCTACGCCCCGTGTGGGCGTGGAGACCCGGCCGGCTCCAAGGCTGGGAAGTTGGACCGAAGCGGAGTTCACTGCTACTCTGTCCATTCCCAATGAAGATTTGGTTCCATTCTGGTCTCGGCCAGAGATCGGTGTGGAAGGGTCGGCAAGGACAGTGTGGGGGGGGGAGGGCTCTCCAACAGTTACTATCTATAATATTGGAAGTATATAGAGTGAGTTCCCTGTCCCTGGAGGGAGCCGCGCTGAGGAGGCCTGGATGTTGTAGAGAGGCAGCCATTTTCCTCTGTATCCCCATCGCTGTCACAATAGCCACTCGGACTAGGGTGTAACTAGACTTCACGGAGGGACAGACCAGAGCCTGCGTCGGCCCCGTCAGGCAGGCGCTGGGTTCGCCCCCACGGCCCCTGAACGTCCAGCGAACGGGAGCCGGCGAGGTTAAGGGAACGTTTTGCCCGGCTCCTCCGTCTAATCCCGCGTGGTTTTCACGGTCCCGTGGCTGCTTGTGATTCCAGAATGCTTCCAGGTTCCTAGAACGGCTTGTTCTACTTGGAACAGCCCTGGGGAGGAGGGGAGGAGGGACCGTGTGAATGATTTCCCCCATTTTCCAGGAGATAACACAGAGGCTCAGAAAGTTGAGTGGTTTTCTCTGTGGGCACCCACCTAATTATCATCAGCTGGCATCCAGGTCTCTGGCCTTTTTCCAGCCTGCTTTCCATTAGCTTGCCAGGGAAACCATTAGAATAATGATGATAATAATGGACATTTCTTTAAAAAGAAAAGCAATCCCCAGCTTCATTTATTAGTTGGATGAGATTTTTTTTAGCTTTCAGTTTTATTAACCCCTCCTTTGACTTTCAAGCTTTCGATTTTGGTGTTTAATTGGAAGTTTTAAAGCTTTCGTTTTAAACGGCCATTTCTTTAGTTACATTTGAATCCTTTCTGCCCAAGATCTGATTTTCCAGCCAGCTTTCCATTAGATTGTCAAGGGAATCATTAGAACAATGATGATAATAATTGAAATTTCTTTAAAAAGAAAAAACAATCAATTTCTAGTTTTACTTTTTAGTGCAGTGAGTTTTTTTAACTTTCAAATTTTTAACTTCTCCTTTGACTTTCAAGCTTTCAATTTTGGGGTTTAATTGGAAGTTTTGAAGCTTCCATTTTAACGGCCATTTCTTTTTACATTTGAATCCCTTCTGCCCAAGATCTGATTTTCCAGCCAGCTTTCCATTAGATTGTCAAGGGAATCATTAGAACAATGATGATAATAATTGATATTTCTTTAAAAAGAAAAGCAATTTTTAATTCATTTCTTTAAAAAGAAAAAACAATCAGTTTCTAGTTTTACTTTTTAGTGCAGTGAGTTTTTTTAACTTTCAAATTTTTAACCTCTCCTTTGACTTTCAAGCTTTCAATTTTGGTGTTTAATTGGAAGTTTTGAAGCTTCCATTTTAACGGCCATTTCTTTTTACATTTGAATCCTTTCTGCCCAAGATCTGATTTTCCAGCCAGCTTTCCATTAGATTGTCAAGGGAATCATTAGAACAATGATGATAATAATGGACGTTTCTTAAAAAAGAAAAACAATTCTTAATTTATTTCTTGAAAAAGAAAAACAGTCAATCCCTAGTTTCACTTATTAATGCGATGAGATTTTTTTTAATTTTCAATTTTATTAATCTCTCCTTTGACTTTCAAGCTTTCGATTTTGATGTTTAATTGGAAGTTTTAAAGCTTCCGTTTTAAACGGCCATTTCTTTAGTTACATTTGAATTCAGAGCATCCTTTCTGCCCGGGATCTGATTTCAGACCCACAACGATCTTGTGAGGCTTTTTTATACTCCCTCATTTCATAGATGAAGAATCTGAGGCCCCGCCAATAAGAAGTCAGGTGACTCACGAGCCTGTCCGAGGCAGGATTTGGATACTGGGCTTCCTGACTTCAGATCCCTAAGATAGACAGAAAAATGAGACAGTTCCCCCCGCCAAAGGAATGTCTGTTCTTTCCGGAGAGTCAGCATTGGTCAAGTGGAACGGAGGGACGAGGCACTCTCTGTCCCTTAGTAAATGCTGGCCTTGATAAGTCGGTCATCTCAGTTTTCTCAGGAACCCTGTGATATCTGAGTGTGTGTGCTGTGCAACCCCATTTTACAGGTCAGGTCACTGAGGCCCAGAGAAGGAATGGGATTTGCCCAAATCTCTTCATACAGTTAAACTGGTATGTGCCCAAACTGGGATTCACCACC
Organism: Antechinus flavipes; assembly: GCF_016432865.1. NCBI lineage: Eukaryota > Metazoa > Chordata > Mammalia > Dasyuromorphia > Dasyuridae > Antechinus > Antechinus flavipes. The sequence continues at coordinate 718,705,563 of NC_067398.1, read as the reverse complement.
AGGTTCTCTGATATCATTCCCGTGCTCACTGGTGCCGCCTGCTTGCATGTGGCCTTGGGCACTTGCCAGGTGTAGAGAGTCACCGAATGTGAGTGCAGGAAGGGACCACAGGAAGACTACTCTCCTCAAGGTCATCTGGCCTTTGCTTGGAGACCTTCAAGGACGGGAGCTCGCTCCCTCCTGGGCAGCCTGTTCTCCTTGGGGAAGTTGTCTGTCAGGCTAAGTGGGCCTCTACAGCCTCCCCCGCTTGCTCCCGTCCCACCCCGGAGCGGACAGTGGAGCTCCCCGGAGTGCGCTGAACCGTCGCCACCTCCTGTCTTTCAGGGACGCTGTGGAACTTGTCTTCCTATGAGCCCCTCAAAATGGTCATCATCAACCACGGCCTGCAGACCCTGACCAACGAGGTGATCGTCCCCCACTCGGGCTGGGAGAGCGAGCCCAACGAGGACTCCAAGCCCAGAGATGCCGAGTGGACCACGGTCTTCAAGAACACGTCAGGGTGCCTCAGGTAAGGCCGGAGGGGATCCCTCCAGGTACCGGATGTGGCCGGGAGAGGGCTGCGACCTCGGAGAGATAGATGGAGAGACAGAGACAGAGAGACAGAGAAATAGAGAGACATGGGGAGGAGGGAGAGAGAGACAGAGAGAAAGAGAGACAAAGAGACAGAAAGACAGAGATAGAGAGACAGAAACAGAAAAAGACACACACACACACACACACACACACACACACACACACACACAAGCAGAGACAGAGAGAAGGAAAGGAGCAAAGAGAAGAGGGAGAGCCCAGAAGCTGCTACTCATTCATATAAGGCTGGTCATGTGCCAGATCCCTTCTCTGATGGCCTCAGTTTTCTCATCTGCCGAATGGATCAACAATGCCTCTCATTCTGTAGCGCTGGGGGATTTACAGAGCATTTACCAACACTATCTCACTGGGGCCTTGCGGCTTCTGAGAGGCAGGCGCTGTTACCATTTAACAAATGAGGGAACTGAGCTACCTAGCATCGGAAGGTTAGAGCTCGAAGGGACCTTCGAGTGGTTCGCATGTTGCTTGTCTCGTTAGAGCGTCAGCTCCTTGAGAGCAGGAACTTGCCTTTCTCTGTGTTTAGCCCAATGTTAGTCCGTGAGCATTTATTAAGCACCAGTGCATATAATTAGTGCTTAATAGATGTTTCAAGGGTTGACATCTAGTTCAGCTGTATCATTTTACAGATGAGGAAACTGAGACCAAAGGAGGTTGTTTGAACGTGAGAAAAAGCATTTATTAAGCATTTTCTGTATGCACTGTGCTAAACTCCCATGAGCCCTCAATATAATCACCGACAGCCGCGGCATATAGACACCGAGCGATGGAATCCCCCCCAGATCAGCTTGCCGGAAGATAGAGCCGTACAGATGGGAAAGCAGAGACGAGGTTGCCCTCGAGTACCTCCATTGTGAGGAGGGGAGTGGGCAGGGCGCTTGGTCTGGAAAGTTAGCTTAGCGTGAGCGGGGAGCAAATGGACCCATCCCGTCCAGGAACAGCGGCAGACGATCTGATCTCGGTTCACGGTTACGGAACTGATGAGAGGGGTGGGAGGAGGAGAGGTTAAACTGCTGCCAGGTGACTCCTCCCAGCGGGAGTCCTACAGATCCCACCTAACTGTAGCTTCGTCCGGCCCACGGCTCTCGTCCTTTTCTAGAAACGAGGGTCGGCCACGTGACCCCTTCCACACGGGCCAGGCTGGATCTTAGCGACCGTTGCTTCCTTTTCCAGTCTCTTTAAGGCTTCCTTCTAGGGTTTTCCCAGGAATTCCAGTCAAGGCCCCGGGCCTATCCTTAGGGACCACACTTGGCCGTCACGAGGCCTTTAATATTTCCCCCGTATCTGCAGTCTTTTGGGTATCACCGAGAGTCACTCAACAATCACGGCAGTTCTTTCAGGACCCCAGCACGTGATTCATGCGGGCCAGAGGAGACTCGGATCGTCCGGGGCACCGAGGGCTATTCTTTAGCCCCTTCTTCTCTAAAGACCCCTCTCTGATTCCTTGATAGTTCCAAGGATTGACATTAGCATTTTTAAGTTATTTTATTTTATTAAAATTTTTATTCATTTATTTATTGCTGAGATAATTGGGGTTAAGTGACTTGCCCAAGGTCCCACAGCCAGAAAGTGATAAGTGTCTGAGGCCAGATTTGAACTCGGGTCCTCCTGACTTCAGGGCTGGTGCTCTATCCGCTGCGCCACCTCACTGCCCCCAACATTAGCATTAAGGCAAGAAGATTGCCCATTTGCGTGAGGCAGAGGGAAAGAAAGGGGGGAAGGGAACCAGCATTTATTAAGTGCCTACTATATTCTGGGAACTGCGGCAAATGCTTTGCCAGTAGTAACTCATTTGTAAATGAGGAAAAATTAGCAGATGTCAGAATGGTGAAGTTGTGCCCTCTGCCAGGCCGGGATCTGCTGCCCACGTGCCTCATCTTTTCCTCTCTGTGCCTGTGGGGGCCAGTGGTCTGCATGGGTCAGTCTGACAGGCCTCCCTGGGCCTGGACGGGAGACAGCCCTGCTCCACGAGGGGGGTGACCCGGCGCTTCCAGACAAATGCCCTATCAGCTGGTGGTGAAATCAATTTGCCCGACAGATTAAAGGAACAAGGGATGTCAGAGCTTGAAGGAGCCTTGGAACAGGGGATGTCAGGGCTGGGAGGGGCCTTGGAACAGAGGATGTCAGAGCTGGAGGAACATTAGGCATAGGCCATAAAAAGGTGGTGAATTTTTCCCCTGGCCATAGTCCTCATCATCTGGAGCCTGTGGGGTCAGTCAACGTGCATTTATTAAGCTCCTACTGTATCCCAGCCTAGGGGAAGTGGGATGATTCAGTGGATAGAGTCTTTTGGACTCATCTCTCTGAGTTCAAATGTATGGCCATAGACTTTTTCCTAGCTGTATGACTCTGACTAAGTCACTTCACCCTATTTGCCTCAGTTTCCATATCTGTAAAATGGCCAGGGGAAGGAAATAGTGGAGAGTCCACCAGAAAAGCCTGAATGACAAGCGGAAAGCTGCCCGCCCCCTGGGGGCTGGGCCAGCAACGCGAGCGTGGCTGAGGCCTGTCCTCAAGAAGCTTCCACTCTCTCAGGGCAGAGCAGGTGGGGCTGTGGACAGACAAAGCCCACGCCCTCCTAAAGCAGTTAGGCCTGGGGAGAGGCTCTGACAGGCCGCTGGGGATAGCGGCCCAATGAAAAGGCACGGAAGGGCTGGAGGCGGGCCTTAGAGCTCCTCACCCAGAGTCCCCACAGCTCTGCTTGGGAGGGGCTCCAGAGGCTCCCGGGACCAGCCTCCTTCTCGCCCGTGGCTGCTCACGGATTTCACTGTTTGATGACCAAGCACGAGCTCAGTATAAAGGGCAAGGCCCAAAGGAGGAGGAGGCGGTGACAGGACCCCCCCCCCCTTCAGCTCTGGGGGCGGGTCATTCGTTTCCATGTGAGGAGTTCTTCCCCCTGAGCTGTTTGAAAGAGGGTGGGCTACGGTGGCAGGCGGTGCTCCCCCCCAGCCCGGGAGTCTTCAGAGAGAGGCCGGAGGTGGCGTCGGGGGCCCCAGTGATCCTCCACTCCCAGGCCTTCATGAATCTCCACCTGTGCCCGCCCGGGGGTGCCCGCGGCTGAGGGATCCTGGCATGCCAAGAGAGCCGAGAGGAGCCAACCCGGGGGGAGACCCCAAGGAGCCCTTTCCCGATTGAAGGAGATGGGAGTGGCGGAGGGGCTTAGCAGCCCCTTGTTTGCCTGCAGGGAGGTGGTATTGTAAAGGAAGGAAAAGGAAGGCTGCTCCTGCTTTGTATGGACCCGAGCGCGAGAGGCGACCCCGGCCGTCTGGGTGACCTCAGACAAGTAACTCACTGAACCTCAGTTTTCCCATCTATGAAATGGGGATAATATTTATGGAGAGGGTATTCTCATTAGATTGGAAGGAAGGCTCGAGTTCAAATCTCCCCTCAGATTCCCACGAACTGGTGGAGGAGTCTGATCCTCTGTAAATGGGAATGATCCATAGAGCAGCCAGCATTTATAGGAACACCTAGTATGCCCAATGCTGCATGAAGTCGGCGCCTAGTGTATGCAATACCGTGTGAAGTTGGTGCCTAATATGTGTGATGCTGTGTGAAGATAGCGCCTAGTGTGTGCAATAATGCATGAAGTCTTCACCTAGTGTGTGCAACATCATGTGAAGATAGTGCCTAGTGTGTGCCATGCCACATAAAGATAGTGTGTAGTGTGCGCAATTCTGCATGTAGTTGGCGCCTAGTGTGTGCGATGCCACGTAAAGTTGGCACCTAGTGTGTATGACACGTGAAGCAAGTGCCTGGTGTTCCCAGAGGGCCACTGCAATATTTTCTGGGACTTTGATGGACAGGAAAGCTGGTGGCCCCCTTCTAGAGTGGATCCCGGGAGGATCTGAGTTCAGATTCTGCCTTTGACACCACTGACCCTGAATAACTCTTTTCTGGGCCTCTGGCTTCTCACCCCGCGCTCTCTAAGGTCTCGTCCTCCTCTGGCTCCAAATCTGTCATCCTAAGATCCTCGGGTCTGTTTTGTGTATACTCATACAGTAGGTGCTTCATAAATGCTGGCTAACTTGACTTGACAGAAGGGCTCAGTCTCCAGAGCCTTGGGCCTTCAGAGCAGCCAAGGTGTTTTGGTTGCTTTAACATTTAGTAAGCACCTACTGTGTGCCCGGTGCTGGAGACGCAAAGCTCAGCTAACAGTCCCTGCCCTCATGCGACGCTCTCCTTCTGGGGGCATCAGAATAAAGCCCCAGCTCTCCCTCTTAGGACTTGTGTCCCCTGACTGGTTGGGGTCTCAGTTTCCCCAAGTGTAATGGGAGAGGGTTGAAGGAGATCACCTCTGGCAGGGAGATACATATTTTTTTTCCATGCTAAGGCAACATGAGGGCTCTGGGGGGCGCCATAATGCGCAGAGCACTGGGCCGGGAGCGGCCAGAGGCATCTGCGTGACCAATTCGGCCTTAGACGCTTCCTAGATGTGTGATCCTGGGCGGGTCACTTCAGCCTGTCTGCCTCAGTTTCCCCCTCTGTAAAACGAGCCGAAGAAAGAAACGGCCGACCCTTCCCGCGTCTCTGCCGAGAAAACCCCGGACGGGGTCACAGAGAATCGGACGTGACTGAATAACAGGCAGTAGAATGCGGTTACACGGAATAATGATAATTGTGATCGTTGGGGTATCAGTCAGTCGACAAGCGTGGCCCTTGGACCCCCCCCCCCGGCTCCTCTCGAGTTCCAGTGCAGGGTAACGGGCGTGTCCTTTTCCTTGGCCCTTTCCCGGGCCCTGCCCGTCGGCGCGGAGGAGCGGCCCCAGCAGGAGGGGCTGCCCTCCGTCCGTCTGGCCCTTCCCTGTTCCCTCCGTCAGGCCTTACCCAGCAGGCACTTGGGGCGAGGGCCAGGTTTCCGGGGGGTGAGCGGGATGTTTCCCCCGCTCCTCTCAGCCTCCCGGGGGCGGCTCGGACCCGGCCCCTGCCCCTGGACCCACCCTGGCCGGGCCTCCGAGGGTCAGAGAACCAGCTGGGCCTGCCCCTCCCCCGGCTCAGGGACACGGGGTCGCCGCCTCCTCCCCAGGAATGTTCTGGGGAAGGGAAGGGAACGCCGAGTACTGGCCTGACTGGGAACGGGGCAAAGCTGGGAGGAGGCGCAGGGAGGGAGTGTCGGGCCTGATGGCCAAGAGGAAGGGCCGCGGGCCGGGAGCCCGGACTCCTGGGTCCTCTGCCGAGTCCCTGCCAGGAGAGACAGCGGCAGGGATGGGGGAACGTGCAGACCTGGCTTCCGCGGCCAGATCTGTCTCTCTGAGCTTGGCCAAGGCCTGGTCCCCTCTGGGCCTCCGTTAGGCTAATTGACCTGAGCTGCCTCCCAGACGTGTCCCTGGTCCCTTTCCCCAGCCAAGTCCTTGGGCTGCTCCCATGGGAAGACGAGTAGATATGGTGTCCGAGGACGCTGACAGTTCCCTTCTGGAAGGGGGGGTACTAGATGGCCTCTGGGGTTCCAGCTGTGGGGTTCTCTGCTACTCGGGCCCCAGTTTCCCCTTCTATGACCATTGGGACTGAATGCACAGTGGTCTCTTCTGGCCCTAACTAAGCCTCCTGGGCCTCTGTTTCCTCCCTTGCAAAGTGAGCCCCCTAACCCTTGCCCAGCTGCCCTCAGAAGGATCATGGGTAAGAAAACGCTTCTAAACATTCAGTGCTCGGGAAGAGGGAGGGTGCGCGTGGCCCCGTCTAGACACAGACTCAGAACAGAGCGAATTTATTCCTTAACCCGGAGTCCTACGCTCAGAAATCTAGAGCTGGTCGGGGTCTCTCTCCCCCTGTTTGCAGAGGAGGCAGCTGAGGTGAAGTGAATTCCTGGCCTAAGGTCACAAAAGTAAGGGCTGGATTCGAATCCAGGGCCCGTGCTTTCAAGCCTGTGTCATCTCCACGCTTGACTGTGACCTGAGAAAAGAGGGAGCGTGTGCAATGGAAGGAGCCGGGCTGGCCTTCGAGACTGGCCTTCGAACGTGACCTCGTGCCGGGCCGGGCTGCCCGAGGTCTGGGGCACGGGGAGCCGGTGCTGCCTTGGTGCTGCAAGGACAGGATTTAAGGCCTGCCCGGCCCTTTGGCGCATCAGGGTCAGAAAAGACCTTGTCACGAGACCTGAGGGAAGAGGGCGGCGTCCCCTCACTGCTGCCGGGGCCACAGCCTGGTGCTTGGGACACTCGGGTCCTTGCAGTGGGCAGTGGGGCACGAGGCCGTGCCCTTCTCTGGCACAGGGAAACTCGTGAGCCCCCTCCCTCTGTATCCCTGAATTTAATCAAGGCCTGGATTCCTAGGATTTCTGAGGATTTTGGTCCCCAAGGCCAGCCCCGGCTCAGGCTCGAGCTTCCGGTCCGATGCTCTCTCCATCCTCCCCGAGGTCGACCAGCTTGTTCCTAAGGCCCAACTTGGACGGGACCCCAGAGTCCATGGGAGCCAATCCCCTCACTTTATAGGGGAAGCTGAAGCTCAGAGGACTGATTTGCCCGGGCCGGACCCATCTGGGATTGGAGCCCAGGTCCTCTGACCCCAGAGCCAGGGGTCTCACCACTGGCCCCCACTGCCTCATTCCCTAGTCTGACCTAGGTCTCCCGAGTCCCAGGCCTTTGAGTGGATTAAAGCCGGGCAGCCGTCGGCTTCCCAGAGGCCCGGTGGGGTAACCAGAATCCCTTGCTCTCCCCAGGAACGTGAGCTCAGATGGGGCAGAAGCGCGCCGGCGGCTTCGGGAGTGTGACGGGCTGGTGGACGCTCTCCTCCACGCGCTGCAGTCCGCCATCGGCAAGAAAGATACCGACAACAAGGTGATGATTCCACGCAGCTTGGGGGTCGTGGGGGGTGAGGACCGGGTGACCGCCCGTCCTCAGGGGCTCCTTTGGGTCAGGGGTCTCTACAGGGAAGAGAACAGGAAATCGAGTAGAAATCAGTCAATTAGTTACCATCCATTTATTAAGCACTTACTGTATGCGAGCATCAGGGAAACTAAAAAAGACAAAACTGTCATCCCTGGCCTCCAGAGGTACCCGGTCTGATGGGGAAAATAGCATATAAAGATTAGAGATGGACTACTAGACAGAGGGATGAGATAGAGTGTAAATGGGTGGCAACACCTGAAGGTGAGACGGAAACAAGCATTTATTAAGCACCTACTATGTGCCAACACTGGGGAGACCGAGTAAAGCGAAATCATCGCCCCCAGCCCTCAGGAGTTCCCAGTCCAGTGGGGGAGGGGACATAAATAGTTGGGCCTGAATAGGAAGAAAATGTATAAATGGTGACCTCCTAGGAGAGGGCCCGTGTTTGAATCCCACCTTCATTTATTATTGAAGGTGGGACCTTTGACAGGCCATTCTCTGTCCCTGGGACTCAGTTTGCTCATCCATAGTGAAGGGTGCGGACTCGATGGCCTTGGCGCTCTCCCCGGCTGGGGGCAGGGCATCCGTTCCTTTGGTCCTGAGAGCAGGGTTCTTGTATTCCTGTACGGAACTCAGCGGATCCAAGAGCGAAAGGGGGACGTTGGGAGGTCGCGCTGGACCCAACGTCCAGGACGCCGAACGCTGCCCCGAGGGGCGATGGTGTCAGAGCTGGGAGGGGCCTAGAACAGGGGGTGTCGGGGCTGGGAGGCCTAGAACAGGGGATGTTAGATGTCAGAGCTGGGAGGCCTAGAACAGGAGGTGTCAGAGCTGGGAGGGGCCGAGAATAGGGGGTGTCAGGGCTGGGAGGCCTAGAACAGGGGGTGTCGGGGCTGGGAGGCCTAGAACAGGGGGTGTCGGGGCTGGGAGGGGCCTAGAACAGGGGGTGTCGGGGCTGGGAGGGGCCTAGAACAGGGGGTGTCGGGGCTGGACAGTGTCTTGGAGACCCTCGTTTCCCCTTCTTTTCACACCCTTTCCCGTCCTTCTCCCCAGTCGGTGGAAAACTGCGTGTGCATCATGCGGAACCTGTCCTACCACGTGCACAAGGAGGTTCCGGGCGCTGACAAGTACCAGGAGCCCGAGGGCAGCCAGGCCGCCAGCACGGGGGCGCTGCCCCGCAGGAAGAAGGACGATGCCAGCTGTTTCGGGAGCAAGAAAGCCAAAGGTGTGTGTGAGCCGGGCCCGTTGGGCCCCGGGAGGGCCGCGGGCCGGGCCGCCTTGCTCTCCTCACTGGCCTGACCCTGCTCGGCTCGGAGCCCCGACCTCTGGGCCCCCAGTTAGCACCCTCCTCCTCGGGCTTTCTCCCAGGGTCTGACCACAGCCATGCAAGGTGGCAATCGGTGCCCTTGCTCCCATTTGGCAGGTAAGGAAACTGAGGCCGAGTCAGGCAGGGGTGCCTTTCCCGGGATGGTCCCCGAGCCCCCGCTCTCGGCTCTGCCCGCTCTCAGACAGGGGGCTGCCGTCTCCCCGTCAGCAGAAGTGGGGTCGGCTGTGCTGTGATGTCACCCTCTGGGGGCTGCTTCTGCTGGAGAGAAGGGCCCGTGTTTGAGGTTTAGAAGGGACGTCTCCCTGAGCACATCCAGCAGGAGAGAAGCAGGGGATTGTTTGGTCAGAGGCTGAGGGAGGCTTTTGGAGGTTCGTCTGTCCCCTCAAGGGCCCCTGGGCAGATGATTTCAGATGGGAGAGCACATGACCTCTGACCTCAGGCAGTGACCCCTCGGGGTCCCTGACCTCAGATGGGAGAGAGCATGACCTCTGACCTCAGGCAGTGACCCCTTGGGGTCCCTGACCTCAGATGGCAGAGAACATGACCTCTGACCTCAGGCAGTGACCCCTCGGGGTCCCTGACCTCAGATGGGAGAGAGCGAGGCCCCTGACTTCAGGCAGTGACCCCGAGGAATCCCTGACTTCCCTCCGGGAAGCCTGACCTCTTCATATGGAGGACGCCGTCCCCAGTGGCCTCTGGGCCGGGAGCAGGGGCTTTGGGGGCAGCCGTTTCAGCCGAGCCGGCTTCTCCATCTCAGCCCTTGGGCCCCTGGGCTCAGAGCTTGGGTCCTGGGCCGCTAAAGGACAAGCAGGGAGGGCGCCGTGTGTCCCCTGCCTTGGTGGGGGGCAGCTTTGTGCCCCAGGGGGCATGGCAGGAGCTGCTGAGGGCTCCCCCCGCAGGCCCCCAAGGGCCCCTCCGCTCACTGGGCAGGAGTCCTTGGGCCTCCTCACGCCCCCTCCAGCCGGACCCCCAGGGCCTTCTCGGGGCCTCACTGGTTTGGGGCCCGGCCTCTCCGGGTGGTCTGCTGCCTCCCCTGCCCCCTCAGTGGGCGCTGCCATTTGCACCCTCTCTTTAGCCGACCCCCTCCCACCCTCTCACGGCATCTCATTGTGCTCCAGGTCTGAGGACGAATCTTCCGAGTTAATTTGCAGGAAATAATTTTTTAAATTTATTTTTATTTTTGGCTGAGGCAATTGGGGTTAAGTGACTTGCCCAAGGTCACACAGCCAGGAAGGGCTAGGTGTCTGAGGCTGGATTCGAACTCGGGTCCTCCTGCCTTCAGGGCTGGTGCTGTATCCACTGCACTATCTGGCTGCTCAATTCACAGGGAATGATCAAAATGACAGTAAGCACTTACCCGGTGCTTCCTCCGCGTGCTGAGCACTAGACAAATACCATGGAACCTGGGAGATTAGCATCGTTATGAGCCCCATTTACAGTTGAGGAAACTGAGGCAGGCAGCATTTAAGGGACTTGCCCGGGATCTCACAGCCGGGCGGTGTCTGAGCCTGGGATTGGAACACCAATTTTCCCGACTCCAGGCCCAGCGCTCTAACCCCTGCACCACCGGGCTGCCCCCTAGAAAAAGAGTGGCCGGGGGTTGAGGCTTCTGAGATCGGGGCAGGTGACCTCTCCGAGACCCCACACAGCAGAGCCCCCTCCCCTGATCCCCTCGGGGGCATCGGGCCCCGCTCCTCCTGCCGGCTCAGAGGAGCACTTCGCTGCCAGGACACCCCCCCAAGCAAATGGGGGCCCGCCCGCCATCTGTCTCCTTCAGTCCGTCCTCTGCCCCCTGCTCCCTCCCACGCATTATGTGCTGGGGGATCTCTTAGCCAGCTGGAAGGAAGGCTTAGTGCCAGGAAGATCTCCACAACCTGCCTCTGGGGGCGGTAATGGGCTCCCTGGCCCAGGGCCTCTGGGTAAAGGTGCTAGACGGTCACTGGGGATCCCATAGCACAGGTCCCTCAGCTAGGGGGCGGTAATGAGCTCCCGGTCACAGGGGCCTCTGGGATCCAATAGCACAGGTCCTCAGCCAGGGGGCGGTAATGAGCTCCCGGTCACAGGGGCCTCTGGGTAAAGGTGCTGGACGGCACTGGGATCCCATAGCACAGGTCCTCAGCCAGGGGGCGGTAATGAGCTCCCGGTCACAGGGGCATCTGGGTAAAGGTGCTAGACAGCCACTGGGGATCCCATAGCGCAGGTCCCTCAGCTAGGGGCCGGTAATGAGCTCCGGGTCACAGGGGCCTCTGGGTAAAGGTCCTGGGCAGCCACTGGGGATCCCATAGTGCAGGTCCTCAGCCAGGGGGCGGTAATGAGCTCCGGGTCACAGGGGCCTCTGGGTAAAGGTCCTGGGCAGCCACTGGGGATCCCATAGTGCAGGTCCTCAGCCAGGGGGCGGTAATGAACTCCGGGTCACAGAGGCCTCTGGGTAAAGGTGCTGGACGGCCACTGGGGATCCCATAGCACAGATCCTCAGCCAGGGGGCAGTAATGAGCTCCCGGTCACAGGGGCCTCTGGGTAAAGGTCCTGGGCAGCCACTGGGGATCCCATAGTGCAGGTCCTCAGCCAGGGGGCGGTAATGAGCTCCGGGTCACAGGGCCACTGGGATCCGTTAGCACAGGTCCTCAGCCAGGGGGCGGTAATGAGCTCCCGGTCACAGGGGCCTCTGGGATCCGTTAGCACAGGTCCTCAGCCACTGGGGAAGACTAGAGACCTCCTGCCTCCTCTCCTTAGCTCCCAAAGGGAAGACCAAAAAATCCCGAGTTCCTTCCTATGATTCGAGAAACCCAGAATGGAGCTCGGCCTCCGGGGAGAGAGCGCCCCGCCCCCGCCTGTGCTCCCCAAGGCCGCGTGACTCACGTTCACCGTCAGACTTCTAAAACGAGAGGGCCGGGAGCCCCGGGCAGCCAGGCTGGGGAGGCCCTGGAGCCTTGGTCGGGGCTTCTGTTTTTACGTGAATCCCACCCACGGGACCCCAGAGGGAGCCAGAGCACTGAGCAGGGGAAATCAGTCACAAAAAGAAAAAGCAAATCCTCGGCTCTTCCCAGACTGGGCCGCAGAGGGGGTGGCAGCCTGCACCGGTGGAGGGAGCTCCTCCCCTGGGAATTCCTCGGGCTGATGGCGTCCCCACCACCCCGGGATTCAGCCCCCAGGGCTCCCCCCTTATATCTCCGAGCCTGCCCGGTGGGGGGCCCCCTGCCCCGCCTCCGTGCTCCTTCCTTGGGGCTCCGCAGGAACTCATGCCAAGGGCAGAACCCTCAGCTGCCTCTGTCGGAGAAAGTGCCGAGAGGGGGTCTCCCGGCCCAGACCGGCACGGAGAGAGCCGGGAGTCGGGCGCTGGGGGAGGGCGTCTCCGGGGTCCATGGGGAGAGCAGGCCCGGCCCCTGGGGGTGGGGGTGGGGAAGCCAGGCCCATGGACTACGCCTCTCATCAGTGCCTCTATTTCTCCTCTCTGTGACTCTTGTTTCCTTCTCTGCTGCTTTTCTGGTCCTAAGAGGATTGGTTCAGTCAAGGTGAGTTCCTGTGTCCTTTTCTCTCTGTTCTTTTTCCTTCCTTCGCTGTCCGGGGCCCCTGGACAGAGGGTCGGGATGAGGCTGGCCCCCGGCCCCCAGCTCCCTTCCCTCAGGGCGGCCCTTCTCCGAAGCAGATCACGGTAGTTACCAAAACGCGTCTGCGGGGACGAGCCCCCGTGGTTAGCTTGGCCTTCCTCAGGTGAACGCTCTGTCACCGGCCGTTCCCGAAGCATTTCTGGTTTAGCAAGGCCCGAGAACCCAGCGTGATCCCCCTGTCATGGTGAGACATGAGAGCAAACTGCTGGAAGAAGTTCTGTAGTGATCAATGTAAAGTTCTAAGCTTGGGTCCAAAAAGTCAATGAAATGGGGGAGAGATCTCTCAACAGACCTGGAGTTCAGTAGTGATCAATGTAAAGTTCTGAACTTGGGTCCAAAAAGTCAGTGAAATGGGGCAGAGATCATTTAATAAACCATTCAATGGAAAAGGATCTAGTAATCTTACAGTCACCTGTAATCTCAGTGTGAGTCAGTGAGAAAACATAGACGGTCCAAACCCTTCATCTTGGCTTGCACTTTTAGAAGCACTGTTAGGATCTAGAACAAGAGGACTGATGGGATCATTGTTGCCCCCGTATGGAGAATCATGCTCTCTTCTGCCAGCCCCCCCTTTTTAGAAGAGCACGAGCATCCCGCTCCCTAAGGGGCATCCTGTGAGTGCCTCCTGGTTCTGGCGCCAAGGCCGCAGGAGGCCGTTCTGTCAGCACGCCCTGGCGGGCGGTTCGCCGGCACCCTACTGATTGGCTCTTGTTTGCCCGCGTAGCTCAAGCGGGAGGCTCCCTCACACTCTCGCCGGTGGCTTCTGTTCTCGGCTCCCTTGGAGCCGCCTGTGCTGCCCTCCGCCTCCCTACGCTTTCTACCCTTGTTCTCAGGTGATTTTTCCCACCTCGGTGGGCTTGGGCGTCTCTGACCCGGGCGCGCCAACGAGAGCGTGGGCCTTGGAGGGCAGCTCGGGTTTGTCCCCCGGCTCTGGCGTTAACTATTGCTTAATTGCAAAAAGCTTATTGGATCTCCTGCTTTTCTATTTCCTCATCTGTAAAATGGGCGTGCTGACAGACTGCAGCCCAGGGAAGTCAGGCCAGATGCTTTCAGGGGGTACAGTGGACGGAACCTCCTCTTCCCGACTTTATATCTGACACTTCCTAGCTGTGGGGCCCTGGGCAAGCCACCTCAACCTATCTGCCTCAGTTTCCTCATCTGTAAAACGAGCTGGAGAAGGAAATGGCCAACAGCTCTAGTCTCTTTGCCTAGTGAACCCCAGATGTGAGCACAAGGAGGCAGACTTAACTGAAATGAGTGAATAATGGCGCCCTAAAGGGCATTGAGAGGATGCTCTCTCCAATACAAGCTATTATCATTCAGGTCCATAACTGGTCTTTAGAAGTCACTCACAGCACCTTTGTGAGGGCAGGGCCTGACAGTACTCCGTTGGCTCAAGGCTGGCGGGCGGCCTCATGAAGGGCCAGCCTCTGGAAAGGCCAGCACAGCCTCCAGAAGGACTAGCACAGCCTCCAGAAGGGCTGAGACTTCTGATTGGCAGCCAGCCCTGGGCCAGGTGTTGGGCCTTGGGAAGAAGGGCCTGGCTGGAGTGGAGTTCAGCACCATGGCCAGGGAAAGCGTCCCTCTCGGCAAGATCCATGGCCAGGGAAGACCAGCAGCTTTCTGCCAGCTGCAGCTGGGCTCTGAGACCCGAGGAGGGGGTTGGGGAGCAGGGGGCCCAGACAGGGAGCGGAGAGCGCTACTGTGGGACAGTCATTGGCAGGCTGGGCAGCGATATCTGATCGTTCCCAAGCAGGATTCGAACCCAGCCACAGCGTCGGGGCTTGTGAAAGGTCTGGCTGCCTCTGGGTTTCCCACGAGCCCGCCCTGTGCGTGCCGGGTGCAGCGGTGCTAGCCCCGCAGGCAGAGGGGGGCCGGGGGGAGCCTGTGCCTTTCCGGGCGTCTGCTCGGGCTCGGGCCAGCCCGCCAGGACGAAGTCGGGAGTAGCTTCCGTGGGTTGTAGCTCGGAAAAGGTGTCCGCGCCCAGCTCCCGGGCAGGCGGGAGGGCCCCGTCGGAGCTCTGGGAGCTCAGGGGAACTCACCCCTTTGCCTGGCAGGGTCTGCAGCCCCCCCTGGGCCACCCCCTGCCCTTGCTCTCAGCTCATCCCCGGGGCTCCCGCTGTGTTCTCTGCAGGCCGGGGCCTCTCTTTGTAGGAGCTTATCGAGGGCCCGGGGACCTTGGCACGGAGCTGCGCTCCCGGCCCCCAGCTGGCGACTCCAGGGCTCCACGGGGAGATTTGCACCCAGAGTCGGTCTCAGTGCAGGCCGACTTCATCCCCCCGGGGCAGCGTGGCTGCAACGCGGCTTCCTCGCCTGTAGACCTGAGGGTCAGGGTGGCCCCATGGGGAGATCACTGCAGAATACACTCCAGCCCCAGGCGGATGCACAAAGCTCTGGCTCCCTAAGCATGGGTCCCATGGGAGCCGCAGGGCTCTGGGATGGGGCGCGGGCCTTGCCCTCTGATAGGGAAGGGCCCAGTCTGTGATCTCTTTGGCCCGGAATCCCAAGGAGAGAAAACTCCCTCTGCCGATGCAGGTCACCACCTGTTCCCCAACTTCGTCTTGGAGAGCCCTGAGTGGTTGGGCCGATTCGCCCGTATTTGTCAGGGGCTGGACTTGAAATCTGGTCTTCCTGAGCCCAGGGCCAGCTTTGTGCCCCGGGGGGGGGGGGATAGGAGAGTGAGAAGGGAACAGGAGGAAGGCAGAGCAGCAGCAAGGCCTGGAGGAAACTGGAGGGCTTCCCAGAGGAGGAGGAGGTGGCCCACCTTCTGCCCAATTCATTTCATCAGCTCTTAAGGACGTGTGGCCAAGGGGAAGGCCCGTCCCCCACGGGTTGGCCTCAGGGAGTGGGTGGCGGGGAGATTGTTGGCCCCAGAAGCTCGCAGAGCTGTCAGTTGGGGGGTAACCCCCGTTTGTGGGCACCCACAATGAGGCAGTCACAGGTTGGGGAAAGGCAGCAGCCTCTCTGCCCTGAGCCGCCCAGAGGAGAGGAGCCCAGCCCGTGCAGCTCCCAGGGGCACAACAGGCCCAGCCAGCCTTGCCGGTCAGCTCCTCGGGCCCGGCCCCTGGCACAGAGACTCCCAGAAGGAGAGCGGGAGATCTGGGAGAACTGGGACCCGGCGGGGGGCAGCTGGCAGCCCTGGGGCGCAGGCCCGGCTCTGTAATCCAGAGCCTCCCTTCAGCTGCTCCCAGAGCAGGGGCTGGGCCGTAGGGAGCCAGACCGCGGGAAGGGACGTCTGTGTCCGCTGGGGCTCTAGGTCAGTCCGGGGGTCTCATCTCTATGGGGGAGGAGAGATGGAGGGGGCGGTCGACAAACCGCATGGCATATTTGAAGGAGCTGGGACCTTCTGAATCTCCCTCCTGTTCCGAGGACGAGCATCACTTCTCAAGGAAAGGAAACTGCAGCAAGGGGGGGGGGAGGACGGGGGGGGGGGGGCACGCTGCCAAACCCAGTGCCCATCACGAGCCCGTTTGGCAGATGCTCTTAGGGCCTCGGTCCCCGGCCGTCAACACGGCATCTTATATTGACTGAGCGTCCTATTCTGGCTTCAATTCAGGCACTCACAAAGGCAGGAAGTCGTTCTAAGGAACAAATTCTCTCCCTAGAGGAAGAACTGAAGTAGAGAGAAGAATCTTACATTATATATAGAAGAGCTATAGAAAGAACTGAAGGAGAGAAAAAAGAATTTTACATTATATATAAAATATAGAAAGAACAAATATAGAGAATAATTTTGCATTATATATAGAAGAGCTATAGAAAGAACTGAAGTAGAGAAAAAGAATTTTACATTATATATAAAATATAGAAAGAACTAAAATACATCGAGAATAATTTTACATTATATAGAGAATAGATATAAAAAGAACTGAAATATAGAGAATAATTTTGCATTATATATAGAAGAGCTATAGAAAGAACTGAAAGTAGAGAAAAAAGAATTTTATATTGTATATAAAATATAGAAAGAACTGAGATATAGAGAATAATTTTGCATTATATAGATAATAGATATAGAAAGAACTGAAATATAGAGAATAATTTTGCATTATATATAGAAGAGCTATAGAAAGAACTGAAGTAGAGAAAAAAGAATTTTACATTATTTATAAAATATAGAAAGAACTAAAATAGAGAGAATAATTTTATATTATATAGAGAATAGACATAAAAAGAACTGAAATATAGAGAGTAGTTTTGTATTATACATAAAAGAGCTATAGAAAGAACTGAAGTATAGAAAAAAGAATTTTACATTATTTATAAAATATAGAAAGAGCTAAAATATATAGAGAATAATTTTGCATTATATATAGAAGAGCTATAGAAAGAACAAGTAGAGAAAAAGAATTTTACATTATATATAAAATATAGAAAGAACCAAAATACATAGAGAATAATTTTATATTATATAGAGAATAGATATAAAAAGAACTGAAATATAGAGAATAATTTTGCATTATATATGAAAGAGCTATAGAAAGAACTGAAGTAGAGAAAAAAGAATTTTACATTATATATAAGATATAAAAAGAACTGAAATATAGAGAATAATTTTGCATTATATAGATAATAGATATAGAAAGAACTGAAATAGAGAGAATAATTTTGCATTATATATGAAAGAGCTATAGAAAGAACTGAAGTAGAGAAAAAAGAATTTTGCATTATAAAATATAGAAAGAACTAAATATATATAGAGAATAATGTTGCATTATATAGAAAATAGCTATAAAAAGAACTGAAATATAGAGAATTATTTTACATTATATAGAGAATAGATAGAGAATAATTTTGCATTACATGTAAATATAGAAAGAACTGGAATATATAGAGAATAAATTTATATTATATAGAGAGAAGAGATAGAAAGAAGGGAAATATAGAGAGAATTATTTCACATTATATAGAGAATAGATATAGATAATATATCTGTATATAATATATAGGTAATAAATGTCAAATATGTTTCATATGTGTGTATGTGTATCCATACATATATACATATATAATAAATATTTTGTTGGGGAGGAAAAAAATAAGCTCAAACGCTAACGTTGTTGTCTGTTTTAAAGGAGTCGCGAGTCCTGCCCAAAGGATTTGCAGTTTCACGGAAAATCATTTTTTATCACACTATGTCATAAAAAATTGATTCCATAAATCAAAAATAAAACTAAAAGAAGAGAAAGTGAGGCATTCAGGTAGCTGGTTGCAAACGCCGCTCGCTCCCGTATTCGGGAGTATCTGGAACCTCGGTAGAGACGCCTTTGGGCCTGCGCCCGCCTCCATGTCAGGTGCTCCCCTGCTGGAGGACCTGGGCGTTGCTTAGCCCTCTCAGACTGAGCTCTCTGGGGTGTAAGGTTGGGGAGGGGCCCCTGGGCCGGGCCGGCCTCGAGGCAGGAAGGCCTGGAATCAAGTCCCGGCAGCCTTGGTCTCCTCAGGTGTAGAACGGGGCTGAGAGGCTGGGGGCTCGGCCCACTGAGGGGGTGGGGAGCCCAAGAGAGTCCAGCCAGACCTCCAGGGAGTCCCTTCACCCGGGCGGCTCCTGGCAACTCCTCTGCTCCTTCCCAGGAGGGTCGTGCTCCGTGGCCGCCCAGAGAAAGCCAAAATGTAACATGGCTGCGTCCCCTTGGGCTGCTCTTAGTGGAAGTCAGGACCATGGAGAGGTCATCCCTGGGAGACCAGACTCTCCAGCCCGGACTACTGGGGCCATTGAGTTGCCAAGAAGCTGCAGGTGTCCTGCCTCAGACCGTTCTCGTTTGGGTGCCCCTGGGCGGCTCCCTCTGAGCCTCAGTTTCCCCATCTGTAAAATGGGGTCGGACTCCAAGATCCTTTCTGGATTTCATGGGGAAAGTGCCTGTGGAGCTTGGACATTTCAAACCAAGCCTTGCCCCCTGCCCAGGGACATAGGGAAGCTCTAGGCTTTGCCAGCTTTCCAGAGAGCCAGAACCTGCCCAGGGAGGTTGGAGAAGCTTGGACCCACGACTACATTAGTTGGGGACTTCCCTTTGCTGGTACCGATGACGGACTGAGAGAAAGAGCAGAGTTCCCCGAGGGTCACTCGGTCTGGGACGGCTGGTAGGTGTCAGAGGTGTCCAAGGCGTGCTCCCCCTAAGGCCTTAGGCCTTCACATCTTGGGATTCAGAAGTCAAAAAGACCAAATTAGTGAGCAAGCATTTATTAGGCACCTACTGTGTGCAGAGCACTGTGCTCATCTCTGGAGATAGAGACTGAGTGAAACTGCTTACTCATGGAAGTGAGTGCCCCGGGCCCAGGGCAGTCGGCCTGGCAGAGCTCCACAGAAGGGAGCGTAAAGCAAAATCCATAGGGCTACAAAGGACACCAACGTTAATTGGCAAGCATTTATTAGGCACCTACTGTGTGCGGAGCACTCTGCTCATCTCTGGAGATAGAGACTGAGTGAGACTGCTTACTCATGGAAGGCGAGTGCCCCGGGCCCAGGGCAGTCGGCCTGGCAGAGCTCCACAGAGGGGAGCGTAAAGCAAAATCCATAGGGCTACAAAGGACACCAACGTTAATTGGCAAGCATTTATTAGGCACCTACTGTGTGCGGAGCACTGTGCTCATCTCTGGAGATAGAGACTGAGTGAGACTGCTTACTCATGGAAGTGAGTGCCCCGGGCCCAGGGCAGTCGGCCTGGCAGAGCTCCACAGAGGGGAGTGTAAGGCAAAATCCATAGGGCTACAGAGGACACCGACTATAACATGGGTTCCAGATTAAGAATCAGGCCTTGGGGAATGTCTCAGAGCGCTCAGGAGAGGCAGCCAATGTCACGGGAAAGCAAATGGAGCCACGGGGCGGCAGGCGGGAAGCAAGAGGCCCGTGGGGGTTAGACCGGGGCTGCTGGGAGGGGGCACGGAGGGCAAGGCCGGGGCGCACGGGGAGTTTGGTTCAGCCTCTTATTGGGGCATCTGGGCCCGGCGGAGATCACAGGGGCTCCCTGGGGTTAGAAGAGAGAAACGGGTCCTCCTCACAGGGTGGAGACAGGGCAGGTGGCGGGGGTCATAGCCTACACAGCCGGCGGTCTGCAGTGAGCCCGGGAGGCGGGGCTGAGTGCAAATCCCCCTTCGGTATTAACTGTGTGATTCTGGGCAAATCCTCTAACTTTTCTCTGCCTCAGTTTCCCCATCAACCCTGGGAGTTCAGTCTACTCAACACTACTTCCGGGGATTCCTTTTCTCATGGATTTGATCAACAGCCCACAGCGCCGCAGGGAGGGGCCGAGGCTCTGCAGGGAGGGCCTAATGGCGCCACCGGCCGGGGGCAAGGGTGCCCGCCTCCTGTTCCTGGCTCCAGGACACCCTGGCCTTCCTCTCTCTGGGCCTCAGTTTACCCGCCATAAAAGGGAGGAGTTCACTAGAACCAAAGTCAGGCAGGGGGTGGGGAAGGGCCCCGGGTTCACGTCCCGCCAGGAAAGTTCAAGGGAGCCAGGAGCTCTCAGCTGGGAGAGGAGAACGGACGAGTTCTGGGGAACAGGGTCAAGCTTGGGGGCTGAGCTTGTTCTGGGGGGGTGAAGGCTAAAGTCAGGGAGAGACCCCCCCCGAGGAACCTCCCTGCGTCCGGAGGCATCTGTGGGCAAAGGCTGCGGGAGCTTGTGGGGAACATGGCCCCTGACCCTCTGGGGGTCCCCTCCCGGCCCCAGGCTCTCGTCTGTGTCTTAGGCTCCTGCTCTGATGATCTGTGTTCTGTGTTATGGCATTTGATGTTCTGTGTTCTGAGCTCCCTCCCATCCTGACATCCCCTGTTCTAGGCCCCTCCCAGCTCTGACCTCCCCTGTTCTAAGCTCCTTTCCAGCCCTGGGTCCATGAGACGGTCATTTCAGTCCTTCCTGAGCCTCAGTCTTATCATCCGGACAGTGGGTACCCTTGTGGTACTGGACAGGGTGGGGGTAGTTTGCCTTTAGGAGCAAAGACTGGAAGCAGCTGCAGCTAGTTCTTCCCTTCCCCACTGCCCACCCCCAGCGCCCTCCCCCCTCCCCAGGGCTGCAGCATCTCTTTTGTCCTTCAGTGGGTCCACAAGCATTAAGCACCTACTGTGCGCCAGGAGCTCGGCCTCTCTCAGATGAGCCCTCCGGCCGTGGCCCTTCCCTGCTCCTCCCTGAGTGTCTGCTCTGGGACTCCAAGCTGAGGGAGAACTCCCCCCCCCCCAGACTGTGCAGGGGGACTGTCCCGAGGGGGGGGTGCCTTCCGGCCCTGCCCACTCAGCCCCCCCGGAGCCATTGGGAACGCCTCGTCCTCCTTGGGCGCTGGCATCCTGGAAGTCAGGACCCACCCCAGGAGTCCGGTGATAGCCCTCCAGCTCCCTGACAGGGTCTAGCCTTGTCTTCTGGCACCCCTCCCCGCCCCCAGGTCCCCGACTCAGACTCTGGAAGAGGGAGCCTCCTTTGCCTCCCTGCTGCCTGCCAGGCCCGGGCTCTCCGGACAGGGAGGGGATCCCCCTCCTGCGTCCGTCCCGAGCTTTCCCTCCTCCCCGCTTCGGGCCGACGCCTCCCCCAAGTCAGCTGCGAGCAGACCCTCCCGAGCCCCTCTGGCCGTCCCTCGTGGTCCGTGGCTGGAGGCCTTCTCTTCCTGGCCGGCCTGAGCCCAGGAGGGCCCCTCCCGGGTCCTCGGGCCCTGTCCCCCAGATCATGAGAACGGCCATCCTGGCCTGGGAGGGACCTTCCCAGCCCCCTCTCCTGTGTCTTCTAGGAAAAAAGAACGGAGGCGTGGACAGGAACTTCGACACCCTCGACTTACCCAAGAGATCAGAGTCTGCCAAAGGTAAGCCGGGGGCCCGCGTTAGACCCCTCAGCCGCCGACCCTGGACAAGGGCCGCCTCAGTCTCCTCCGCTGTAAAATGGGCACAGTCGTAGCGCCCGCTTCCAGAGCTGGTGCGGAGAGCAAGAGCGAACCACGGGCCCGGCGCCTCGCACACGTGGCACGCGGGGTCCCCCCGCCCGTGGGGGCAGCGTGAGGTCCCCTGGGTTCTGCCCCCCGGTAATGGCGGCCTCGGCGTGCCTGGGATCAGTGATTTCAAAGACGGGAGACCGGTGGGACCTAGAACTTCTGCAGCACAGATCGGACCCTTAGAACCTTAGGATACAGTTGAAGCCGACTCTCAGATCCTTAGAAATGTGGATGCTTAGAATCCGGAACCTAGGTGGGGGGCAGGTCTTCCACGCCAAGGGCCGCCATGGTTACTGTGGAGGGGCAGGCGGTGGCTCAGGGGACAGAGGAGAGGCTGAGTCAGGGAGGGTGGTCTAACCCTGTCTCCAGTCACTGAAGAAGGGGCGGGGTCCCTGCCTTTCTGTTTGCCTCAGTTTCCTCAAATGTAAATAAAGATCATAATAGCACCTCCTTCCAAGGGCTGTGGGGAGAGGGTCTGCAAAGTACTCAGGACAGCCCTGACAGCACGCACTTCCTACATGCTGCCTCTTATTATTATTGCCATTGTCATATTTATATTTTTCATATTCATATTGTAAATAATTATGTTTATAATTATACAATTATCACAACTTCCCTCAGAGAGGGGAGAGCACCTATTGGCAGATGTGGCCCATTGGGTGGCTTTATTTTGCCGAGCCAGCAGAGGCAGGGCTTGGGCCCGTGCCCATTTTACAGAAGGGAAAACAGATGCAGGGAGGATCAGAGGCGAGACGTGTGACCGGGGGCCGGCTTCCGTCTACTTTGCCGCATCTATCCCAGCGCCGGCGCTTCTCTGGGGCTCTGAGCTCGGCCAGGGGCTTTAGAAACCTCTCATCTGGCTCCCGCGCCAGCCCTGGGAGGGAGGGTTCCACAGTGTTCAGGAGGATTTTCTCTTCCCAGACGCGCGGCTCGATGCTTCTCGGCGTCCATTTTTGTAGCCCTTGAGCCCCCCCCCCCCCCCCGCCCCAGGCAGAACGCAGGGGCTGCAGTCCAAAATGTGTAATGGCGGGAAGCAGGTTTCTGTCTGGGTCGCGTTGTGACAGAATTAGGACAAGAGGGAAGAGCGGGAGGAAGGAGAAGCCGAGCGGGAGGAAGGAGAGGGAAGAGCGGGAGGAAGGAGAAGCTGAGCGGGAGGAAGGAGAGGGAAGAGCGGAAGGAGAAGCTGAGCGGGAGGAAGGAGAAGCCGAGCGGGAGGAAGGAGAAGCCGAGCGGGAGGAAGGAGAGGGAAGAGCGGGAGGAAGGAGAGGGAAGAACGGGAGGAAGGAGCAGCCGAGCGGGAGGAAGGAGAGGGAAGAGCGGGAGGAAGGAGAGGGAAGAACGGGAGGAAGGAGCAGCCGAGCGGGAGGAAGGAGCAGCCGAGCGGGAGGAAGGAGCAGCCGAGCGGGAGGAAGGAGCAGCCGAGCGGGAGGAAGGAGAGGGAAGAGCAGGAGGAAGGAGAAGGAAGAGCGGGAGGAAGGAGAGGGAAGAACGGGAGGAAGGAGAAGGAAGAGCGGGAGGAAGGAGAGGGAAGAGCGGGAGGAAGGAGCAGCCGAGCGGGAGGAAGGAGAAGCCGAGCGGGAGGAAGGAGAAGGAAGAGCGGGAGGAAGGAGAAGAAGAGCGGGAGGAAGGAGAGGGAAGAGCGGGAGGAAGGAGAAGCCGAGCGGGAGGAAGGAGAAGAAGAGCGGGAGGAAGGAGAAGGAAGAGCGGGAGGAAGGAGAGGGAAGAACGGGAGGAAGGAGAAGCCGAGCGGGAGGAAGGAGAGGGAAGAGCGGGAGGAAGGAGCAGCCGAGCGGGAGGAAGGAGAAGCCGAGCGGGAGGAAGGAGCAGCCCAGCGGGAGGAAGGAGCAGCCGAGCCGGAGGCCGGCCTCCGCGGCTCTCTCGGGAGGCGCTGGCACTTTCTGTGGGAGGCGGGTTTTCCCAGCGAGGAAACCGAGGCTGGAAGGCGGGGCCGCGCGTCTAGTCAGTGTCCGAGGGAGAATTTGAACTCGGGTCCTCTTGCAGCCCCCACCGGGCCACCCGCTTGTCTCGCGGGCTCCTTGTGGATGGGGCCTCTCCCGGGGCCTGTGGTAACCATTGACCTGCTGTTTGAAGTGCTCGCTTCGAGCTTGGTCGGTGCGTGTAAAAGGCGGATCCGGAGCAGGGGCGGGACCGGCTGCCCGAGGGGGCGGGGCCGCTCCACTGGTCCCCCCCCCAGGAGAGTGGGACGGAGGCCTGGGCGCACACGGGAGAGATCCGGTCCCCGCACTAAGCTGAGCCTCCGGCTTGCGCGGCTCCAGGTGCTCGGCTCCACCCCGGGCCCGGGGCCGCTTTCTCCTCCCGTCCTTAGGGGAGATGATCTGGAGGCTCCAGGGGCCCGAGAAACGGAGCGGGGGGGGGGGGGGGGGCTGCTGTTGCTGTGGAAACGGGGGCCTTGGGGGGCGGCTCTGGGCCTTCTCCTTGGGCAAGCTCGCTTCAGAAAGCAGGTCAGTGCTGACGGGGAGGGGGGGGCTCAAGGAGGCGGCGGCTCAGAACGGGAAGGATGCTGCTGTTGCCATGGGGACGGCCTTCCTGGACCGTGCTGTCCGTCTGCCGCCCAGAGCGCCGGAGGTGGGGACGGGGGAGCGGAGGGGACGCGGGGGCCTGTTTGGCTCTGGCCAAGGGCCGTGCCGGCCCCGAGGGTGGGGGCCGGCTCTCTAGGACCCCAGGGCTCCGGAGTCAGGCGGAGAAGGCCTGGGGAGGCCGGGTCCCACGTAGCATCACGGGTCCGCTCCCGTAAAGGTCACTTATGCGTGTGGCCCTGGGAGGGAGGGCTGGGACGCATTAGGCCCATTCAGGGGATGAGCAAACTGAGTCCCGAGGGGGCGGGCAGCTTCCCCGGAGTCCCACAGCTAAGAGCGTCCTAAATCAAAGGGGTTTGCGTCCCGGTCTCCGGCACTTTGCCTGCTCCCCGCCGGCTGCCTTTTCCTTGCCTCCTTTCACTGATTCCCCCAGTGGGGGCCCCTCCCGCCCGCCCGACCCCCCTGGGTCTAACTTGTAGCTGCCCGTAGGGGCGCCTGGCGTCTCCCCAGCGGGACTGTGCCCTCCCCGTCTCTGCCCGACTGGCGCCCGGCACACATTCGGTGCTTAATGTGTGCTCGTTGTATTGACTCGATTGACCCATATGGGCAGGAAGCTGAGTTAGTCATAAAGTCAGAAACGGCCCAGGCTCAGTTCCGGGAGAATGTCAGGGGATGAGGAGGTGGGCGGGGCGGGGCGGCGGGCGGGCGGGGAGCATCCCGAGGCAGGGGGTGCCGTGCCAGCTGCTGAGAGCGCGGCAGGGAGGGGCCGGCCAGGGCGGGCAGCGAGGCGACAGGGGCCTGACAGCCGGGGCTCCTCGGGGCTCCTGGGACGGGGCTTTTCTCCGGCCGGCTGCTGTCTCTGCTGCCCCGGGGCGGGGGGCGGACAGAGGGGTGCCCCTCAGCAGGGATCCCAGCGTCCCCTGGGCCCGGGAACGGCCGGTGGGAGCCAGCGGGGAGGGAGAGCCGAGCTCTGTGGGCCTTAGACCGACTGCTGCCGGGCCTGGGCCGTGGCGGGGGAGGGTATTTGTGCGTGTCCGTAAGCTAGCTGTCTATATGATACATATAAAGCTCCATAAATGCTAGATGTTGTTCTGAATGATCAATACGTTAACATGGAGTTCATGTTTTGCTCTATAGTAAAAATCAATCATTTTATTAATCATTAATAAAATTATTTTTATTATTAATTTATTACAGTTATATTGGATATATTAATACAAATATATTTATTTTCATCATCATTATTATTAATGAATAATAAAGTTATTAATCATAGGATTATAGATCTAGAGTAGAAAGAGACCTTGGAGGCCATTAAGTCTAACCCCATTTGACAGATGAGGAAACTGAGGCACAGAGTGGCCAAGAGACTCGGCCAGGATGGTGCCGCCGGCGAATCTGGCTGAATTTGAACTCGGAGCTTTCCGGCTCTAAGTTCAGTGCTTTGTCCTCTGGGCCACGCTGCCTTTCAAACAGTCAGCCTGCATTTAGTAAGCGCTTACTGGATACTGGAAACTGCAAGGTGCTAGGGTTTCTAGATAAAGGCTTCTGAGAGGTTTCCCATTTCTTGCTGTATCTGCTCATGAGGGGAGCAGGGGGGATGCTGGGATTGGGGTCACAAAGGGAGTTCTCAGCCTCCCCGCCCCGACCCCGGGCCTCCTGGGAGGTGTCAGAGGACGGTCCCTGGCCAACTGAGGGCTCTCCCAGGGGAGGCTGCAGCCAGGGCCCGCCTGGGCACATTCGGAGAAAGGCAGTTTTCTCCCCAACCGTTTCTCTGCCGGGCCCACGGGGTTCTCCCTGCCCGGGGCGCCCGGGCTTCTGCCCCTTACACACAGCGGTCCATCGGCAGACCCAGCATCCGTCGTCCCCGAGGCCCGGAGGTTCTGAGACCCCCCGAAGGCCTTTCAGTTTGACCCCGACCCCTGCTTTTGCTGGGGTCTGTTCCCTATCCCCCACCTGCTGTTCGTATCATCAACACATCTGGTTATTTGCAGCAGTCAGCGTTTATTAAGCACCTACTGTATGGTGCTGGGAGTACAAAAAGTCGGACGTGTCTCCCTTGTTCCCCCCCCCCCAAACCCGGCCCGTTAGACGGGGGGCTCCTGGTATCCCCAGAGCTTAGCGGGCGCCTGACCCCTGGTGGTGAGCACTAAGAGTTGTTTATTGGCGGACCGACTGATCCCTCGGGGCTCCGCTGATAGGATGATGCTCCCCCTCGGCGAGTCCTTCCCCTTCGCCTCCACCCCCCCTCCCCCCTTCCAGCTTCCCTGGTTATGAAGGTTCCTTTTAACGGCAAAAAGCAATTCAGCAAAATTTACCGATGCAGCGACGGGTCCAAAGGCGTGCAAAGACCTTGCAAAGAAGGGGGAGAAACGGGGAGCTTTCCCCTCTTCGGGGCCACGCTTGGGCCGCGCCGTCCTCGCTAAGGGGGACAAACCGCCAATCGCTGCTGCTGTGTTCTCTCTCCCAGGCGCTTTTTTACTGCCTTAGCCCAAAGGAGAGAGGATCATGGGAAATTTAGACCCTGGAGTAGAAAAGGGGGGGCGGGGGGGGACAAGGAGGGCTTCATCCCTCACTGAGCCCCCTTGGGCCTAAGGGTTTGGGGGCTCGGGAAGCCCGGGGCCGGCTCTGAGGGGCTCCCACGAGAAACCTTCCTGAAGCCCCGTCGCCTCCCCAGAGGTCCCTCTTGTCCCCCAGAGGCACTTTGGGCTGGGGAGACTCCCCTTCACGAGCCCCCATTTTCTCTGTATCAGCCCGAGGAGTGGGGGACAAGGTCTCGCTTGGGACCCTGGCCACCTGATTGTGTTCCCAGCATCCCATGGGAGGAAAGGGGATTTAGTGCGAGGATGCTGAGTAGGGAAGACCCTCCCCCTCGCCAGACCTCGGGTTCTTCCTCAGTGAGATAAAGATCATGGTGGATGCTGTGCCCCCTTGCTCTGGGATAGGCCCTGTGGGGGGAGATGGGAGAACAGACACGGCCCTCCCTCTAAAGGCAGAGAAGCCTGTAGGGTTTGGGGGGGCGCTACTTTCCCCTAATTCTCAGCAGGGCCCCTCCATCTCAGAGCCGGAATTATGCCCATTTTACAGATGGAAAAAAATGAGGCAGGCAGCAGGGGGGTTGGATTGGATCCCAGGCCCTCCCTCTATTCGCCGGGTTCTCTCCCAGCTTCTGTCCCACCTCCACCCTCCCACCTGCCTCCATCTTTCTCCTTTGTCTTCCCCCTGCCCCCAGCCTGGGCTGAGCACTGGGCTCGCTCTGACCTCTGGCTCCATGCCCTCCCCTCAGAGGGCCACTGGGACCCCGGGCTCCCCTCCCCTGGGGCAGCCGCCCTCCCCCCTTAGCCCCAGCAAGTTAGCAGGGCCGGAGAGGGCCCCCCCGGGCTCCCTGACGCCCCCTGTCTCCCAAAGGCTTCGAGCTGCTCTACCAGCCCGAGGTGGTCCGTCTCTACCTGTCCATCCTCACCGAGAGCCAGAACTTCAACACCCTGGAGGCCGCGGCGGGGGCGCTGCAGAACCTGAGCGCGGGCACCTGGATGGTGAGTGGGGGGGGGCAGAGCTGGGGAGAAGGGGACAGGAAGAGCGAGGCCCCGGGGGCACGGGCAAGGGGCACCGGGCAAAGGGCACCAGGCAAGGGGCACAGGTGTTGCGGGGAGCTCTGCTACTGAGCAGCCACGAGACCTGAGCAGGGCCCCTCGGTGACCCTCAGTGTCCTCCTTTGTGAGATGGGACACAGGTGATCTCAGAGGACCCCTGAAATTCTTCCCTCTGACCTCCAAGCCCCCTCTCTCTTTCTCCACCTCCTCTTCCTCCTCCCCTTCCTTCTCTTCTTCCTCCTTTTCCTCCTCCTCTTCTTTTTCTTCTTCTCCTCCTCCTCCATCCTTTCTCTTCCTCCTTCTCCTCCTCCATCCTTCTCTTCCTCCTCTTCCTCTTCCTTCTCCTCCTCCATCCTTCTCTTCCTCCTCCTCCTCTTTCTCCTCCTCCTTCTCCTCCTCCATCCCTGCCCTGGAGAAGCTTCCACTCTAAGCACGACTAGAGCCGGGGCCCCTTTGTTAGGGACCTTTTTATACAAAGGAGGAGACTGAGGCACGGGCTTGCTTGAGGGCCCGCGAGGAAGGCGCAGGGCTGAGCTTCCGGACCAGCCTCGGCTTTCCGCCCCCGTGGGCGCTTTCTGGCTCCTCTGGGGGGGCCGGCCGTGGTGGCTCCGAGTGGAGATGAAGGGCCCGGACCCTTCCCTGGGCCTCGGTTTCCCCAGGGGGAGATGGGGAGGCAGGGGGGCCTTAGGTGGGCGGGGAGGCCGGGGTCAGCTCGGCATCCCACGGGCTCCCTCTGCCGCCCAGTGGTCCACGTACATCAGGGCCATGGTGCGCAAGGAGCGGGGGCTGCCGGTGCTGGTGGAGCTGCTGCAGTCGGACTCGGACAAGGTGGTGCGGGCCGTGAGCATCGCCCTCCGCAACCTCTCCATGGACCGGCGCAACAAGGACCTCATAGGTGGGGAGGGGGGGCTCTGGGAGGCCACCCCCCGGGGGGAGGGGAAGTACCCCGGGGCTCTGGGAGGCGCCCCCTGCTGTCGGGCCCTCTCTGGGGAAGGGACCCCCCAGGGGCTCTGGGCTTCACCCCCCTCTGTAAAAGGGGGACTGTTCAGGGGACTCCCTTCCCTCTCCCGGGGCCCTGGCCCGGGCTTGCTCCCCCACATGTGCCACAGCCCTGGGTGCACGGACGCCCTCTCCTGGCCGTGTGGGGGTGTGACCTCCAGCTGGGCTCTGTGGGCGGGGCCACTCCCAGGAGCCCCTGGGCCTGGCCTGAGGGGCGGGTCTCCACGGGGGCACCGCGGGTGTCTGAGCCTCCCCGGCCCGCCTGCAGCTTTGCAGCCTGGAGTCGTGGGCTCCCGGGGGCCCCCCTCTCCCCCCCACTGCCCCGGCCCGAATGTCCCACACCGGGGCCCGGAGCCCGTGCAGGGGGTTAACGGCGCCGGCCCCGCAGGGAGCTACGCCATGGCCGAGCTGGTGCGGAACCTGCCGAGCCGGCAGCAGCGGACGGCCAAAAACCTGGAGGAGGACACGGTGGTGGCCGTGCTGAACACCATCCACGAGATCATCACGGACAGCGCCGAGAACGCGCGCTCGCTGGTGCAGACGCAGGGCATCCAGAAGCTGGTGGGCATCGGCAAGTCCAGGTGGGTGCCCGGCGGCCCTCCCGGCTCGGAAAGAGCGGGCGGACAAGGTGGTCCTGGGGGTCCCCCCGGGGTCCCGAAGTAAAGGGGGAGGAGGCTCAGGTAGGAGGGCCCCGGCCCGGGGCTGCTGCCAGGGCGTGCACCTGCCCCGGGGCTTCCCCGGCCCCTCCCCCGCCCCCACCCCCACCCACCGCGGAGCGCGCTCCCTGGTCCTTCAGAGCAATCGAGTGCTCGCTCCACGCCCCCAGCTGGGAAGGGCCAGGGCCGGGATTCGAACCTGGCTCCCATCAACTTGAGCCCGGAGTCTCTGGTGGGCAGCAGCCTTTACTAAGGGAGCTCCGTGGGGGGGAGGGGGAGGAGAGGGCATCCCCCTCCCAGGGAAGCGGCCGGGCTGGGATCCAGCCGCTGGTTCCCCCCCTCCCCCACTGCCTCTATTTCCCCCCCCCCCCCCCCCCGCCCCAGCCGGGGCCGAGCTCTGAGGGTCGCTCTCTCAGCAGCCAGTCCATGCGGGAGATGAAGGCGGCGTCCCACGTCCTGCAGATGGTCTGGAGCTACAAGGAGCTGCGCGGGGCCCTGCAGAAGGACGGCTGGAACAAGTCCCACTTCCAGGTCAGCGCTGGTGGGCGGGGCCGGGGAGGAGCCGGGGCTCCCAGGGGGCCAGAGCCCCCACCCCCGGCTCCGGGGCCTTCTCCCAGCTCCCCCGGGGCCGACGCCTCTGAAGGAGGGTTCTCCTCTCCCCAGCCTCAGTTTATCCATCTGCAAAATCAAAATAGCTTCTCCCCCGCCCTCAGACTGTGGTCGGAGGCGGTCTGTCCTTCTCCGGGAGGGCCAGAGACCCGCAGCTGCTCCTGCTGCCTCGGGCCCCTCCTGGAGTCTCAGGGAAAAGTCACCAGCAAATGCCAGGGGTCGGCGCTGGTCCCGGTCCGGAGGCACTGTGTGCGCCGGGTGGACCAAGGAGGGGACGGCCGCGGACCCCCCAGCTAAACACGGGGACCCCGATGCCGTTACATGCCCCAGGGGCCGCGGGGTTAGGGCCAAGCGGAAACGGGGGCGCTTCCCTTTCTCCTTGCCTTGGTGCTGTCCCACGCCCGCCCGAGGAGCCACGCCAACCTTTGACCGATCACCTTGACCTTGTCCCCTCACCAGAGGTCATGGGCAGGGTTCTGCCCCCTAGCGCCCCCAGCAGATTCCCTCCAAGGCCGGAGACGTTTATCTCAGGGCCTCATGGGAGCCTTTCGGTGCTTCCCTCCTAGCTTCGAGCCCCCGGCCCCCCGGGTCCCCTCTCCGGGTCTCCCTCCTCACCCCGCCCTGTGTCCCCATCGGCCACCCTTAGGGAGCAGGCCCCTGTAGGCTTCCCTCCCATTGGCTGGGGGGCAGAGCCGGCCCTCGGCCTCGGGAGCTTCCGGGGGCGTGGCCAGGGAAGGCTCACGCCCCCAGAGCCGGGAAGGGACAGTGAAATCCAACAGCAGGGGGCGCCCGTCCCCGACCTCAGTCAGTGAGAGTGAAGGAACCAGTTCCGGGGCAAGGTTCTCTCCCCAGTCACAGGAAAGAGCTCTCCCACCTGCACCTTTAGAAATGGAGCAGTAGAACTTTGTGGGTGGGGGCGGCGGGGGGCGCAGGGGGAAAGCCCTGCAGTCAGGAGGACCCGGGTTCAAATCTGACCTCAGACACTTCCTGGCTGTGTGACCCTGGGCCAGTCACTTAACCCCAGTGGCCTCAGGGAAAAACGTGTCCGTGTATAACGTGCGTCAGATTGATCGCCCCCTGGGGGAGGGAGGAGGGAACGGAAATCAAGCTCTCAGAAAAGCCACTGAGTGACCTTTCCCTGGAAGTCTGGGGGGGGACGGGGGTAGTAGAAAAAGCCCTGTTTGTTACCAAAAATCTGGATAAAAAGGGAGCCTCCCCCAGGGAGTTTCCATGAGCAGACTCAGGAGATCGGCCGCCGGGGCGTTGGCAAGACCTGGGCATCCGGTGGGTGGGATGGAGAGGAGACCCTGATCCTGCGGGGGGCGTCTTCCTCACGTGCTCCTGGCCTCGGGGAGACCCCCACTGAGACCTAGAGCCCGAGACGGAGCTTTGGGGCGGGAGACTGAGCCTTCCAGTCACCGCCACGGACCATGAAACCGCGATTCCAAAAAACAGCCATAAAAACGCTCAGTCACATGATTCTCGCAAACTATTAACGTTGCTCACTCGCCCACGTCCGACTCTTCATGAGCCCCCCGGGGCCCCCTGGGCTTTTCCTGGCCGTGGTGCTGGAGCGCTGGGCCCTTTCCTTTCCCAGCTCACTTTACAGATGGGGAAACTGAGGCAAACGGGGCAAAGTGTAGCTGACCGCAGGCTGAGGAGTCCTGACTCCAGGCCAGGTGCACCCCCTAGTGGTCCTGTTGTTAATGGCACTAGGAAACAAATGACACTGTGAACCTCGACTCTTTTACTAGTTGAGACCGGGACCAGTCTGACCAGACATCTCCCGGAGCCTCAGTTTCCCCGGTAGAATCCGTCCGTTACGCCCGTCCGGCGGGGTGCGGGGGGATTTCGGAGCGCACGACTGCCAGGGGCCGCCAGTCCCTCGAGCCTCAGTTTCTCCCTGTTCGTGGGGGTTTGGACGAGGTCCTGGCCGGCCCAGCCCTGGTGCCCCGGCGGGTCTGGATAAGTGGCGGAGGCTCCTGCCAGCCTCGGGTTTGGCGGTGCCCCCGGGGCGAAGGGACCGGGCCAGGGCTGCCGGGGCGGCAAAGACAGAGGCGGGGCCCCCTGTGCGGGGGACGACGGTCAGACACAGAACGGATGGAGGCTCCGGAGTGGGCGGCCGGGCCGTGACGGAGAAGCACAGGAGGGGGAGCTTCGGGGGAGGGCTGTGAGGTCAGTGGGCCTGACTTAGGAGAGAGGTCAGGGTGGGACACAGGCCCTCGCTGACGAGCCGTGGCTTTCTGTGTCTAGTCGGCGGCTTCCACCCCCCCCAAGGGCTCCAAAGGGACTTCGGGCAAGTCCGGCTACGACGACAGCACGCTGCCGCTGGTGGAAAAGACGCACGGTGAGTGCGGGGCGGGCCGGGGGGCTTTCCTCTATTCCCGCCGCCCCTCACGGCCGCAAGCGGGGGAAGCGGCGCCTCGGTCCCGGGCCGTGAGCTCGGCCTCCCCGGCGTGCTGGCGCCGCCCACCGGGCTTCCCCTGGGAGCAGACCCTCCCTCGATGATGCTTTTGTAGAAAGGAAAGTCGTGTTCAGACGGTGAAGCGAGAGCCCGGCAGAGGGGGGAGCCCCCGACCCCCCCGAGCACGTTAACACGGCTGCGCTCGGTCCCATTGCGGCTCCGCCCCCGGGCGCGGTCACTTCGCCAGCGCCAGAGCCGGCCCTAGGGCCCCCACTGCTCAGAGCACGGCGGCAGCGCCCGCGGCGAGGGCCCAGCTTGTCCCCGGGACCCATCGTCCTCCCGGGGCAGCCCCCAGACTGGGCCCCGCGGGCCCGGGCAGGACCCCCCAGCAGCGAGGGAGAACCCCGGCGTTCCGCCCTGAGGCAGTGTCGGGCCCAGTCCCAGCCGTCCCCTCGGCCGCTCCGTCCTCCCCACGGCTGTCCTCCTCCTCGGGCTGGGGGCCGGGGGCTCCCCGAGTCTTCCTCTCCAGCTTCCTCCTCCTTCCTCCTCCTGCTTCTCCAGAAGCCTTCCTCCCTCCTCGTCTCCCTCTTCTTCCTCAGCCCTCACCTCCTGCGGCCGAGCCCCCCTCACTGCCCCCACCCCTCCAATGGAACGTTCCTTCTTGTCTTGCAGATAACGAGAGGTGTGGGAGCCGCGACATGATCCCAATGGATGAGCTCGGCCCAGGTAATTGCCTCGTGCTCCGCGCTCCCCTCTGCCGGCCCCTGCCCAGGGCGACGTCCGGCCCCCGAGCCCCCTTCCTCTTGTCCCCGGCCCCCATCTAAGCTGGTCTCGGGCCCCCCTTGTGCCGGACGTCATGAGGGGATAACCTCCCGCTCAGGGAAGCTAAGGCCCTTTGGGGGAGCAGGAAATCCAGGCTCTGGGAGCTCGGGCTTGGCTCGGTCCCCTGTGAGGTGGGTGGGGAAGCTGTTCGTCCCCCGCTTTCCGACGAGGAGCCAGAGGCCCAAGGAGGCCCAAGGAGGCTCTTGCTCCCGCGGCTCCAAGGGCAGGATCGGGCTCCTGGTGGGATTCCAGGGCAGATCCACCCCCCCGGGGCCGCAGCAAGCGCGGACGTCCGAAATGCCGGCCCGTGGTTGGGGCTCGCTCCGATCCCAGCTCCAGGAGGCAGCTTGTGCCCGGAGACACGTCTCCCCGTGAAGGCCCTTCTCAGCCTCGCGCCAACGCGGTTCCATCCTGTTGGTCGGGGAAGCCCCCGGGCAGTGCCCGCTGCCCATCAGGGCATCCACCATCCTGGGGGCACGGCCGGTACGGGGCGACGAAGCGGCCGGTTCTTCACCCAGCCTGGGAAGGGGCCGATCCCCCCGATGGGGGAGAAACACCGTCACAGAGAAGGGGGGAGAGGGCCCGGCCCGCTCCGGAGTCTGGGCTCAGCAAGCAGAGGCCGTCCCACGGTGCCCGACACGTGCAGCCCTCCCCGGGACCAGGGCTCTCCCACAGCCGCCCGGCATCCTGGGGCACGGCAGCCTCTGCCCGCCAGGGGACGGGCGTGTCCCAATGGGGGGAGATGGAGACGCGGCGTCCCGAGCTCTCTGTCTGCCCGGGACCACCCGGGGCTCTTTAGGGCAAACGTTGGTCCGGAGGCCGAGGCCGTTCTAACCCTCCCCCCACCCCCCCGGCTCGGGCCGGTTCTGGGTCAGTCCCTGAGGCGTGAGGGGCCTCCCCGGCCGGCGGGAATGGGCGCCCCCTTCTCCGGGAAGGCCGACGATCCCCAGGAAGGGGCCCCGGCCGGCACCGGAGGCCCGGAGAGGTTCCGGGGCACATTGGGTCGGCCCCCGGGGCTGATTAACCCCTTCCCTGCTGTCAGCCCCTCAGATACCTCAAGGAGTCTCTCCTCTTCCTCAGCCCGAACACAAAATGTTCCTTTCTGAAGAGCCAATAGGGTGGAAGTCCTTGACCTTAAATCACCTTAGGGACCAAGGTCAGCTCTTTGGGCCTCAGTTTCCCCATCTGTAAAAGGTGCAAGTTGAGCCTGGAGGATCATCGGGACACGGTGCATCTCCAGAGCTGCCATCCTGACCCAGAGACAGCGGCCCGGCCCCGAGAGCGGCAGCTCCTCCCTCTGATCCACCCCCAGGACCCGCGACTTTTAAGTTTTAAAACACGCACAGGGATAATTTTCAGCCTCTCCCCTGCTGCTGGGGGAGGGGCGGGGGAAGGGGGGAGAAAACAGTTTTGGGACACGAGGTCTTGCAGGGGAAGTGAGAAAGAAAAACCAGCCGCCAAACACAGGAAGGGTGAGATGCTGCTGTGGTCCTCGCCCGGCCCCCGAGGGTCTCTCCCACCCCCTGCAGGCCTCGCCCGGCCCCCGAGGGTCTCTCCCACCCCCCACAGAACTCGCCTACCCCCCGCAGTCCTCGCCCGGCCCCCGCGGGCCTCTCTGGGTCAGACGGCTCTCTCCGTCACTGAACAATCGGAACTGGTCTGAATCGGCCACTGCTGCAGGAAGCCGCATCTGTCCGAATTCTGGCAGTGAGTGTCGCTGTTGCCGGGCACACAGGTCCCGCCCCCCTCCCTCAGCCTCAGCTCCCGTCCGTGTCCCCGGCCTCTGACGTCCTCCTGCCGGTCGTTCCTTCCAGAACAAGGCTGTTCCGTGACAGTCGGCGGCCATAAGTTACGCGGGCGCCCCCCGCGGACGGCTCGGTCCCCAGCTCCTCCCGCCACGGCGATGGTCGCCACGTGGGCCCCCCGCCTCCTCCAGGCTCTCCGGGGGACGTAGGCCCAGCAGGGGCCGGTTTCATGGCCCTTGGGCAGCTCTCCACAAGGCTCGGGCCAGTGCCCGACTCCGCCAGCGCGCGCTCGCAGGACCCACTTTTGGCCAAGCGCTGACCGGCCGCGCTTTCTCCCGGCCTGCACTTGGGCAGCGGCCTCAGGGGACCGAGCGCGGGATGTGGAGTGCTCGGGGAGGACGGCGCACCCGGAGGAGGCCGCCGAGGCGTCCGCCCGCCCCCACCCGTGGCCCCAGCAGCCGCACGCGGCTCAGCCGCCAGACAGACCAACGGGGGGGGAGGTGACCTGCAGCGAGGCAGGGGCCGTGGAGCCCGCCCCTCCCCCAAGGAAGAGGAGGGACATCTTACGGACAGCCACGTACTCGTCAGGATGAACCACGGAGACGGGCTCCGTCTGGGGGGCGGGGACCTAGCTGTGGATGGGACTGGAAAAGGCCTCTCACAAAAGGCGGGTCTGGCGCAGGAGGGGAGAACGAGAGCCTCGGACACCTCCCCACAGACACGGCGTCCGGAGCCCCCGGCCCCACCCGAGCCAGCCGGAAGATCCTCTCGCCCGGCGACCGTCCTTGGCTCGGTGCCGACCTTTCCCCTCCCGGGCCCACAACCCACCTTCTCGCTCTGGGTCATGGGACCGTCTCATCGGCCACAGCTCATGCTCCGCCCCGCCCCCCGCTCTCCCAGTCGGGACCGTCCAAGCCGGGCGCCCTGAGCTCACTAATGCCACCGGGCCCGGCATCTCCTTCCTCGGCCGGAGCCTCCGTTCCTTGGCGGGCCTTTGTCTGGCCCCTGGGCCCCATTTCCGTTCTCCTTGGAAGACAAAACATGCGAAATACAAGACAAGTTCTGCCTTCTCGCCAGATTGTCAGCAACCAATGAACATTTATTAAGCTCCTACTGTGTGCCAGCAGGTCCACCCTGAGCAGCCTTCCTCATTCCCTCTGTTCCTTGCCATCTCCCAAAAGAAGAATACCCGCCTTCCTGTCATCCATTGCCAGCCCCCAGTTCCTTCTGGGTAGACGGGTGGCACAGGGGTTAGAGCTCTGGGTCTGGAATCCTAAAGGCCCAAGTTCAAATCTAGCCCCGACGACTTCCTGACTGGGTGACTCTGGGCAGGTCACTTCACCCTGTTTCCCTCAGTTTTCTCCCTGATAAAATGGGGATAATAGCGGCACTTGCCTCCCAGGGTTGGGTGAGCTACTATTCGTAAAGCCCTTGACGCCGTGCCTAGCACACAGTAGGCGCCTTACAGGTAATTGTTTCCTCTCTACTACCATCCCTCTCCCAGGAGTTCGTAACCTTGTGTGTGTCCTGGGCCCCCCAGGAGCCTGGGAACCCTCTTCTCTGAATTTTAGTTTTAAACGTGTAACGTGCAGGGGGTCCCTCTGGCTATCAGTCAGATGGGACACCGCGGCCAGAATATAAAGGCAGTTCCCAAAGCTGTCACTTATTAGGCACCTGCTGTATGCCGGCCGCTGGGCTAAGCCCAGGGAGCGGCTCACTCCCCTCAGGAACATCTTCCAAACGCAGAGTCTCTGAGCCCGTCCCTGCTCATCCCCGTCACTCTCTCCTGCTTCATCGGCAACTGAGAAAACGAAAAGCCGAGAGAAGACCTACTAAGGGGCGGGGGCGTGAGGGGGTCAGGGGCACGACCTCCCCTCGGAGAATTTCCTTCCGGAGGACACCAGCTTCTGCCCCGGAAGGCCCTCAGAGCCTCTCTCCGAGCGCGGGGTCGGCCGGAGCCCGCGGGCACCAGGAGGCTGCTTCCGGCCCCCCGGTTACTCTGGGAAGGAGCTGGCGCCGCCTCTGGCTCCTCGTCTCTGGGACGCGGGGCTAGATAGAGCTTCTTCCTCTTGGTTGCTCCCTCCATCTTTGGAAGGCGAGCTGGTGATTACAGCGAATCACCCTCTGCCCCAGAGCGGACCCGGCTTCCGGGCCGGGTCTCAGCCGTTTCCTCCCTCCCTCGGAGGGGCCCGGGGGCCTTCCTCACAGCCCGGGACCGCGGCCCAACCGAGAGGGTCTCGAAGGGCCTCCTGGCCCTGCCCCTTCGTGGTTCCTCGGGGAAACTGAGGCAGGGATTGGGGCTTTTCCGAGGCCGAGGCGGCGCTAAGGGTTGACGTTGGGACTCGGACTCAGAACTGCAGGAGAGGACGGAGTCCTGGTCCTGCAGTCGCGGGGTCTAGAACCGGGGGTTCCGAGCTGCTCGAGTCCAACAGCCTCCGGGGCCAGGAAGTTTCTCGGTCCTTGGCGCTGAGGCAGCTGAAAAGGGGGAGGATGAGGGGACTGTGGGGCCCTCTCACTAACACGCTTTCCTGAGGGGGAAACTGAGGCCCCGAGGGCAACGGCTCCGAGGCAGGGCTCCCTTCTCGGGGGACATTTACTATGTCTCCGCAATGTCTCCCCGCACAGAGTGGGAGCCGGGCCCCAGCTCCGGCCCCAGCTCCTTTCCTCTCTCAGGGCTGGCTCTGTACACAGAAGGAGCTGCATGAATGTTCGCTGATCCACCTCTGGTCAGCTCCTCCACCTGCACTGATTAAATCTCTACTGTATGCAAAGCTCTGTGCTGAGTGCTGGGGATAGGGAGACAGAAATAAAAACAGGCCTTTCCCTCAGGGGGCTTAGGTTCCGAGGCAGACCCAGAGAGTTTTCGGAGGCGGCCCCTGGGGGAGCCTTGAAGGAAGCCAGGGGCTCCCAGAGGCGGAGGAGAAAGGGCAGTCCAGGCGCCGGTCCGGCCTTGGCAAAGGCCCGGAGGGAAGAGATGAAACGCTGAGTTCAGCGATCAGGGAGGAGGTCGTGAATCCGGCCCTTTTCTCCCCTTTTAGTATTTATCATTGAGAAAAACAGGATGGAGACAGCTGGGAGGCACAATGGTCACAGCACCAGCCCCCAAGTCAGGAGGGCCCGAGTGCAAATCCGGCCTCAGACACTTACGCTTCCTGGCTGTGACCCTGGGCAAGTCACTTAACCCCGGTTACCTCAGCCAAAAAAAAGGGAAAAAGAAAGAAAGAAAAGACGAAGCAGGTGCCCCCTGCGTCCGGAAGGAGACCCGGGGCGGTCGCCTGTGACGTGCTCGGCTCGCGGCTTTTTCTGGCCTTTTTTCCCTCTCGTGGTTTTCCCTTTTCTCTGAGTTTTCTCTCCCAACATGATTCATACGGCGACGTGTGTTAAAAAAAATAAACGTCTAAGAGAAAAAAGTTCGAAATAAAAGAGATAAGAAACGAGCAGGAAGGCCGGGGAGGGCAAGCGAAGGCCGCCGGTTTCTAGCAGGAGGGGGGACCTCCCGAGCAGGGAGGCCAGAGAGGCTGGGGGGAGGGGCTGGTGTTGGGGCGCAGGGGTCAGAGGCCAGGGGTCAGAGGCCATGGCGGGCGGTGATGGAGAGGACCCTGCCGACCACGGGCGGGCTGCGTCCACCTTGACTCCTGCATTGGTGGCAGGCGGGGATTTTCCCGTCTGTGCAGTGGGGGTGCTGACCCTCCAACCGCCTCCCCGCGGGATTGTGGGACCCCAAGAAACGCGCGGTCTCTCTTGTCCTCCTCAGATGGCTACTCCACCATCGACCATCGGGAACGGAAGTACCGCGCTGGGGACCCCGCGGGGGACGCCTCCGAGAAGGAGCCTTTGAAAGTAAGTGGCTGCTGGGGAAGGCCCTCCCTGGGATCCGGCCGGCGGGGCAGGGGTCCTCCTAGACCCTCTGTCTCAGCGCCCCCACCAGGGTTAGGGTGTTCCCGTTTGGCCCGTTCAGGCGCAGACCCCCCTCGGGGAGGCCCCACAGGGTCTCCTTCTCACTGCAGGCTGAGCCACTGGGCCCTGAGGCTCTCCCAGCCCGAGGGGCGGAGCTCTGGGGGGGGGCGGGTGGAGCTTGGGTCGCGGCCTCCGGCCCGGCCAGAGCGGAGGGAGGGCTTTCGGTCCTGCTGATGACTGTGCCCAGCTCTTGGCAGGGGCGCCCCGGGGAGTCAGGGCCTCGGGGACCCCGTGCCCACCGGGCAGAGTGGGCACAAGCCCCCTGTGCCCCAGCAGACTCCGTGTGGGACTCACAAAATAGCGGGAGCCAAATGTGCGTTAGAGAGAGCGAGGAAGGGGCGAGAACCTACCTCACCCTGGGAGCTGCCAAATGGTGTAGAGGGGGAGGGGGGGTGCTCAGTGTGGGGGGAGGCTGGTCAGGGGGCGGCCTGCTGGGGGGCTGGGAGGAATCCGCCAGCCAGCCCCCCGAGGCGGGGACTACGGGTGCAGGAGAGCTCTGGGGGTCCGGCTAAGGGTGAGGGGCAGAAGGGGGGTGGGGGCAGAGGAAGCGGCACTTCTCTGGGCCAGACGCGGGGTCCCGGGGCGGAGACGGGGAGCAACGTGGGGCCCGAGCCCTGCCCTCTGCGGGCTTCCGGGCAGGGGGGACAGAGAAGCCAGAGAGCTCCGGGCCCGGCCTGAGGGCTGGGGGGGCATCCAGGAGGGGCAAAGTCTGAGGGAGAACAAGCAGGCGCCCCCGGCCGGGATGGACTGAGCACCTACTATGGGCCTGGGGGGGGGGGGAGCCCTTCTAGGGGCCCTGAATGTAAAGTAAGCTCAGGGTGGAGAGACAGAGACAGAGACAGAGAGAGACAGAGGGAGAGAGAGAGACAGAGAGACGGCCGCCCTCAGGGGGATCCCAAACTGCTGGGGGTTTCACAAAGTGCAGACCTGGGAGTGGATTGTGGGAGTGACACAAGCCTGAAATTCGTTTGGGGGGAGCCCCGTCCTTTCAGCCTTTCAGAATCTTCTGCTCAAAAGTGCAGCCTCCCAGGAGGGGGTTGGTTGTGGGCACACGAGGGACCCAGGCCCCGGGGGGCAGCCAAGGCTTATCTGGGGGCCAGCCCCCTGCCTGCATCGGGACAGCTCTCCCCTCCCCCAGCGGGGGACAGCCCCCCCCCCCCGCTGCCCTCCCCCACCCGCCTGCTGCCTCCGCTGTTTCCCCTCCGGCTTCCGGCTCTGGACTCCAGCGTTTGCATGTGTCTGTCTGTGGGTCCCTGTGTCTGTGTCTGTGAGAGACGGGCAGAAAGACAGAGACAGAGCGAGATGGAGAGAGATACGGGAAGGTGGGAAGAGAGAGAGAGAGTCAGAGACACGGAGGGAGGTGGGGGTGCCGCAGGCAGGGGCTGCAGCAGGTGGGGCCCCCGGGCCCTCTCGCCCCCCGCACTGGGCACCGCTCGCTCCCTCCCCGCGGCCCCCCAGGCCCCCTCCCTGCCCACGTGGCCCCGGACGTTCCGGGACGGCTCGGCCTCCAGGCCCGTCCCCCACGTCCGGGCCTGCGGCTCCCCTTGGGCTCCGCCCCCTCCAGCTCCAGTTCTCTGGCCCCTTGAGCTCCCATTTCACACATGGGAAAGTGGAGGCCCAGAGACTCCGGAACGGCCCGAGTGCCCCATGTCCGACCCCTTTGTTTTTTGGGGAAAAGCAGAGAGAGGAAGCGCCTCCCCAGGTCATCCAGCGGGTTAGGAGAGAGCCAGGATTCGGAGTCCAGAACCCCCCCAGGCCTCCCCCGTGGGTCTCCCTGCCCAGGTCTCCCCCGTCCCGTCTGCCTCTCGGTCACTAATCCCGCCCCGCGGCCTCCCTCTGTCCGTCCGTCCGCGTCCGCCCTCGGCCTCTCGTCAGCGTCTGATTAACCTCCTCTGTTTTGCTTTTACTGCCTCCCCTCCCCCGCCCGCTGCAGACAGACCCGGCTAGAAAGCCCCCCCACAGGAGTAACCGGGCCTCGGTGAATCTGGTGGACAGCCGGGACCCCAAGCCACCGCCCGTTGACTCCTGGGTCTAGCTTGCATGCCTGGTAGGTTCGGTTCTGCCCCGCTCCGCGGGGGGCCCGGGCTCGTGACTGACCCCCTCGTCCCCCCTCCCTGGGCGAAGCCGGGCCCGGGCCGTGTGCAGGAGGGGGTCAGGGTGCCCTCTGTGGCCCCGGGACGGGGGGGCTCTGGAGGGATCACCTCCCGGCCCTCTGAGGGGGGCAAGCCCCCCATTCCCCCCCAGGACCTAGCCCTCCTCCCTGCTGGGGGCAGAGCCTCCTGGCTGACAGTGGAGACGGCCCCAACCCCCAACCCTGCCCGCCCCGGCAGAGACGGGGCCCGACCCCCCACGTGGCCCGGGGCCCCGAGGCATCCAGGCCCCCCCGAAGCAAGAGACCCCTTCTCTGGCGCCTCTAGCACTTATGAGCGCCCTGAAGGTCCCCAGGCAGCCCCTCACAGGGCCCTGCAGGGGGCACCGACAAGACCCCCCTCGCCCTCCCCAGGACCCAGGGCCCCCGCCCCCCAGCTTCCTGAATAATCACAATCAGGATCCGCATCTTCCCCCGTTCCTCCCCGGGCTCCCACCAGGGGAGCCCAGGCCCGGCCCCTGTGCCTGCCCCGTCGATGGGCCTCTGAGTGAGGGGGCCCCTGGGGGCGGCCTGCCGTCCTTCCCCGCAGTGACCGTGGCAGAGGGTCCCGAAGCCGGAGGAAAGCAGGCGCAGGGCCCAAGCTGGAGGCAGCCCCCTCTCAAGGCCCTTCTGTTTTCTACAAGGAGCCACAGCCTCCACCCTTAGCCTTCGTTCCCTCCCTTGAGAAATCAGTAGGGGAGACGGGCTGGCCTCTGGGGCCCCCTCGGCTCCGGCTCTCTCAGCGAGTCCCGTGAGGAACGCCATTTAGCTGCTGGCGCGCTAGACGGGGCATCTGTACCCCAATGGTGGCCAATGAGGGGACATTGTAGGACATCGAAGGATGCTGGGATCTCCTGCAGGTGAAACCCCAATAGGAAGATGAGACCCAGACCTCCCCTGGAGAGGCAGGAAACCAGGACTGGCAGAGCCGGCCCTGGCCAGGGAAGAAAGGAAACAAGCCCCTACTCTGTGCAGAAACAGGGCTGGCATCTCCCCTGGCCAGGGAAGAAAGGAAACAAGCCCCTACTGTGTGCAAAAACAGGGCTGACATCTCCCTTGCCCAGGGGAGCACCTACTGTGTGCTGAGTGCTTTGATTTTTTACAACATTCCCCCATTAGATCCTCCCAACAACCCAGCGAGGTAGATGCTATTATTTTCTTCATTTTACAGCTGGAGAAACTGAGGCAGCCAAAGGTAATTGACTCCCTAGGGTCACAGAGCTAGAAGGGTCTGAAGCGGACTCGGTCAGAGACCGAGTTGGGCAGCCCGGCTGCCGCTTCTCATACTTGGGACCATGGTGACAATAATGGCAGCTTCCCCGTCCATCCCTCTCTGGTCAGGTTTTGTTTTGTTTTTTCATTTTTATCGTTGCTCTCTTTGGCTGCTCCATCATCTCCATTTCCCATATTTCCTTCCTCCTTCTCCCCCTCTCCCCCCCCCCCCCGAGCTTTTCCTTGTAACTAAGAATGTCAGAGAAAAAACAAAGGGATTCCCCCATGCCCCCTGGGGGCCGTACTCTACCCCCGTAGCCCCCACCTCCACCTGCCCGTGTCTGGCATTTGGGGGTGGGGCCAAGATGGCGGAACAAAGTCAATGGAAGGAGGGGGAGGTGAGGAAATTTCTAAAGAAGGGGACGAGTCCTTCCCAGTCCAGTTGGCATCTGTCCATCGACCAGTATTTATTAAGCACCTACTGTGTGCCGGGCATGGTGCCAGGTCCCAGGGCACATAGAGACCAAAGTGTTCCTGCCCTGAGAGAACCCACATTCAAGCAGGAGACAACGCAAGTCCCAGAACAGAATCTTACGTCAGATGCGGGGGAGGGGGAGGGAGGAACGGGGGATGGGTGCAGGAGCCGGAGGCAGGCAGGGCACGCGTCCAGGGCACGCGTCCCGGGCACGGGCAGTGGGGGTCATGTGAGGAAGGAGAGGCCGGTTGGGGCCGTGCGGTGTCGGGGTTTTAGAACGGAGCAGGAGTGGATTTTGTCCCGGAGGCCGCGGGAGGCTGTTTGTTCAGAGGGGGAGCCACAGGGTCGGAGGAAACGCCCTCGGTCAGCAGTGCGTGTGGCGGCCTGAGGAGGGACAGCTCAACCCGGAGGCACCGGGAGGCATCTCCCGGGAGGAGGGCGCCGTCGGCCCGAAGCGACACGGCGGGAGGTGACGGTCCTCGAGGCGGAGACCGGTGGGAGAGCTCAAGGCCTCGGTCAGAGCGCCACGTGTCCACGGGCCTCAGGCCCACTCGCGGCCGTTCTCCCGGAGTCGCCCTCCCGAAGCTGCGCCGGCGCTCAGGGCGCTGACCTTTTCCAGGTGTGGGGTCAGCCGATCGAGGAGAACTCTGGCAAGAGCGTGGCAGCGAGGCCGGAGGGAGAGATTCCCTGGGACCGTCCCCGGATAAAGACGGACAACAGAGACCTCCCTGAGTCCTGGGGCACGACCTCCCCTTGCCACAAAATCTGGAAACAGCATAGACCCGACCCGGCCGTCAGGGGGGCTCGGGACTGGCCAGGCTGAAGGTCACGAAGCCGCTGTCCTTGTGGCTCCTCCTGGACGGTCACCGCACCGGGCCGGAACCCGAGCCGCTTCCATCTGAACCGTCTCGGGGAGATCCTGAAGATCCCGGGCAGGACAAGGTGCCGGACCCCAGGGTCCTTCCTGGACCTAAGCCCCGAGCGTCAGGCTCCAGCCCCGAGCATCAGGCTCCAGCGCCAAGCGTCAGGCTCCAGCCCCGAGCGTCAGGCTCCAGCACTGAGCGGCTTCAAGAGGAAAGTCAGAATTCGCTGAACATCAGAAAAATTTCTCAGGCCGGGCCCTCAGGAAGCTTCCATTCTGGGCGCTGTGGGGGCGGGGCCAAGATGGCGGAACACAGTCAGGGAGCAGCTGCAGCGCTGCCAGTGTCTCATGAAAACCACATCAAACCAGGACCGAACCGAGACTGATGGAATGAAACCGCTCCCAGCTCGAGCCATTGGAAGGACTTTG
This sequence comes from Antechinus flavipes, assembly GCF_016432865.1. Taxonomy (NCBI): domain Eukaryota; kingdom Metazoa; phylum Chordata; class Mammalia; order Dasyuromorphia; family Dasyuridae; genus Antechinus; species Antechinus flavipes. The sequence goes on along the minus strand of NC_067398.1, from coordinate 718,661,887 downwards.
AGAAAGGTCGGTCTCCCTGGAGTGAAAGGTCACAGTCTCCCTGGGGTGAAGGGTCAGTCTCCCCAGGGTGAAAGGTCAGTCTCCTCAGGATGAAAGGTCAGCTCCCCAGGAAGAAAGGTCGGTCTCCCTGGAGTGAAAGGTCACAGTCTCCCCGGGGTGAAGGGTCAGTCTCCCCAGGGTGAAAGGTCAGTCTCCCCAGGGTGAAAGGTCAGTCTCCTCAGGGTGAAAGAGGGTTCAGCCCAACCCAGCTCTGGGAAGGCCTGTGAGAGGGTCTTAATGGCAGCAGATCAGCGGCTGAGACCCCCGGCCCTGACTCGGACCCCAGTCCCAACTCGAAGGCAAACTCTGAGAAAGCAGGGTACTCCTGGGAAAGAGCAGACAAAGCCCCCCGCCGACACGAGAGACCCAGAGCTGCACAGGAAGCTTGGGGCAGTGCCCCCCCCCACCCCAGGAGTGGAGCTCGGCATAAAAGTCACAGAGGAGGAAATGCCAAAAGAGGAAAGAAAAGGAGCAAGAAAGAGAAGAGCCACAGAGCCGCTACGGGGAGGGGGCGGACCAAAACCTCAGACGGGGGGTCCGCGAGGAAACTGGACTCGGGCCCAGAATCAGAGAAGCAGACACGAGAAAGGAAGTATCCGAGACAGAGCCGCGGCTCGGAAAAGGAGGGCGGGTCCTGAAACATCAGCGGGCCAAACGCAAACAAAAGCCGCGGGAGAAGCCCTTTTAGGGAGGCCCTCGGCCCGCTCCGTGGGGGCCGCCAGTGGGGGCCGGCGGGCTCAGGAAAGGTCGTTTCTGAACAGGGCGGCTTCGGGGCGTCCTGGCTGTGGGTGCGTCCAACGGCATCGGCTGCTTAGCACTAACAACGAAAGCCAGTGAGAAGGAAGGTCAAAGGCCAGAAGGTGGCGCTCCCTTCCCAGCCTCTCTGAACAACCTGCTGGAACAATGGGAAAGGGAGACAAGCAACGACGAGGACTCGGACTGTCGTCTGTGACGCCGAGTGCTGGCGAGCGGGCTCCCCCACGGGGGGCCCGGGAGAGCCCCCAGGCCCCACATCCTTGCCCGGGGCAGCACTAAATGCTTCTCTCTGAGACGGAGAAGGGCCTCAGCCCCCAGCCCAGAAGGAGGGGCCGTGTAGGGGTGTAGCAGTGGCTGCCAGAGGTTATGAAGAACGTCCCCTCACCACACAAGGGGAATTCATAGAGGAGAAAATGGGGGGAAACTTGGTGTGCGATGCGACCAAGCTAAGGGCACCTGGGACGGGCGGGAAGAGCTCCAACGCCCGCTCTCTGTGACCGTCTCTGTCCACGGGCTGGAGAGGAAGTGAGAACGGCCTTCCGTTGGGAAGATGGGCTGACCCTGACCAAATCCCCTCCCCCAAAATCCATGTTGGGGGCCATGCCCTTCAAAGGAATTAATGACTTCCTGAACAATTAACTTAAAGGAATGGATTTTTTGAGGAGATGCTGAAAGAGAAAAATCACAGATGGAAACTTCACCAGAGATCGGTCCCCGAGCATTTATGAAGTCCCTACTGTGCGTCAGGCACCGTGCGCGGTCCCATTGACACAACCGTTATTTGAAGTTTGAGGACATGGGTTCAAACCCTCTTCCAGTACTTACTGCCTCCGGCCCTTTGGGCAAGGCCTCAGTTTCCCCAGCTGTTCTCTAAAACCCTTCAAATCCTCAGTCCGGTGACACCCTCCATTAAGGAAAATCGACCAAGGACTTACAGGCAACCGCACCCGAAAGCCCGCCTTCCACCATGTCTTCGTAGCCCCCTGGACCTTCAGAGGAGACAAGGTTCCGGGGGCTCTGTTGCTTGGAAAGCTTGGGCCTCCTGAGCACGGGCGGGGCCTGTCGGCCACGGCCAGCGCTCCCTGATGACCGAGGCCAGCCGGGAGGAGGCCGCCCTTTTGGAGGTGAGAGGAAGAGCCGGATGTGAGGCTCGGAGAGGGGCCTCCTAGATGGAGAGAGGAAGGGCTGGGGCGAGAGGAGAGAGACCTGGGCAGGCCTGTGGGGGGCGGCAGCGGGGCCATGGAAGGAAGCGCTCTCGGCTAAAACAGGGAGGAGGTCTGTGGCCCGGGCCCCTTGGGTGAAGCGGGACATCAGGAGGCCGGGAGGAAGGGGAGGCTGGGGGCATAGAGGCCGAAACCCGCCTAGGGCAGTGGGGGGATCCAAGGGGATGAGGAGGCTCTGAAGGCCGGGGCTGGAGAGAGCTCAAGCCACCAAGCACGAGAACCCTGCGGTCACCGAGGGCGAGAGAGGAGGATGGAGGACAGGGTTGGGAGGCCCCGGCCAAGGCTCTGGGGGGGGGGGCCAGCACAGAGCAGAACCTTGGGGTGGTTGGGGGGGAGAATGGCTGGAAAGAGCATCCATGCTGAGGACAGAGGAGGAGGAGCAGAATGTTCAAAGGGAGGACAGTCTGGGGGAGCAGCATCCGTGCTGAAGATGGAGGAGGAGGTCCGGGGGAGCAGCGAGGCAGCAGAGTCCGGGAGGTGAGGGCCGGTCAGCCCCCAGAAGCCAGGCTAACGCAAGGAGCCCCTGCTCAGGCCGGAGAGCCGGCGACCTCTGGAGAGCGGCTGCAGCGGCCTGGCCGGCCCCGAGCCCGACTTTTAGGGGCCAAAGAAAGGATGGGGCCGAGGCCGTGGACAAAGTCTATGGACGCCCCTCTGAGTTCTCGGGCCTGGGAGGCGAGAGGGAGGACGTTGAGGAAGCGAGAGGGAGGACGTTGCCGTGAGGGGGCTCTGAGGCCCCGGGTCCGAGACCCTGCTGAGAAGCCCCTGGCTGGGACCCCTTTCAGAGATATGGAGGCAGACCCCCGGGACAGATGCCGGGTGGGGTCAGAGCTCAGGGAGGAGCCCAATGGCGCTGTCAGTGATCCCGAGCTCCTCCCGGATGTGAAAACCCTTCCTTTTAATCCAACATCCCACAAATGATGTCACGTGGTTCTAAATCTCCAGAACCCGAGAGTAAGGATTGTGGGGGATCGGAAGGAGAATGGGGAGCGTGGGGGGGAGGCCGCGGGGCCGAGCGGGCACTGGCTGTTATTGAGGCCGGAAAGGGCCCGAGGGATGTCGTGGGAGCCGAGGGATGGGACAGGCCCCGGCAGAGAGGGGCCGGTGGAGGCGCAGCCGTGTCCGCAGCACGGGGTGGCAGTTCAGGTCCGGCCCTTCCTGGTCAGCCACAGGCCGATTGTGGCTCGGTGGCCGGAGGCCCGTGACCGGCCCCGCTCATCCGGCCTTGCTGCGGGGCCTCCGGGGTCCCTGTGGGGGTCACAGCCCCCATTCTGCATGAATCTTTCCCGTGGCTTCTCATTGTCGCCTGTCCCTCCATCCGTTGGCTTTGCATCAAGATCTGAGTTTGAATTCTGCCCCGGCAGCGCGGGGAGCCTTTCTTCAGCGCTTCCAGGTTCCTCAGGGTTGTCCCTTTTCCTCCTCCCAGCAGCCTTAGAGCAGGGGAGTGTCACCGTTATCCCCATTTTACAGATGAGGGAACTGAGGCAAGCCTTAGAGAGTACGGGACTTCTTCAGGGTCCGAGGAAGGACTGGCATTGAGCTCTCCCCGGTCCCGGGTCCAGTTCGAGTCCCCGCTGAGCCCCACAGTCTCCCCTAAAAGCCACGGTTCTTGGCCCTCTGCCACCGTCACTGGAAAGGGGCCCTCTGGGGCCTGGGGCCTCTATGGGTGTCTGCTTGGTGTCTGGCCGGAGCCCGGGGCCTTCCCCCCGGCCGGAGCCTCTCGGAGCCCCTTCGGCTCGTGCCGCCCACGGGCCGAGCCTTGGGGAGCTCAGGGACCCCGGTGTCCCCCCTGCTGGTGAGGAGCCACTGAGCCCCCCACAATCTACCCCAACTGGCCCCTTTGTGACCTCCCTGCAGCAGAGCCGCCGCACCCTGCAGTTACCCCGTGCCCCAGAGCCCCCCGGAGACCCAGGAGTTCCCGAGCCTGCCCGACGTGGGTCCCGTGAGGCTCCAAAGGGCGGGCCGGCCCCGCTGGGCCAGAGGAGCGACCCCAAGCTCTGAGGCTTTAGTCTCCCCCAAAGTAATGGCAAGAAAGTGCGAGCTAAGGAGCCTTTTGTCTCCCCTGCCCCAAATCCTCCCCAGAAGCCCCGCTGCCTTTTTTTTTTCCCAAAATACAATTTTTACCTATTTCATTCAATTTTTCCAAGTACAGTCAATGTTTTTGCATGTTTTCTATTCTCCCTTTCCCTCCCCTCCCCTCTCCCCAGAGCCCTTTGCTATTAGAGGTGCCCCCTGAGCTTTTGGGGGCCCCTCTTGGGGTCCCTCCGCCCAGAGCTTCTCTCCACACTACTGCCCCCGACCCCGTTCTGGGGGCCCCTGTGTCCCCAGGAGGGGGAGGTCGGTGTTGGGGGCGAGACGCGGGGCTCCCCGCGTTCCCGCCGGGGCTTTGTGCCCTTCTCTGACGCTCTCCTTTTTTCCCTCAGGGCTAGAGTCCACCACTTGTTTGGGGGTTTCCCAATTGTTTTTAACTCCGAAGAGCATCGATCACCCCGAGGATTTCATTTATCGCCACTGCCATCACCTTTGGAGGACTCGGGACCAGCCCCACATCTGATTGGGGGGGGGGCTCGGGAGGGGGCGGAGGGCCCACCTTCGGCGCCCCTCCCCCAGAGCCCCCAGCCTCATCCCCCAGGAGTTTGCTTTGGAAACGTCAGTCCCCTTCCCCCGCCCGAGCCCCTCCCGTCGGGTCCCCCAGGCCCCTCCCCCTCGGCCCCGCCCCGCCCCCCCCCCCCGCCGGGTCCAACCCCCGGACCCGGCTCTTCCTTAAGCGTTCCCCTGCACGGGGCTGAGGGCCGGGCCTAGCGTTAGTCACAGATAGCACTTTGCTTTGCCTCTGAACTGTGAATTTAATATTTTTTCCTTTAAAATGAAGAGTTTATTTAGCTTTCGGACTAACACTGAGGCCGCGGGGTAGTCGCGGCCGGAGCGGGACGTCGGCTTTGGGCTTGTTGGACGTCACGGGCAGGAGCAAGTCGGAGGTGGGTTTGGGCGTGCGCACTGAGGCCGGCCTGGGCGCCGGGGTGGGCCCGGGGGCCGGCTTCGCCCCCGCCCCGAAGGGGAGGGGGAACGCGGGGTGGGGGAGGGCAGCTGCCGCCGAGAGCTCTGGCCCGGCCCGGCAGGGGGCGCAGTGGGCAGAGCCGAGGAGGGCACGTGCCATTGACCGCGGGGCTTCTGGAAGCGGGAGACGGGGAGCGGGCCTTGGGTCCGGGCCCTCCACGAGGGGGAGCCGGGCCCCGGGCAAGGGGAGGACGGCTTTGTAGGGGGAGGACGGGGAGCCTTCGGGGGCCCCGGCCCAGAGACAGAGACCCCGCGGGGACCTGGGAGTCCAGCCCGGGCCGGGGCCTCGCGGCGCCGCCGTTTGCAGTTTGAAAAACAAACCTTAAAAACCAAAATACGACTGTGTTAGCGAACGTGGAGATTTTGTTAAAAAAAATTAAAAAGAAAAAAAGCATCCAGAGAACGTTGTATCTTCTTGCGTGTAATAAAAGAACGTGGCCCCACGTGCGGAACACACGCACACACCTGGCCCCGTGCATGCTACGGCAGCGGGCGGAAGGAGACCCCATCCCGGGGGCCAGGAGCCCGACCAGGAGCCGGAGGCCGCTCGGTGGCAGCGGGGGCGGCCCCCGGGACTCCCGCTCGCCAGCCCCTTCATCCACGGCTGTTTACACTGGACGTCTTTTACCTGGCGACTTCTTTTTCTTGACTGGTCTGTAACCCTTTTTCCGGATGAGATCTTCAGAGACTCGCTCTCCTTTCTTCTTCGCGGTGGAAAGAACCCTGGGAGGATCTGAGCTGGACAAGTCCCTTCACTGCCCCAAGCCTCAGTTTCCCCATCTGTAAAATGGGGATTATCATAATTACACTCCCTACCTCACAGGGGTGTTGTGAGGAAAGTGTAAACCTTAAAGCGATATCGAAATAGGACCTGTTATTATTACTATTCTGACCGGTAGCCACGCTTATTTCTCGGCAGTTTGTCCCAGCGGGGTCGGAGCGGAAGGAGGAGGGAGGGCGGGCAAGGGAGGACTCCCGAGAACAACCTCATTCCCCCAGCCCTCACCTGGGGCAAGGGCAGTGCGGAACCTTTGTGAGCTGGAGGGGGGGGACCCTCTGCGTGAAAGGGGGGGGGGATTTCTGTGCCTCAGTTTCCCCAGATGAAAATGGGCGTGGATCTTTCTTTGGATGGGGGTTGGGGCTCCTCATTCCGCAAGTCTTGGCATATTATGTAATCAAAAATCGGCTAATTCACGCCCCAACGGAAATCCTCCCGCCCTCCCCGGCCAATAGCCGGCCCTTGCTTGAAGGCTCCCGACCTCCCCAGGAGGCACTTGGAAAGAGTCTGGCCCGCTGTCCCCCGAGGCCCAGCCCTTGGGGAAGGGTCTGAGAGAGGCGCTGACCACTGGGCCAGCCAGCCAGGGCTGAACTAACGGCATCCACGGGTCCTTCCCCCTTTCGCAGCCTCTGGCCTGGGTCCTGTAAGTGACCAGAGGCAGGTTGGATGGAAGGTCGGGGTAAGGGGCCTGAGAAGACCAAGGTGGCGGTCACTGTGGGCGGCAAGTGCACTGGCTCCTTCAGGGCTCCTCCTTCCGAGGCTCCTCCTTCCGGGCTCCTCCTTCCGGGCTCCTCCTTCAGCTGCTCCTGTCCAGGCCTCCTCTGAGGCTGCCATGGCCCTGCCCCGTCCCATGGACCCCCTCGGGCGAGGACGCCCTTGATCCGGCCGCTAGCAGCCCCTCCCCCAGGAGGCTCCAGGGCTCGCCACTGCCCGGCCCTTCTCAGGAGGCCCTGAGAGACTCTCTCCGAGAGAACCGAGAACCCCCTGAGCCGGGCCTGCGGCGCGGCCGAAGCCCCTCCCCCTCCACTGGCCCTGCGCGCACAGTCTGGGGGACATCGGGCTCCAGATTTGTGCGTGTTTTCATCTGAGTCTCTCTGCCCCCGCCTCAGTTTCTCCGTCTGTAAAATGGGAGATCAGAGGGGAGGCCGGGCGCTCCAGGAGGGGAGGAAGGGCCGGAAGGGCCGGGGCGGAGCTGTGCCCGCCCTGAGCGCGGGCGCTGTGCCAGGCGTAGTGGCCGAGAGCGGCCTGGGAGGGGACGAGGCCGGCAGAAGGGGAGCCGGGGCCCAGAGGGGACCCTCAGGGAGCCGGAGGCGGAGCTGGGCTCTCCCCGGGCCTCTGCAGCCGCAGGGCTCCTGCTGCGCCAGTGGACGTTGAGGCCGGAGCTCGGGCACATGAGGTGTCCACCCCTCCCTGGGAGGTCTCAGGAGCTTTGTGGGGGGCGGGGGCGGGTGTGGAGCAGGAGGCCCGCAGCCCAGGGCAGCCCCCCCAGCCCCTGTGTCTCCAGCCCCCAGGGCAGCATCTCCCTGGGGGCGACTCTTTTCACGCTTCCCTTTTCCTGAGGGGGGGGCACCTCCCCGTGCCAGCCTCGCCCCTCCCTCCCTCCCCAGCCGCTGTTCGGGCTCCCACAGGGGCCCTGGCTCCTCGTGGCCAAAGTGGGGCAGGAGGGGGGAGGGGGGAGCGGTGTCCTCAGGAAACACTGTGCTCAGGCCGGCCCTCCTTGGGGGGGATGGGGAGAGGGCGTCTATGGGGGGGGTGGTTCTGACGGACAGATACTGAGAGTTCTGGAGGGGGAGGCCCCCAAACACCTCCCACCAATCAGGGAAGCATAGGCTATTCACTGAGGCTTCTTCCGTCCCCCGCACTGTGACCATCTTACCTCAGCCCGCCCCATCTGACCCCCATCTGATCCCTATCTGACCCCCTGCCTCAGTCCCCCAGTCTCAGAAGCCCCCCCCAGACTGCCAGCACCTGCACCCCCAGGATCGGGCAGGAGGCGGGCACTCATCGATGTGCCCCAGGCCTGGGGGGCCCCTCTCCTCAGGAGCAGAAAGACCTGGCCGAGTCTCACCTCCAGCACAGCCAGGCTGTGGCAGCGCTCAAGAAAAGGGGGAGGGGCGTCGCCAGGTCCCATGGCCCAGTGCCAGCTGGTGAACCCCTCCCCCATCCTTTCTTCCCTGAAAAATTAGGGGGATAATGCTTGCATTGAGGGAAGGACCAAATTGGCCAAGGGGCACTTATTAAGCACCTACTGTGTGCAGCATGGGATATAAAGAAGAATCCTCAACCCTTTGTGAGGGGTAAAATCCCCCAGTGCTGGGGTTGTTGCCTTCACTCCTCTCCAGACTGCACGCCAGCCACATTGCAGCAGGCCCTTCCCTCCATAGTTTTATTTTCAGCACCTAGCACGTTGTATACAGTAAGCACTTAATAAGTGTTTATTGACTTCTAAAGGAGCGGAATCTTGGAGGAGAGGTTGGCCCGCCTACTTTGGCTGGGCGCCCCCAGCCCCAAGGGAGGGAGAGGTGGGCTTCTCTCATCATACGGCCACCCAGAGTCCAGGCCGGAGCCTCTGCACATGGTCACTCACAGGCAACTGACACTTGTTAAGCACCTACGAGGTTCCAGGCACTGGGGGCCCAGGATGCTAACTGTCAGGAGCTCACACCTACAAGGCGTGGGGGGGACCCACCATGGACAGGACCGGGAGTCCAAAGCCTGGGGGGAGGGGGCGGCCGTTCTGTATACGTCCGCCTACACACCAACCATACTCACACATCTGGGGTCATGTAGTCTGTCTACACATGAGGCCGTACCTGCACCTCAGGGGGCCCGTACATGGCTGCACACGCAGGGACGTGGCTGCCGAGGCTCTAGTGATGGAGGGGATGCAAAAAGGCTCCCCGGAGGGAGCTCGAAGGCAGCTACGCTGAGTGAGGGACGGTTACCAGGGGGTGCACCGCCTTTGCAAAGGCCCGGTGGTGGGAGATGGGACTTTTGTCTGGGAGCAGGGCGCGGTGCACGGTGCCTTTGCGGGGGAGTGGAGAGCGCCCCAGCCCACTGCGAGGAAAGCTCCCCGCTCGGCCCATAAGCCCCCCCACCAGCCCCCGGAAATGACCGGCCATGGGGGGGTCAGGGCACTGCTGTCTGGAACTCATGAAAGGACCCTCGGTCACAAGCCCTGGGCTCCCCCCACTACCACCATGTGACCCTGGGGAGCAGCGAACGCCATATAAAGGGGAGCTGTGATCATCACCGTGGTGGGCTTTAGGCTCTGGTTTCCAATTTCTTTAAATGTCTACATCCCCCCCCCCCGAGTCCCTACAGATTATTCTGTCTCTTACAAATGGGGAAACAGAGGCTGAAAATGTCACTTGGTCAAGGTCATAGAGTCTGGGACCCCACCCCAAACTCAGGTCAGTGACTTCCTGCTGAGTCTCCCTCTTGTCCACAAGCCTTGAGTGGCAGGTCTCGAACCCAGGACCGTCCAATAGCGTGGATGCTCAGGGAACCTTCGGCGGAGAAGAAGCCCAGCGGTACAGAGCAGCAAGTTTGTGATACTTGGGGAGGAAGCAAGAAAGGCAATCAACATTTATTAAATGCCTACTGTATGCCAGGCACTGTGCTAAGCGCTTTACAAAGGCCTCATCTGATCTCATTCCAGCTTGAGAGGTAGGTGCATTATTATTTCCATTTTACATTTGAGGAAACTGAGGTGAAAACTTGACCAAGGTCACACAACTACTAAGTGAGGCTGAATTTGACCTCTCCGACTTCAAGCCCCAGGACTGAATCCCCTAGCTGCCTCAGAAAACGGGCTTTTCTGAGAAACCCGTTGATGCCATGACAAGTCACAAATCATTATATGATTTGTCACCTTCGCCCTATTTGTTGCCCTCCTTCCAATTTCATCTGAAATGCCCGCGGAGATGCCGCAGGTAAGTCGGGGGATCCCGCCAAGCTTTGTTCTTTGTTTTATGAGGCAATTGAGGAGGCTCACAATCTCCCAGCATCCCTTTCCTCGACACCGCGCTTGACACATCCCTCCCCGTCTGCAAATCGATGGACTAGTTCACGCCGGAAGGCTTTGTTCTTTGGGATCTCATCATTGCCGGAGTTGATTTATACCAGTTAAATTTCTGGACACAAATGGTTAGAATCGGTGTCGATGTCCTTTCCTTTATCCATTTCCTCCTAACTTGTTCAAATAGGTCGGGGAGGGGTTGTTTTAACTGCATCTCTTCTCATTTTTCATCTGCTGATTTCGTATTAATTCCGAGCTTTTCTCCGACCAGGCGATGGGCTGATTGTACAGTCGGTTCTTTATCGCTAAGATTGGTTATCGATCTCGTCTATATCGATAGGTGTTAGAAATTTCATTTCGACAAAGTACTGGCCCTGGGCACTCGCCAAATGCGTCTTATGCTAATGAAGAGCAATCGTTTGTATTTTATAGCGTTTCAGGTTGACAAAGGCCTCTCCTCACAGCAGCCTGTGAGTCACAGAGTCAAAGTTTGATCATTCCTCCGTTTTACAGAGGACGAGCAAGAGGGAGGACGGCCTCTGTCGAAGGAACTTGGGTCTGTCCCTTGGCTGGGAGAAGGTTTGGGGGAGGAGCAGCGGGCACAGACGCGAAGGGCCCTTGTCCCTTTCTGAGCCGTACGCATCTTCTCGCCCTGGAGGCCCCCCTCTATTCCTGGGGCCTTCCCATCCCGGACCATCCCTCCTCGGCAGCAGCCGGCTCCCCGTGGATCCTCTCTACCCCTGCAGGCCCTGTCTCTCCCTGGTGAGCTCTTCCTGGAATCTCTGTACTGGGAAAGGGTCCAGGCCCAAGCCACCCCCCTTGCAGCCCTTTCTTTTGCCACCCAGAGGCGGGAAGGGGAGCTGGGGGTCTGTATTTCCGAAGCAGACTCAGGGATCTAAGATCAGAGCTGGCGCTGCGGCAGGCTGCCTTGGGAGGTAGTGACCTCCCCATCATGGGAGCTATTCAAGTAGAGGCTGGGTGACAGTCTGGTGGAGGCAGAGGTGATTCTCTCTTAGGGGAGCAGAGGGCTCTGCAGACACTGAGGTTTGGGGACCATTCTTATTCCTAATAATATAATTGGGAGCTGCTGTAGCGCGGAATGGTGCAGGAAAGGCCATCCCTCCCTGAGCCACATTTCCTCCTCTACAGGCGTCCCCTGGTGTTAGCTCAGGGAAGGCCACAACTTTTTTATTCCTTTTTTTCCAAATTCAAAAATCAACTCTTCTCCACAGGGCGGAGCTCAGCACTGACACACAGTAAGCGCTCAATAAATGTTTTTTTTCATGCGTTCTTTCCACTAATTCACAGTAGACTGAGCCAGCTGCAGAAAAAAGGAAGATTCCCATCTTTTCTCTCAAGGCAAATCCCTTCAGCCCTTACTGCCCTCGGAGACGCTGAGTTGGAAAGTTGTCTCTGTCTGTCTCACTCGCTCTGTCTCTCTCCTCCCTCTTTCCTTTCTCCTTCACTCTCTCTCCTGTCTCGAGTCTGTTTTTCTCCTCTTTCTTTCTTTTCTCTTCCTTTTCTCTCCTTCACTCCTCTCTTGTCTCGATTCCATTTCTCTCCTATTTCTTCCCTTTCTCTCCATCATTCCCTCCCTCTCCTTTTTCTCCCTTCCTTCCTTTCCTCTCTCTTCCTCCCCCTCTCTTTCTTTTCTTTCTATCTCTTTCCTCTCTCTCTGTTTCTGTCTCTGCCCTTTCTCTCTGTCTCTGTCTGTTTCTCTCTGTCTCTTTCTGTGTCTGGTTCTCTCTGTCTCTGTTTCTCTGTCTCTCTGTTTCTTTCTGTCTCTATCTCTGTTTCTCTCTGTCTCTTTCTCTGTCTCTGTCTGTTTCTCTCTGTCTCTTTCTGTCTTTGTCTGTTTCTCTCTCTGTCTCTGTCTGTTTTTCTCTGTCTCTTTCTATCTCTGTTTCTCTCTGTCTCTATCTCTGTTTCTCTCTGTTTCTGTCTCTGTTTCTCTCTGTCTCTTTCTGTCTCTCTCTGTCTCTTTCTGTCTCTGTTTCTCTCTGTCTCTTTCTGTCTCTTTCTATCTCTGTCTGTTTCTCTCTGTCTCTGTCTGTTTCTCTCTGTCTCTTTCTGTCTCTCTCTGTCTCTTTCTGTCTCTGTTTCTCTCTGTCTGTTTCTGTCTGTCTCTTTCTGTCTCTTTCTATCTCTGTCTGTTTCTCTCTCTGTCTCTGTCTGTTTCTCTCTGTCTCTTTCTGTCTCTCTCTGTCTCTTTCTGTCTCTGTTTCTCTCTGTCTGTTTCTGTCTGTCTCTTTCTGTCTCTTTCTATCTCTGTCTGTTTCTCTCTGTCTCTGTTTTTCTCTGTTTCTCTCTGTCTCTGTTTTTCTCTGTCTCTTTCTATCTCTGTTTCTCTCTGTCTCTTTCTGTCTCTCTGTCTCTTTCTGTCTCTGTTTCTATCTGTCTCTTTCTGTCTCTCTCTGTCTCTTTCTGTCTCTGTTTCTCTCTGTCTCTGTCTGTCTCTTTCTATCTCTGTCTGTTTCTCTCTGTCTTTGTTTTTCTCTGTCTCTTTCTATCTCTGTTTCTCTCTGTCTCTATCTCTGTTTCTCTGTTTCTGTCTCTGTCTCTTTCTGTCTCTGTTTCTCTCTGTCTCTTTCTGTCTCTCTCTGTCTCTTTCTGTCTTTGTTTTTCTCTGTCTCTTTCTATCTCTGTTTCTCTCTGTCTCTATCTCTGTTTCTCTGTTTCTGTCTCTGTTTCTCTCTGTCTCTTTCTGTCTCTGTTTCTCTCTGTCTCTTTCTGTCTCTCTCTGTCTCTTTCTGTCTCTCTCTGTCTCTTTCTGTCTCTGTTTCTCTCTGTCTCTTTCTGTCTCTTTCTATCTCTGTCTGTTTCTCTCTCTGTCTCTTTCTGTCTCTGTTTCTCTCTGTCTGTTTCTCTCTGTCTCTTTCTATCTCTGTCTGTTTCTCTCTGTCTCTGTCTGTTTCTCTCTGTCTCTTTCTGTCTCTCTCTGTCTCTTTCTGTCTCTGTTTCTCTCTGTCTCTTTCTATCTCTCTCTGTCTCTTTCTGTCTCTGTTTCTCTCTGTCTGTTTCTGTCTGTCTCTTTCTGTCTCTGTCTGTTTCTCTCTGTCTCTGTTTTTCTCTGTCTCTTTCTATCTCTGTTTCTCTCTGTCTCTATCTCTGTTTCTCTCTGTCTCTTTCTGTCTCTCTCTGTCTCTTTCTGTCTCTGTTTCTCTCTGTCTCTTTCTGTCTCTCTCTGTCTCTTTCTGTCTCTGTTTCTCTCTGTCTCTGTCTGTCTCTTTCTATCTCTGTCTGTTTCTCTCTGTCTTTGTTTTTCTCTGTCTCTTTCTATCTCTGTTTCTCTCTGTCTCTATCTCTGTTTCTCTGTTTCTGTCTCTGTTTCTCTCTGTCTCTTTCTGTCTCTGTTTCTCTCTGTCTCTTTCTGTCTTTGTTTTTCTCTGTCTCTTTCTATCTCTGTTTCTCTCTGTCTCTATCTCTGTTTCTCTGTTTCTGTCTCTCTCTGTCTCTTTCTGTCTCTGTTTCTCTCTGTCTCTGTCTCTCTCTGTCTCTTTCTGTCTCTCTCTGTCTCTTTCTGTCTCTGTTTCTCTCTGTCTCTTTCTGTCTCTTTCTATCTCTGTCTGTTTCTCTCTGTCTCTTTCTGTCTCTGTTTCTCTCTGTCTGTTTCTCTCTGTCTCTTTCTATCTCTGTCTGTTTCTCTCTGTCTGTTTCTCTCTGTCTCTTTCTGTCTCTCTCTGTCTCTTTCTGTCTCTGTTTCTCTCTGTCTGTTTCTCTCTGTCTCTTTCTGTCTCTTTCTATCTCTGTCTGTTTCTCTCTGTCTCTGTTTTTCTCTGTCTCTATCTCTGTTTCTCTCTGTCTCTATCTTTGTTTCTCTGTTTCTGTCTCTGTTTCTCTCTGTCTCTCTCTGTCTCTTTCTGTCTCTGTTTCTCTCTGTCTCTTTCTGTCTCTTTCTATCTGTCTGTTTCTCTCTGTCTCTGTCTGTTTCTCTGTCTCTTTCTGTCTCTCTCTGTCTCTTTCTGTCTCTGTTTCTCTCTGTCTCTTTCTATCTCTGTCTGTTTCTCTCTGTCTCTTTCTATCTCTGTCTGTTTCTCTCTGTCTCTGTTTTTCTCTGTCTCTTTCTGTCTCTCTCTGTCTCTTTCTGTCTCTGTTTCTCTCTGTCTCTGTCTGTCTCTTTCTATCTCTGTCTGTTTCTCTCTGTCTTTGTTTTTCTCTGTCTCTTTCTATCTCTGTTTCTCTCTGTCTCTATCTCTGTTTCTCTGTTTCTGTCTCTGTTTCTCTCTGTCTCTTTCTGTCTCTGTTTCTCTCTGTCTCTTTCTGTCTCTCTCTGTCTCTTTCTGTCTCTTTCTGTCTCTGTTTCTCTCTGTCTCTTTCTGTCTCTTTCTATCTCTGTCTGTTTCTCTCTGTCTCTTTCTGTCTCTGTTTCTCTCTGTCTGTTTCTCTCTGTCTCTTTCTATCTCTGTCTGTTTCTCTCTGTCTCTGTCTGTTTCTCTCTGTCTCTTTCTGTCTCTCTCTGTCTCTTTCTGTCTCTGTTTCTCTCTGTCTGTTTCTCTCTGTCTCTTTCTGTCTCTTTCTATCTCTGTCTGTTTCTCTCTGTCTCTGTTTTTCTCTGTCTCTATCTCTGTTTCTCTCTGTCTCTATCTCTGTTTCTCTGTTTCTGTCTCTGTTTCTCTCTGTCTCTCTCTGTCTCTGTTTCTCTCTGTCTCTTTCTGTCTCTTTCTATCTGTCTGTTTCTCTCTGTCTCTGTCTGTTTCTCTGTCTCTTTCTGTCTCTCTCTGTCTCTTTCTGTCTCTGTTTCTCTCTGTCTCTTTCTGTCTCTTTCTATCTCTTTCTGTTTCTCTCTGTCTCTGTTTTTCTCTGTCTCTATCTCTGTTTCTCTCTGTCTCTATCTCTGTTTCTCTCTGTTTCTGTCTCTGTTTCTCTCTGTCTCTTTCTGTCTCTGTTTCTCTCTGTCTCTTTCTGTCTCTTTCTATCTCTGTCTGTTTCTCTCTGTCTCTGTTTTTCTCTGTCTCTATCTCTGTTTCTGTTTCTGTCTCTGTTTCTCTCTGTCTCTTTCTGTCTCTCTCTGTCTCTTTCTGTCTCTGTTTCTCTCTGTCTCTTTCTATCTCTGTCTGTTTCTCTCTGTCTCTGTCTGTTTCTCTCTGTCTCTTTCTGTCTCTCTCTGTCTCTTTCTGTCTCTGTTTCTCTCTGTCTGTTTCTGTCTGTCTCTTTCTGTCTCTTTCTATCTCTGTCTGTTTCTCTCTGTCTCTGTCTGTTTCTCTCTGTCTCTTTCTGTCTCTGTTTCTCTCTGTCTGTTTCTCTCTGTCTCTGTCTGTTTCTCTCTGTCTCTTTCTGTCTCTGTTTCTCTCTGTTTCTGTCTGTCTCTTTCTGTCTCTTTCTATCTCTGTCTGTTTCTCTCTGTCTCTGTTTTTCTCTGTCTCTTTCTATGTCTGTTTCTCTCTGTCTCTATCTCTGTTTCTCTCTGTGTCTTTCTGTCTCTGTTTCTCTCTGTCTCTTTCTGTCTCTGTCTCTTTCTGTCTCTGTTTCTCTCTGTCTGTTTCTCTCTGTCTCTATCTCTGTTTCTCTCTGTCTCTATCTCTGTTTCTCTGTTTCTGTCTCTGTTTCTCTCTGTCTCTCTCTGTCTCTTTCTGTCTCTTTCTATCTCTGTCTGTTTCTCTCTGTCTCTTTCTGTCTCTGTTTCTCTCTGTCTGTTTCTCTCTGTCTCTATCTTTGTTTCTCTGTTTCTCTGTTTCTGTCTCTGTTTCTCTCTGTCTCTCTCTGTCTCTGTTTCTCTCTCTGTCTCTTTCTGTCTCTTTCTATCTGTCTGTTTCTCTCTGTCTCTGTCTGTTTCTCTGTCTCTTTCTGTCTCTCTCTGTCTCTTTCTGTCTCTGTTTCTCTCTGTCTCTTTCTGTCTCTTTCTATCTCTGTCTGTTTCTCTCTGTCTCTGTTTTTCTCTGTCTCTATCTCTGTTTCTCTCTGTCTCTATCTCTGTTTCTCTCTGTTTCTGTCTCTGTTTCTCTCTGTCTCTTTCTGTCTCTCTCTGTCTGTTTCTCTCTGTCTCTTTCTATCTCTGTCTGTTTCTCTCTGTCTCTGTCTGTTTCTCTGTCTCTTTCTGTCTCTGTTTCTCTCTGTCTGTTTCTCTCTGTCTCTTTCTATCTCTGTCTGTTTCTCTCTGTCTCTTTCTATCTCTGTCTGTTTCTCTCTGTCTCTGTTTTTCCCTGTCTCTTTCTGTCTCTCTCTGTCTCTTTCTGTCTCTGTTTCTCTCTGTCTGTTTCTCTCTGTCTCTATCTCTGTTTCTCTCTGTCTCTATCTCTGTTTCTCTGTTTCTGTCTCTGTTTCTCTCTGTCTCTCTCTGTCTCTTTCTGTCTCTTTCTATCTCTGTCTGTTTCTCTCTGTCTCTTTCTGTCTCTGTTTCTCTCTGTCTGTTTCTCTCTGTCTCTATCTCTGTTTCTCTGTTTCTGTCTCTGTTTCTCTCTGTCTCTCTCTGTCTCTGTTTCTCTCTGTCTCTTTCTGTCTCTTTCTATCTGTCTGTTTCTCTCTCTCTGTCTCTGTCTGTTTCTCTGTCTCTTTCTGTCTCTCTCTGTCTCTTTCTGTCTCTGTTTCTCTCTGTCTCTTTCTGGCTCTTTCTATCTCTGTCTGTTTCTCTCTGTCTCTATCTCTGTTTCTCTCTGTCTCTATCTCTGTTTCTCTCTGTTTCTGTCTCTGTTTCTCTCTGTCTCTTTCTGTCTCTCTCTGTCTGTTTCTCTCTGTCTCTTTCTATCTCTGTCTGTTTCTCTCTGTCTCTGTCTGTTTCTCTGTCTCTTTCTGTCTCTCTCTGTCTCTTTCTGTCTCTGTTTCTCTCTGTCTCTTTCTGTCTCTTTCTATCTCTGTCTGTTTCTCTCTCTCTGTCTCTGTTTTTCTCTGTCTCTGTCTCTGTTTCTCTCTGTCTCTATCTCTGTTTCTCTCTGTCTCTATCTCTGTTTCTCTGTTTCTGTCTCTGTTTCTCTCTGTCTCTCTCTGTCTCTTTCTGTCTCTTTCTATCTCTGTCTGTTTCTCTCTGTCTCTTTCTGTCTCTGTTTCTCTCTGTCTGTTTCTCTCTGTCTCTATCTCTGTTTCTCTGTTTCTGTCTCTGTTTCTCTCTGTCTCTCTCTGTCTCTGTTTCTCTCTGTCTCTTTCTGTCTCTTTCTATCTGTCTGTTTCTCTCTGTCTCTGTCTGTTTCTCTGTCTCTTTCTGTCTCTCTCTGTCTCTTTCTGTCTCTGTTTCTCTCTGTCTCTTTCTGTCTCTTTCTATCTCTGTCTGTTTCTCTCTGTCTCTGTTTTTCTCTGTCTCTATCTCTGTTTCTCTCTGTCTCTATCTCTGTTTCTCTCTGTTTCTGTCTCTGTTTCTCTCTGTCTCTTTCTGTCTCTGTTTCTCTCTGTCTCTTTCTGTCTCTTTCTATCTCTGTCTGTTTCTCTCTGTCTCTGTTTTTCTCTGTCTCTATCTCTGTTTCTGTTTCTGTCTCTGTTTCTCTCTGTCTCTTTCTGTCTCTCTCTGTCTCTTTCTGTCTCTGTTTCTCTCTGTCTCTTTCTATCTCTGTCTGTTTCTCTCTGTCTCTGTCTGTTTCTCTCTGTCTCTTTCTGTCTCTGTTTCTCTCTGTCTCTATCTCTGTTTCTCTCTGTCTCTATCTCTGTTTCTCTCTGTCTCTATCTCTGTTTCTGTCTCTGTTTCTCTCTGTCTCTCTCTGTCTCTTTCTGTCTCTTTCTATCTCTGTCTGTTTCTCTCTGTCTCTTTCTGTCTCTGTTTCTCTCTGTCTGTTTCTCTCTGTCTCTATCTCTGTTTCTCTCTGTTTCTGTCTCTGTTTCTCTCTGTCTCTATCTCTGTTTCTCTGTTTCTGTCTCTGTTTCTCTCTGTCTCTCTCTGTCTCTTTCTATCTCTGTCTGTTTCTCTCTGTCTCTTTCTGTCTCTGTTTCTCTCTGTCTGTTTCTCTCTGTCTCTATCTCTGTTTCTCTGTTTCTGTCTCTGTTTCTCTCTGTCTCTGTTTCTCTCTGTCTCTTTCTGTCTCTTTCTATCTGTCTGTTTCTCTCTGTCTCTGTCTGTTTCTCTGTCTCTTTCTGTCTCTCTCTGTCTCTTTCTGTCTCTGTTTCTCTCTGTCTCTTTCTGTCTCTTTCTATCTCTGTCTGTTTCTCTCTGTCTCTGTTTTTCTCTGTCTCTATCTCTGTTTCTCTCTGTCTCTATCTCTGTTTCTCTCTGTTTCTGTCTCTGTTTCTCTGTTTCTGTCTCTGTTTCTCTCTGTCTCTCTCTGTCTCTTTCTGTCTCTTTCTATCTGTCTGTTTCTCTCTGTCTCTTTCTGTCTCTGTTTCTCTCTGTCTGTTTCTCTCTGTCTCTATCTCTGTTTCTCTGTTTCTGTCTCTGTTTCTCTCTGTCTCTCTCTGTCTCTGTTTCTCTCTGTCTCTTTCTGTCTCTTTCTATCTGTCTGTTTCTCTCTGTCTCTGTCTGTTTCTCTGTCTCTTTCTGTCTCTCTCTGTCTCTTTCTGTCTCTGTTTCTCTCTGTCTCTTTCTATCTCTGTCTGTTTCTCTCTGTTTCTCTCTGTCTCTGTTTTTCTCTGTCTCTATCTCTGTTTCTCTCTGTCTCTATCTCTGTTTCTCTCTGTTTCTGTCTCTGTTTCTCTCTGTCTCTTTCTGTCTCTCTCTGTCTGTTTCTCTCTGTCTCTTTCTATCTCTGTCTGTTTCTCTCTGTCTCTGTCTGTTTCTCTGTCTCTTTCTGTCTCTCTCTGTCTCTTTCTGTCTCTGTTTCTCTCTGTCTCTTTCTGTCTCTTTCTATCTCTGTCTGTTTCTCTCTGTCTCTGTTTTTCTCTGTCTCTGTCTCTGTTTCTCTCTGTCTCTATCTCTGTTTCTCTCTGTCTCTATCTCTGTTTCTCTGTTTCTGTCTCTGTTTCTCTCTGTCTCTCTCTGTCTCTTTCTGTCTCTTTCTATCTCTGTCTGTTTCTCTCTGTCTCTTTCTGTCTCTGTTTCTCTCTGTCTGTTTCTCTCTGTCTCTATCTCTGTTTCTCTGTTTCTGTCTCTGTTTCTCTCTGTCTCTCTCTGTCTCTGTTTCTCTCTGTCTCTTTCTGTCTCTTTCTATCTGTCTGTTTCTCTCTGTCTCTGTCTGTTTCTCTGTCTCTTTCTGTCTCTCTCTGTCTCTTTCTGTCTCTGTTTTTCTCTCTGTCTCTTTCTATCTCTGTCTGTTTCTCTCTGTCTCTGTTTTTCTCTGTCTCTATCTCTGTTTCTCTCTGTCTCTATCTCTGTTTCTCTCTGTTTCTGTCTCTGTTTCTCTCTGTCTCTTTCTGTCTCTGTTTCTCTCTGTCTCTTTCTGTCTCTCTCTGTCTCTCTCTGTCTCTCTCTGTCTCTGTTTCTCTCTGTCTCTGTCTGTTTCTCTGTCTCTTTCTGTCTCTTTCTATCTCTGTCTGTTTCTCTGTCTCTTTCTATCTGTCTGTTTCTCTCTATCTCTGTTTCTCTCTCTCTCTCTCTCTCTCTCTTCTCTCTCTCTCTTCTCTCTCTCTCTTCTCTCTCTCTGTCTCTCTCTGTCTGTTTCTCTGTCTCTTTCTGTCTCTCTCTCTCTCTCTCTCTCTCTCTCTCTCTTCTCTCTCTCTGTTTCTCTCTCTCTGTTTCTCTCTATCTCTGTCTGTTTCTCTCTGTCTCTATCTCTGTTTCTCTCTGTTTCTGTCTCTGTTTCTCTCTGTCTCTGTCTGTTTCTCTCTGTCTGTTTCTCTCTATCTCTGTCTGTTTCTCTCTGTCTCTGTTTTTCTCTGTTTCTCTCTGTCTCTATCTCTGTTTCTCTCTGTCTCTGTTTCTCTCTGTTTCTGTCTGTTTCTCTCTGTCTCTTTCTATCTCTGTCTGTTTCTCTCTGTCTCTATCTCTGTTTCTCTCTGTTTCTGTCTCTGTTTCTCTCTGTCTCTGTCTGTTTCTCTCTGTCTGTTTCTCTCTATCTCTGTCTGTTTCTCTCTATCTCTGTTTCTCTCTGTCTCTATCTCTGTTTCTCTCTCTGTTTCTGTCTCTGTTTCTCTCTGTCTCTGTCTGTTTCTCTCTGTCTGTTTCTCTCTATCTCTGTCTGTTTCTCTCTGTCTCTGTTTTTCTCTGTTTCTCTCTGTCTCTATCTCTGTTTCTCTCTGTCTCTTTCTGTCTCTGTTTCTCTCTGTCTGTTTCTCTCTGTCTCTTTCTATCTCTGTCTGTTTCTCTCTGTCTCTATCTCTGTTTCTCTCTGTTTCTGTCTGTTTCTCTCTGTCTGTTTCTCTCTATCTCTGTCTGTTTCTCTCTGTCTCTATCTCTGTTTCTCTCTGTTTCTGTCTCTGTTTCTCTCTGTCTCTGTCTGTTTCTCTCTGTCTGTTTCTCTCTATCTCTGTCTGTTTCTCTCTATCTCTGTTTCTCTCTGTCTCTATCTCTGTTTCTCTCTGTTTCTGTCTCTGTTTCTCTCTGTCTCTGTCTGTTTCTCTCTGTCTGTTTCTCTCTATCTCTGTCTGTTTCTCTCTGTCTCTGTTTTTCTCTGTTTCTCTCTGTCTCTATCTCTGTTTCTCTCTGTCTCTTTCTGTCTCTGTTTCTCTCTGTCTGTTTCTCTCTGTCTCTTTCTATCTCTGTCTGTTTCTCTCTGTCTCTATCTCTGTTTCTCTCTGTTTCTGTCTGTTTCTCTCTGTCTGTTTCTCTCTATCTCTGTCTGTTTTCTCTGTCTCTATCTCTGTTTCTCTCTGTTTCTGTCTCTGTTTCTCTCTGTCTCTGTCTGTTTCTCTCTGTCTGTTTCTCTCTATCTCTGTCTGTTTCTCTCTGTCTCTGTTTTT
The DNA here is from genome assembly GCF_016432865.1 of Antechinus flavipes. Taxonomy (NCBI): domain Eukaryota; kingdom Metazoa; phylum Chordata; class Mammalia; order Dasyuromorphia; family Dasyuridae; genus Antechinus; species Antechinus flavipes. The sequence continues at coordinate 718,641,327 of NC_067398.1, read as the reverse complement.
CTCTGTTTCTCTCTGTCTCTATCTCTGTTTCTCTCTGTCTCTGTTTCTCTCTGTTTCTGTCTGTTTCTCTCTGTCTCTTTCTATCTCTGTCTGTTTCTCTCTGTCTCTATCTCTGTTTCTCTCTGTTTCTGTCTCTGTTTCTCTCTGTCTCTGTCTGTTTCTCTCTGTCTGTTTCTCTCTATCTCTGTCTGTTTCTCTCTATCTCTGTTTCTCTCTGTCTCTATCTCTGTTTCTCTCTGTTTCTGTCTCTGTTTCTCTCTGTCTCTGTCTGTTTCTCTCTGTCTGTTTCTCTCTATCTCTGTCTGTTTCTCTCTGTCTCTGTTTTTCTCTGTTTCTCTCTGTCTCTATCTCTGTTTCTCTCTGTCTCTTTCTGTCTCTGTTTCTCTCTGTCTGTTTCTCTCTGTCTCTTTCTATCTCTGTCTGTTTCTCTCTGTCTCTATCTCTGTTTCTCTCTGTTTCTGTCTGTTTCTCTCTGTCTGTTTCTCTCTATCTCTGTCTGTTTCTCTCTGTCTCTATCTCTGTTTCTCTCTGTTTCTGTCTCTGTTTCTCTCTGTCTCTGTCTGTTTCTCTCTGTCTGTTTCTCTCTATCTCTGTCTGTTTCTCTCTATCTCTGTTTCTCTCTGTCTCTATCTCTGTTTCTCTCTGTTTCTGTCTCTGTTTCTCTCTGTCTCTGTCTGTTTCTCTCTGTCTGTTTCTCTCTATCTCTGTCTGTTTCTCTCTGTCTCTGTTTTTCTCTGTTTCTCTCTGTCTCTATCTCTGTTTCTCTCTGTCTCTTTCTGTCTCTGTTTCTCTCTGTCTGTTTCTCTCTGTCTCTTTCTATCTCTGTCTGTTTCTCTCTGTCTCTATCTCTGTTTCTCTCTGTTTCTGTCTGTTTCTCTCTGTCTGTTTCTCTCTATCTCTGTCTGTTTCTCTCTGTCTCTATCTCTGTTTCTCTCTGTTTCTGTCTCTGTTTCTCTCTGTCTCTGTCTGTTTCTCTCTGTCTGTTTCTCTCTATCTCTGTCTGTTTCTCTCTATCTCTGTTTCTCTCTGTCTCTATCTCTGTTTCTCTCTGTTTCTGTCTCTGTTTCTCTCTGTTTCTCTCTGTCTCTATCTCTGTTTCTCTCTGTTTCTGTCTGTTTCTCTCTGTCTCTTTCTGTCTCTGTTTCTGTCTCTGCCACTTGGAACTCTTGGGGCGACAAACGGAAGAATCTTTGCTTCAGGCTTCTGCTGACGTTGTGTTTAAGCCTGTGCTTTAGGAGGGAAGCCGGGCTGCCCCGGGACCCGTGGGAAGAGTCACTAGTGCTTCTCTACATCGGAGCAGGAGAACTCCACGTGTCCTTGTGGAGCCTCAGTTTCCGCATCTGGACGGAGGCGTTAGGGCTTCCGGAGGGCTGAGCTCCCCGACGCCAGGAGGGCTGGGACGGTCTTTTTTGGATCCATTTCCCCATGGGGGGGCCCCACCCCCACCCCGAGGGCTCCACAGAAGCGCTCTTAAGCCAGAGCGCCCGGAAATCCAGGGGCGGAGGCCGAGCCACAGCTCCCGGTCTGAGGCTGAGGCTGGAGCGCCCTCTGGTGGTGGGAGGCGGAGGGATGCCTGTGCCGCACCAGAGACCGGCTGGGCCAGAGGAAGGGGGAGGGCTAGGGTGGGGGGCGGGGAGGCTGGCGTGCAGGGGGAGGGGAGGGCTGGGGTGGGGGGCGGGGAGGGCTGGGGTGGGGACGGAGGGGAGAGTTAGAGTGGAGGGGGAGGGAAGGCCCCTCAGCCCGGGGGGTCCCAGCGGGAAGTCCCAGGGCCGGCAGCTCCGGGCAGGGGGGACCGCGGAGGCCTCTGGGGAGCACCAGCCTAGGCCCAAGTGCAGACTAAGAACCAAGGGCAGATTGCGGGGTTTCGGAGGCTGCTCTGCAAGGAACCGGCCCTGGGTGCGAGTCCCACAGCCCGACTGCGGGAAAGCCTGGGCCGCCTCTGGCCGTCCCGCAACCTCAGTTTCCCCACAAGGAAGAAGAGGCTGCAGCCCTTCCCCCCAGGAGGGTCTTGAGTGGGGGAGCCTTGAGGGGGGGCTCCGGGGCCTCCTGGGAGCTCCGAGTCTGGGCAAGCAGGGAAGGCTCCGGGGCAGAGACTCCCGGGGGACTTTGGTTTGTGGGGACTTCGGTGCCCGCCCCCCCCACCCCAGGGGCCCCGCAGGCTCACATGAGAGCCCGGGGCCTGGGTCCCACAGAGCTCAGAAACTAAAAAACAACATTACAACAGCCTTCCAAGGGGGTCGGGGCATGTATTTACTTGCAGAAAATAGAAAAGGCTCCTGAGGCCCCAGGGGCCCCGCCAGGCTCAGAGGGGGGGCCCTTCCCCCCCACGCGCCCTCCTTCAGCCCAGGAACACGGCCTTCTCCAGTCCGTCCTTCACGGGCAGGTACTCCAGCATGGAGGGGTAGTGGGTGCACTCGAAGCCTTTGTGGTTGCGGACGTACTGGAGAAATTCCGGCGCCCCGGGGAGGACGACGTTGTCGGCCAGGAGCACGGAGCCCTTCCAGAGCAGGCCGCTCTCCTGCAAGGGCAGAGGTCAGGGGTCAGAGCCGCAGAGCCGGGCCCACAGAGGCTGGGTCCCCCACACTTGGGGGCCGCGTCTTTCCCGAGCCCGCTCCCTCAGGAAGCGCCTTCCCCGAAAGCCCCGAGTCGGCCAGATTGTGTGGGGGGGGGATGGCCCTTGGGGGCTCATGGGCAGTGGCTGCTGCCCCTCCCCCCTCCCCCCTGGGCCTCAGGGCTGCCCATAGCACAGCCAGCGCCTCCGAGGACCCTGGGCCTGGGATTCTGGGAACGTCGCCCTCTCTGGGGACTGAGAGGCCCAAGGAGGCAGGGCCAGGAGGCGCCCCCCAAGCCAGCCGTGGTGGGTCAGGGTGGGGGGTCCTGAGACTCACCTCCTCTTCTGCCCCCCTCCCTAGGAGGCGCATGCGACCACAGAGGAAAGCCACAGGGGCAGGGAGCCCCCCAAAGTCGCTAGAGCCCAGGGCTGAGCTGTCTGCCCCCCCCCACAGGGGCCTGGCTGGGGCTGGGGGCTCCCCGCTCTGTGTGAGCCTCTGCTCCCGCCTCTTCGCGGGGGGGCAGCTCAGGGGCCCGGGGGGGCGAGCACTGGGCATGGAGCCTCAGGAAAACCCGAGTTCAGATCTGGCTCCAGGCGCAGCGGTGTGAGCGCCCAGAGCGGGGTGAGGGGAGAGCGCAGCAGCCTCGGGGGCAGCCTCGGAGTGGGAAACCCCAGCTTGCCCAAGGTCCCACCCAGTGTGGTGGCGCCAGGATTCGAATCCAGGCCCGGTGTGGCTCAGCCAGGTGGGAGCTGGGGGACCCCCGGCCTCGGTTTTCTCCTCTGCAAAGTGGGCACAGACAGGCCCATGGTCTAGCTCAGCGGAGTCAGACAGACTGGGGCCATCATCCCTGCACGAGGGCCCCGGGGCTGCGGGTTAAGGCACAATAGAAGCTGATTTACCGTATTTTTATTTTGTTCGGTATCCCCAGTCCTCGGCTTGGGTTTTGGTGTCATGAAAACTTGAATTCAGGACTGAGGCTCCTCCCGAGGCAGCCCTGCATCGGTGGGGGGAATTCCCACACTGGGAGCTGCCCATCCTCCCATCCATGTCCACTCTCCCTGTGAACCCCCGGGGCTCCCCATTCTCCCCAGCGCCTCCCCCTCCCCCATCGGAATCGTTCGCATTGGAGGCTCCTGGAGGCTCCTGAAGGGTCTCGCCTCCGGTCCACCCTGGACAAGGTTGGGAGGGGGAGACAACCCAGAATGCAACGTGGGACCAGAAAATAACTAGAAGAAACAAGAAGGCCCCAGGGATTGTGCTCCCCAGGCCTGAGGGATTGTGCTCCCCAGGCCCCAGAGCACAATGAGCTGCTTCTGCCCCCTCCTCCCCCCAGGAAGCTGCCAGACACAGGGCCCAGAAGGCCGCGCTGGGCGGGCCTCAGGGTGTGGACCAGACAATTAAAAAAAGGCTGAAACGTTGACATATGTAACAGTGTTCGACACCCCCCTCACCGGCCCGAGGGTCCCAGGGCCGGCCGGGGGCTCTCCCTCTGGCCCAGGCAGCTCGTCGGCGTCGGCGCTCCTGCCGGTGCCCAGTTGGTACACGCTGCCCGCGTCTCTGCCAGGGCCGTAAAGACAGACGCCGACGACTGGCGAAGGCTCGGGCCCAGAGCGCGAACACCCGCCGCCTGCAGGGCCCGGGCTTGGAGCGCTCTGCTTTTAGTTCCTTCTCTGGGGGGAGGGGCTGTCCTGGTTAGGGGGCCCCTGCATCAGTCAATGTTTCCGCCCCTCCCCCCTCCAGGGAGCAGCCCATGTGAGAACCCACCCCAAATGTCCCCCGGCCTGTTTGCCCGAGACGCCGCAAAGGGTCAAAGTGAAGGGAGAAAGGGAGCTCAGACACAGCCCCATTTCTTCTGGTAGCCTGGAGTCTGCTGAGTGAGGGCTGGTAGGGCCGGGGGATTCTGGGGGGCTCCGGACCCCTGGGGGGCTGGGGAGCTGCACACATCCACCTACAGATGCACACACAACACAGACACATGCACACGCCACACACATACTACACACAACACGCTACACGCGTGCACACAGACACGTAAGCACGCACGCACAGACCCACTACTGATTTTGACATTCCCCACCGCCCACCCAGGGCACTCTGAGGTTCCAAAGCCCCTTCCCAAGTTACTCCTTGGCCCCTTACGCCAGTGCTGGGCTATCCCCAGCTCCTTTTCTGGAGGAGGATCCGGCAGGCCCAGGAGCGGGCCCAGGGTCTCCCGGCCGCTCCTCTCCTCCGGCCCCGCCCTCAGCTGCCTCCTTCAGATCCCGCCAGCTTAGCTTCCCAGCTGTTGGGCCCGATCCGGCCCCTTCCTTCCCTTCCCTAGCTCCCTTCCCCAGGCTGACTTTCATCTTTAGAACGGGGCCTCCTGCTGGGCCGGCGCCATCTTTCTGCTTAGATTTGTATTTGCCTGTGACCCGGTACACAGAAAGCACTTAATAAGTGCGCGTTGTTTGACCTGCTCCCCACGGCTGAGGCGAGGGGCGCTTTCCCCAGGGCCCGAGACCAGGGTCCCACTTACTCTCCGAGCGACCCTGAGCCCCTCCCTGCCGGCCCCTTTCCCAGCAGCCTCAGCGGGGCCTCCAAGGTACAAACTTTGGGAGAGTCCCCAGAGCCGGCTGTTGGCCCGGCTTTTTTAATCCTTCCCGAGAGGCCCCTCAGCCTGCTCAAGGTCACTTCTAGCTAACGTGGCCCAGGCTGCAGCGGGAGAGGCAGGAAGGCTGCCAGGGCGGCACCTGCGCCAGGATCGGGTGACCCACCAGGTGGGTGCCCTTCGGGGGGGGGAGGGGCTGCACTCGGAGCTTTTTCCTCGTTCCTTTTAAAAGTTTGTCCTTTGAAAATAAAACCCAGCAAAGGTTTCTGGGCACTAAATGCAGCCGATCTCTCCCCTCCCCCGCGGGTGTTCAGTGACCCGGAGGGGCCTGGGGCGGGGGCTGAGCCCCCACATCTCACTTTCCCGGTAAGGAGGAAGAATCCTGCTCCGACCCCTCCCCCGGGGCCTTTCCAGGCTCTGCAGGGACAAGAGCTATTACTGCGGCGGCCGCTGTCACCGTTCCCTGCGTCTCTGGGCCGGGCCATCGCCGCTCTCCAAGTCTCACAAGGGGCTCCCCAGGTGCCGATGGGAGGGGGAGGTGAGGGGGCGCTCCACAAGCCTGGAAGCCCCCACACCCGAGAGGCGCCATCATCCCGGGGCCGCCATCGCTACCTCGGCTCCCGCTGGGTATGACGGGCCTTCGTGCCGGGCCTTCCTCTGTCCTCCAAGCGCTCGAGAGAACAAGTTTTATTTTAAGCTCGCCGGAGAAAGAGCTTATGAAACATGGATGGGACGAGCTGCCGGCTGGGGGAGGGGTGGGGAGGAGGAGGGGAAATCTGGAACAAAGTTCTGCAAGGGTCAAGGTTGAAAAATGACCCGCGCGGATCCTCTGGCAATAAAAAGCTTTAATAAAATAAACAATGAAACAAAAAGATCTCGTGAAATAAAGGAGCTGCTTAATGTGCTGGTCACTGGGGCCGGGGACCTTAAGTTACTAATTATTCGGGAAAGATGCTAAGGGCGAGGCGGAAGGAGAATGGGCTCCAACGTCCCTGAAAAACGCCACGTTTTATTTAGCAAGGATTCTCCTCCTCACTTTGTCGGGGATATTTTAAATAGAGAAGAGTTTTCTATGTGGACGCCTATATATACATATATATAATATGCACCTATAATATAATATATATTCATATAGAAACATATGTAATTTATATGTATATATAGGCAAATGTAACATATATAACACACACACACACACACACACACATATATATTTGCAGTATATGGAAAGACCATCTGTGTGGACCTAAGATGACCGGAGATGAGGGTAAATGATCCGGCCCTTTCAGGCCATTGAACGGAAATAGAAAATAGAAGAGACGGCTGAATAGTCTGAGGAATCGTTTGCAGATTCGGGGGTGTTTCTACTAGCAAGCGACAGGCACCTGGAGAGCCAAGGTCTGCCCCGGGGGCTGGAGCCACCGAGGCAGAGATTACGGAGCCTAAGAGCTCCCATTTTATTGGGGGAGGGGGCCCTGTACGCAGAAATGAAAATGTAAAGTCTATTCCGAGTAAGTGCCAGGTCATTTTTAGGTGGGAAAGCCCCAGAGGAGGGGTCAGGAGGGAAGCGGCCGGCCTCCTGCTCCCCGGGACCACCACCACGGGACGTGAATCCCGCCGCGGGATTCTCTGCGTGATCTCCCCGGACCTTCTCAGTGCCACACTCAGTAAAGCCCCTGCCGTCTTTCGTACTCACCTCCAGGAGCCTGGTGTCCGGAAGGTAATGGTCCTTCCAGTGGTCCAGGAAGACCATATCGACCGTATTGATCTCGTACTTCTTCTTGAGCTGGGGGATGATCTCCTCTGTGGGCCCTTTCAGGATGGAAATCTGAACACGGAGACACAGTTATTGTTTGTTAGTCCTTCGGTTCAGAGAGCAGAGGGTCTCCCTGTAGGGCTAGAAAGGAGCTGGGGGTCATCTGGCCCAACCCCCTCATTTTACAGAGACGGAAACTAAGGCCTGGGGCAGGTCATGCTCGGGGTGGCAAAGCCAGCCAAAAGAGGCCTGGGACTTGGGCCTGGACTTCCTGAGCCACGTTATTCGTCCTGAGGTGGACTTCTCTGGAAAGAGTGACTCCAGCCCAGGGGAGAAAAGGGCTCTGCAGGGGACCGGGCGGGACTCTTCTGAGGGGGAGAGGAGGGTTTGGACCCTGGCACGGCAGCCAGCCGGTCTGAGTTCGAATCCTGTCTCTGCCTCTCTCTGCCCTGGGGCCTTTAGGTGGGTCCCTTTGCCTTTCCCAGACTTCCCTCTACTGATTAGCTCTAATTTATCCATGGAGTGCTTGACCAGGGAGACTACAGGGGAGGGGCAGGATGCAGACAAGATGGCGGAGTAGAGGAATTACTCAGTTGAGCTTTCCCAACATTCCCTGTAAACAACTCTGAAATCCTGCCTCGGATGGATCTTTGCGGGGGCAAAGCCAACAGAAGGTCAGGAAGAGAGCTTTTGCACATGGAGGTGGAGACCGGATGGAACAGCAGAGGGGGACCCCCTGGGGGGGACAGAAGCAGCGGCAGTTTGGGGCACGCTCGGGCCAGCGACGATGGGGAGGTCTGACGATCCGGAGACCCCCGTGTGAGCCCTGGGCGAACGACCAGACCACCTTTGGCAGCCCCATGGTCCATGCCCACTTGGGGATCACAGGTCAAGGGTGAAGAGGAAGTGGCAGCCCCTCCAGAGGAAGGACCAGAGAGCAGACCAGGGGTGATGACTCTCCCGGGCCACCTTGGAAGCACCTCCAGAACTGGTTCAGAAAACAGAAGCTCCAAAAAGCTGAAGTTGGGGGCAGCCCCCCCCCCCATTACCTCCTCACATGGAAACAGCCCAACTTTAACCAAAAGCTTAAAATAAATTAGAAACTAGGACCAAGGGAGGATTCTGGGAAGATGGCAGAGCCAGCCAGTAAACTTCAAGCTCTTCAGACAGAACCAATTTGTGCCTGAAGGCGAGCACAGGCTGGTGAAAAATCTAGAAGGCTGGGGCAGAACCCGAGAAGGCCAGACTCCAGGCTGGGCATCGACCTGTCTGACGGGCAACACGGCCAGGCTGGCTCCTCAGAAACACTAAGGGGACCCCGGGGTGAGCTGGGAGGGATGGGAGCCTTTGCAGGAACTGCAGAAACTTCCATCTCCCAGACCACAAGTGGAGTCGGGGTCTGGGTCCGGGATGACCGAGGGAGCCTCGGCTGACCGGGACGCCAGGCCCAGCTGTACCGCAGGCACACGGCCCGGGAGGGAGGGAACCAGCATCCCGGGAGTGCAAAAGCAGCGGGTGGGGAGCCTGATGGCTGCCAGCTCTCGCGGGAGCCGGAGCTCCAGGTCAGAAAAAGAAGAGGCGAAACTGGAGGCACCGTGCCCCCTGCTTCCACTGATACTTCTCATTAAAAAAGTGAACTGGCAACAAAGGAAGGACTCACCCAAACGTAGAAACTTACTATGGGAATGGGGAAGATCAGGGTTCATCTTCAGAGGTCACTGAAATTTAAAAAAACTTCTTCTGCCCCAAAAAGAAACATTAAATGGCTCCCAGCCCAGAGAGAATTTATAGAAAAACTCAAAAAAGAATTTCAAAATCAAGTGAGAGGGCGAGAAAAACTAAAAATAGAAAAATAAAAACTATCCAAGAAAAACAAGATGATCATGGGGAAAAATTTGCCAACTTGAAAAGGAGATAGAGTCTGAAGAACGAAAATAACTCTTTGAAAATGAGAACTGGACAAGGAGAAGCCAATGAAGCCACGAGAGACCAAGAAATAACAGAACAGAATATAAAGAATGAAAAAATAGAAGGGAATGTGAAACATTTTATAAGAAAAACAAGAGATCTGGAGAACAGATCAAGAAGGAAAAAACCTAAGAATAATTGGGCTCCCTGAAAGTTGTGACCAAAAAAAGAAGCTTGACATAATAATGCACAAAATAATCAAAGAACATTGTCCTGGAGTGATAGAACAGGAGGAGAAAGTAGAAACAGAAAAAATCGACCAACGACTAACGCAAAGAGATCCTTTGTGGAAAACACACAGGAATGTGATTGTCAAATTTCAGAATCCTCAGATCAAAGAGAACGTTTTATAAGAAACAAACTAAAAAAATCAAATATGCTGGAGCTACAATTAGAATTGTACAGGATTTCACTACAGCCACAGTAAAAGACTGCAGGTCCTAGGGTGATATATTCCAATAATGAAAAGAACTAGGCCAGTCGTCAAAAATGTCATATCAGCAAAATGATCTCTAATATCGAATGGAAAAAATAGACATTCAACAAATTTGCAGATTTTCAGGATTTTGTTTCAACCAAACCCAGAAAATTTAACACATAAGAGCCCAAATCAAAGATTAATTTCAAGGAACTCAATATGGACAAATCATGTATCGTATTGCCGGAGAAACTGAGGCAAGATAGAGATTAGAGAGTTTTTAATGTTTTATTTGAAAGGGGGAGATTTACTGGGACCAAATGGATTCATGGTTTGGTCCCAGGGTTGAATGAAACTATCATCTTCAAGAATTCAGCATCGAATGTGAGATAAAAAGATTATTTTATAAGGTAACAAGAGCGATGACATAATGGGGAGAGGTGCCTCATATTCTCAGATAAAAGATCTTTATCCTATCAAACATTCTGATGATTAAGAGGGAAGGGTGGTGTTGCAGGATTGAACAGAACAATTAAGAACCGAGGCAGAGCAATTCAGGGAAACCGGACAATTAGGGAAACTGAGTCAGGACACTAAAAGAGAACTGTGTCACAACATTATGGGTCGTGCTTGGAAATGGACACCAAATATTTCAAATTGACATCAGTAGCTGGGTAGCTCAAAAGAAAGATTTGGACAGAGTTGAGTATGACATTGACGTAACGGGATTCTGTGCCCCCCTGATCTTTGTGAAGGGTGGGCCGCCTGGCCTGGGTTAATTCCTAAAAATGATCCCCACCCACCCGAATCTCCCTTGGGAAAACTACCTGGCTTCTCACTGGAATCTTGCCCACCTTCAATTAATCTGTGAATCACCTTGGTCTGGGAAACAATCATCACCCTTTAATGAGTTGAAAATTAGCCGGTAATTGCTCCCTAGCCCCAAACCATAGAAGGCTAATAAAAAACGACTCTGTACCCCAAACATTTGCTAATTCCTATCTGGAACAGGCCCTCGGGGAAGTCGTTTCTCAGTGTAATAGCCCATTTTTTTGCCCAAAACCTTGCCTGCAGAATTCTTTCGCAAAAACCTGGGGACCCCATCGCTGTTAGGGTGTCTAACCCCTCATTTCTCACACCTCAACAATATGGTGCTAAAAAAAAGCAATACTCTCTAGGAAAGGATATAAATATATAAAAACAATAATTATGTTATACAAATGAGGTACAGAGGAAGAACCGGTACAAAGGTATTAAAGAGGGGAGGAGTAGTTGTGAAAACTGCTCACATTGGGAATAAGTTAATATATGGAGGCCAACGGATGTAGATTAATGGGAAAGGGATAAGGGGGGGAAGGGTAGTATAAGGTACAGAAGGTTTTTAGATTAATTAGGGTGGGATCATGTGTGTCGATTAATGAGGATGGGATAAAAAGGGAAGGAAAGGGCCGGGGCTAGAAAATAAGGAAGGATTCCATGACGGGGAGGTTAAGGAATAGCAAAGCAAGCTAAGGAACAGAATTAAAATAGAAGAATTAAGAGGGATGGAAAATAAGAGATACACAGAAACTCTACAAGGAGGATCGGGAGTAGAATTTATTAGAAAAAGAAGTAGGGCTAGTCATCACTGATCTCAAAGTCCAACTCAAAGATGTAATCAAGGGAGAAATCTCCGTTATATGGCAGCCACATTAATGTTGTTAGAGATGCAAGTTTCCATCTGAGTAAATGCAGATGTATAGATGTCTGAATATACGTGGGTATGTACGCATATAGATACATGTATATGTGTATGAGTCTGTGAATATGTGTATATGTACATATATATACACATATAAATATATTTGTGCTTAACTGTAGCCTTCTTGGGGAAGGAGGGATAGGAAAGGGAAAAAATAAAATAAAATAAAAAGCGAGCAGGAGAGAAAAAAGAATAACCTACAATGAAGCAAAGAAAAGATGGGTGTTCATGAAGATAATTGTTTCTGTTATAATATTTGCTTTCTTGAAATAGAAATTTACTGTTATTTTGAATCCTGATATTCTTCTCGGAAAATGACACTGTTTTGTTTTGTTTATTTTTCTTTTCTTTTCTTTTTTTTATTCTGTTTTTTCTTAGTGTTTATTTAGTTCACTAAATAAATTTCTAAAAAATAGGATTGAAAAATGAACAAACAATAACAAAAATAGAACCTGACCATTAAAAAAAGAAACAAACAACGAACTACTAAGGTACCAGGAAAAGATCAACATACAAATTCAGAAGACGATGAAATCAAAACAGTACAAATGAAGGCCTCAAAGAAAAATGTAAATCTGATACAAATCCAACAAGAATTCCTGGAAGAGCTAAAAAAAATGGATTTCAAAAGTCAGTAAGAGCAGTAGAAGAAAAAATAAGTAAAGAAATGAAAGTGAAGGATGAAAACTATGAAAAGACAGTTAATAGTTTGGAAAAAGAGACGTAAAAATATTGAAGAAAATTACACTTTAAAAAAAAAGAACTGGCCAACTGGAAAAAGAGGTCCAAAACCTCGCTGACGAAAAGAACTCCTTAAAAATCAGAACCGGCCCCATGGAAAAGAGCTACACAAGCTAACTGAAGACAAGAATTCCTGAAAAATTAGAATTGGACACGTGGAATCGAATGACTTCCTGAGATGTCATGAGACATAAAATAAAAATAATAAATAAAGTCAAAGGAGAGTTTGATTCTACACTTTTTTTTGCGAGCTGTCTCTCCCGCTATAGTGGGGGCTCCTTGAGGGCAGGGACGGATTATCTCTGATCCATCTTTGTATCTCCGGGGCCTACCTCTTAGGCAGAGCTTAATAAAGGCCTGTTGCTGACCTCAGTTTCTCCCTACATAAAAAAAAAGGATTGGCTGGTTGATCTCTAAGGTCTCTTCCAGCTCTGATGTTCCATGTTCTAAAGTCCCTCGGAACTCTGAAATCCTAAGAAGCCGGTGGTATAGTGGAGAGTTCTGGACGTAGAATCAGGGAGACCTGTGTTCAAATCTAGTCTCAGACCCTTCCCATCAGTTGCCTCAAGTCCCCATCTGTAAAATGGGGACACGGTGGAGAAGGAAATGCCCAAGCACTCCAGTATTTCTGCCAAGAAAACCCCAAAATGGGTCACAAAGAGTTCAAAATGACTGAGCGACAAAAGCCGTGGGTTCGAGCTTCGCCAATCAAACACCCTAGCCGGGTGAACCTGGTTCATGGATTTGCAAAGTGCCCTCACTTCCCAAGTGCAGGCCCCCGGGAGGGCACGGCCCTGAGCCGCCGGGAGGGAGGCCCCCGTGGCAGAGGCTCCTGCCGTTCCTCCAGAGCAGAAGCTCTTCCTGCGGATGCAGCTGGGGGGGACCTTGGACCCCTTCTCCAAAGAACGGTTGTAAACAATTAGGGAAGATGCTAAATTTTAGTTAGAGGTTTGTGAAAGTAAAGATGGATTTTTTTTTTAAATCCAAGTTCAAGGAGTCCCTGAAATCTAGCCACGGATCCCAGCGACACCGCCTCACTTCAGTCTGGCCCACCCATTTCACAGAGGAGAAAACCGAGGCTTCCCGTGCCAGGCTCGTTCCCTTCCGTGCCCGGGGCTGTACCTTCTCTTGCAGGCCGGCCAGCTGGATTATCTGCTGGGCAATGGCCGCGAAGCTCTCATTGAACTCGATGGTGAAGAGGTGCCCTCCGGGGGGCAGCAGGCGGCCCATCCTCACGGCCGAGTAGCCGCAGTAGGTCCCCAGCTCCAGCAGGACCTTGGGCTTGACTTCCTCCACCACCTTGTCCACAATCAGCCCTGAGGGAAAAGGGGGGGGGGTCAGCCAGGGCCTGGGGAGGGGGAAGGGACCTCTGCCTGTCAGGGGGGACCTGCCAACTCTTCCCCGAGGGGTCGTGAGCCCCCCAATCCTCCCCGCAAAGCTCAGGACTTCTAGACCAGAGAACTTGGGCCAACCCAAGTGAGGGAGAAACAGCAGCATGAAATCGGAGGGCGGGCCCTGGGTTCAAATCCACCCCCAGTCTTGGTGGTCTCAGTCACCGCGGTGCTGGAGGCCCCATTTGTCGTACCCTGGCTCCTGTGGGCGTGTGGCCGCTCCGGGCCTCCCCTCCCTCATCTAGTAAAGGGGCAGAATCCTGCTAGTTCTCGTGAACTTATGGGTCCTGAGTGCTCGGCAGGTGTTCCGTGGGATGTCAATAACTACTGTCAGCGGAGGGATTTCTCAGGCCCTCCCAGTCCCAACACCCTCTGTTCTAAGTTCCCCCACATCCCCCGTTCTAAGGTTCCCCGACACCCCCTGTCCTAGGCTCCCCCACATCCCCCGTTCTAAGGCCCCTTCCGGCCCTGGCGAGCTCTGTTCTAGACTCTAGTCCCTTCCTGAGCCAATGTTCCATGATCCCCTTCACCACCTTAGAACGATCAGTGTTTCTGCCAGTCGGGCCCTGCCCAGGGAGCTCGGGGTCTGGCGCTCACCGCACTCACCTGCATAGTCTGTCCCTGGGGGGCCCAAGGGCCCCAGTCTCTGCTGGCAATGGGGGGGCCCCCAGGACCAGCCTTCCAAGTGCTGGGGGAGGGGCAGAGGGTACAAGACTCCTCCGGCCCGGGCCAGCCAGAGACCAAGACCCCACGAGGGGGCAGAGCGCGGGCAGGGGCAGAGCACAGACTGACACAGTCCCTCAGGGCACGGTCCCGCCCCGCGCCTTTGACCAGTGACCTCCAGGCCAGGGATGGGGGCTCTCCGAGCCCCGGTGGGGAGCCGGCTGCAGCCGGCCGGAGCCGGTCTCCCGGCGACCCCCCCCCCCGCCCGACCCCCCGGGCCGCTCACCTTTGGTGTCGCCCACGTTCATGGCCCACTCCTTCTGGTAGCAGTACTGGTCGATGGCGCCCAGCACGCTCTCGGGGTCGCCCGCGGTCGCCCGCTGCTTGACCCAGTTCAGGATCCTCTCCTCCTTGCTCATGCCCGAGAAGAAGTTGGCGATGCACACGGCGACGCGGTCGTGCCAGATCAGGACCAGCAGGTCCCGGTTCCTCCAGGCCAGCAGCAGCAGCAGCAGCAGGGCCCCGGCCAGCAGGAGGCTCCCCAGCATCTGCAGAAAGGACACCTCAGAGTGGGGGCCTGGCGGGGACGGGGGCGGGGGGGAAGAGGAAAGGGCGGAGGGCAGAGGGCGGAGGGAGAGACAGAGAGACAGGCGCTGTGAGAGGCGGGCTGGACTCCCAGCAGTATCTCTGACACCCCGGGAACGGCAGCCCTGGGGGTCCCTGGAGATCCAGGGTCATGGCCCAGGGGAGAGCAGAGAGGGCGGGGCCTCCCGTGGAGGCTGCGGGAGGGGAAAGGAGCCAGACAGAGACTATGGAAGCAAAAGTCCCAGCGTTCCGATGGAGAGGACAGCAGATAGAAGAAGAGCCAGAGGTTCAGGGGGGACTCCAAGGTGCAGAGTGGGAGCAGAACAAGGGGGCGGGAAGGTCCGTGGCTCGGACAGGGACCGTGGTGCTCCTCGAGGGGGCTGGATTCAGTGCTCCCACCCTAACTTCTGGGCCCCGGGAGCGAGCCCCAGCACGGGGGGCACTTTGGCCAGGACACTCCCGCGGGCCCCCTGCCTCCTCGGTTGCCATGGAAACGCCCCCTCCGGGCAGCTGGACAGATGCTTCCCAGCCCCCTGAGCTGCAGAAGAAACGGCTTCTTTGGCCCCTAAATAACCGCTGGGCAGCCCCGTCTCGGGCAGGATTTCCTCCCAAAGGAAGAGCAGCCCTTCTCAAGGGGACGCCCCCGGGGCCAAGGCTGAAGGTCCCTGACTCAGCAGCAAAAAGAAGAAGCGGCTGAAAAGCGTCCCCGGCGGAGGGAAGCGGCGGCCACGGGGCCAGCGGGGCCCTCGGGAGGCCCTTCAGATGCCCATCGACGGCACTTTGCTCTGCTCCGTTTCCTGCTGTGAACCGTGGAGGCGCGACTCAAAGCCTTCGAAGGCCAGCGCCGAGGCTGCGGGCTCCCGGGCCAGGCCACGAGAAGGCCCCCCGGCCCCTCTAGCCACCCGGCTGCCCGAGCGAACACGTGGCAAAAGATACAGAATTCAATGTAACCCGTGTGTCCTCTCGCTGCCTCGGGCTGGGCCCCAATGGCTCCAGGGCCGCCCCCCCCAGCTCCCCGGGCAGGCCCCTCGACGGCTCCAGGGTCTCCCTCCAGCTCAGGCAGGGCCTTCGACAGCTCTGGGGTCCCCCCAGCTCCCCGGGCTGGGCCCTCGACGGCCCCGGGACCCCCGGGCTGGGACTTTGACAAAGGCCCACACGGCGAGTTGCCAAGGCTGCAGCTGGCAGGGGCAGGACTGTGAGCATCGATGATACACTGGAAGATGATCCGAGCCGAGCCGCCGGCACCGATTGGGCGCCTCTGGCTGCTGGAGAGGAGACTGAGGGACACTTTATCCCGGCCCCAGCGGGAGCTCCAGGAGGGCGCTGAGAGGTTGGGGCGACAGCTGAGAGACCGTCCCATCAGCGGATCCCTGCAGGAGCTGGGGGCGTCGGGCCTGAAGGAGAGAAAGCTCGGGAACAAGGGCCGGCGGCTGGAAGGGGCAGCTCGTGGTGCGGGGGCTGGAGTCCCTGCCCCGCATCCAGGGGGAGGAAGCCTTGGCAGCCTGTGGGGCCCAGAGTCTAGGGGGGCGGGAGGAAGCGACCGAGGCAATTTTAGGGGCCCCTGGTCCGATGCTGGGAAGGGTTGGCGGGCAGGTGGGAGGGGGCTTCCTCGGTGGGGTCTTTGCCCCTCCCCCACAGCCATGCTGGAGAGACGGCCCCCACACCCACAAACCCACAACTGTCACATGGACAAACAGACAAAGAGCCCAAGAGAAAGCACAAAAGCAGCGGGAACCCCGGGCTGTGGAGAGCGGGACAGCCCGCGGTGCCCGAGCCCCGGGGGAGCCCCGGAGGAAGGGGAGCTGGCTCTCGCCAGGGCTTTCTCCCTTTGCCCAGAAGCCGAGCTGCGTTTCCTTTAGCTGCTCTCATCGCGTCCCTAGCCCTTCGTGTTGGTATCCCCAGAGCTTGGCACGGAGCCGGCACACAGCAGGGGCCTAATACGTGACGTGCCTGCAGCGACAGCCTGGAACGCTGACCCGCGGCCGAGCCACTTCCCGGGACCCCCTCCCCCCACCCCGGACCAGCCAGGCGGGGGAGCGCGCTCTCTCTGCACTTCGGTCCCTGTCTGCCAAAGGCCAGAGAAGTGGCCGCCCCACTTCCTCCCAGGGCCGGGTTCCCACTTTGACCTGCCACAGGAAGGGGAGTCACCGCCATTGGCCAGGAGGTTCGTGACCAGATATTGAGCTTTCGGGGCCCCGTGGGGGAGCCTGGCACAGCCCCACAACTGTGCCGGGGGGGAGGGGCAGGGAGCACTCCAGTGGGGAGCACAGGAACCACAGCCCTTGCGCAACATCTTGCCGGAACGATGCAACCATCCCCCAGCTGCCCGGTGTTTACGCCTGGAAATTCCCAGACCCTCCGCACAAGGACGTGGCGCTGGGACCAAGGCTGGCTGCCCCTGGCTGAGAGATACCAAAGTCTTCGCACTTCCCCCGGCCCCGGCTCCCACGTTCCCCTCCTCTCCCTCAGCTGCCTCCCCCCCCCGGAAATGCTCTCCTCTTCCTGCCAAAAGCCCCCCCCCCACATCTCCTCACTTTCAGGCTGGTCTCTTCTCCTTGCCCCCCAGGAGGTCGCCCCTATGGAGCCCTGGGCAGAGCAGGTGCTTAATAAATGCATGTCGGACCCAACTGAGTCCTGCTGCCATTTACTGATGGGAAAACAATCAGGATCTTGGATGGGAACAACCATCAGAGGCCAAAGTGTGTGTACCCCGTTCCCAGGGGCCTGCATCTTCATCCGGATCCTTCTGGTGAGAACCCGGGGAAGATTCCCATCCCGGAAGTAGCCCAGGGAAGGTGGGTAAAGGAGAATTCTGGGGGTAGCTGGGATGGAGACGGGGCCTGAGTTCAGGTCATGGGGACCGGGTAGAGGAACTGGGCAAGTTTGCCCTGGGGGAGGAGCAGACTTAAGGACCGCGAGAATCCGAAGGCTCGTCACAGGGGAAACACTTTAGTCTGGCTCTGCTTGGCCCGAAAGGTACGGCCGGAGGTGGTGGGGGAGGGGTGCGGCGAGGAGACCGGAGGGCAGAGAGTCCGACCACCAGAGCTGTCCAGAGGGAGAAGGAGCTGCCTCGGGGGCTCCCACGAGGCTGGATGAGTCCTTCCCGGGAATTCTGGGTCTGGCTTCAGTGGATCTCAGATCCCGTAATTGCGTCAGAAATCTGGGGGCTGGAAAAGTCTGTCCTCTGCCAGAAACAATGTTTAGCAATGGAGATTATTTTAGCCCGAGTGTTTTTCTGTTCGGAGAGAGGCATTTGAGACGGCCAAGGCCCCCTCAGCCTTGGAAATCCCAAGGCCTTTCTGCGCTACACTCGGTAGCTCACGGCAAATAGACAAGACGCCATCGCGCCGAAGCGAGGGTTCACGGCCGGCAACAGCTGGTTTCGGTCCGTTGGGCCGCAGCTCCGAACACCCTCGCTGAGTCATTTCCCTAAAACCCCCGAGGCTCTGGGACCATTCCTGCCAAGACGCTCAGAAGTGAAGGGAGTTTCATCTGCTGAAGTAATTCCAGCTCCCGAGGGTCCTTCTCTTCTTCGGCCTCATCCGGTCAACTTTTGGGAAAAGGGGCATTGAAAAATGAAGCCCCCCCCCCGAACTTTTCTGCCACTGGCCAAGCTCTGGCACTTCCCAGCCGGACGCCACTGGCCAGCTGCAAAAACTGTGGGGCCTTCATCCATAAATCAAGACACATGCTTGCCCTACCTACCACCAACTTACTTACCTACCAACCTACTAACCAACCTACCTAGTTACCAACCTACTAACCAACCTCCCTAGTTACCAACCTACTAACCAACCTACCTAGTTACCAACCTACCTACCAACCTACCTAGTTACCAACCTACTAACCAACCTACCTAGTTACCAACCTACTAACCAACCTACCTACCAACCTACCTAGTTACCAACCTACCTACCAACCTTCTTCGTTCCCCCCCTCCCTAAATACTGAGGAGTTGAGCTTCCAGAGTATTGCCAGCTTTGAGGCAGCATGGGAGAGTGGGTTCCCCGGACCAAGAGCTTTTCAGAATGTGAGAATTAAGGAAGGTTAAGACTCCACAATTAAGTGATCAGTGGAAGCCTTGAGCAAACAAGGAATTGGGAGGCTGGGAAGGCACAGGTGGATTCAGCCAATCAGAAAGACTCTTGTGGTTTTCAGAAAAACACAAACTGAAAATATGAAGTGATCCAGTCCAAGCTAGTCGGGGTCAGTGACCTGACTTGACCAGGTCACTACTTTGCTGGCTTAATGGGCCAACTGAACATGAACAACACAATTCAGAGGAGGAGTTTTCTGCCATTTTTGACCATGGGATGTATGACCAGAGGGGGAACAGATTTATACGTAGTTAGGGGGAAACAAGTAAACTGTAACCTAGATGGGAATGGACCAATCCATGCTCTGAGGGAAGGGCTGCGACAAACCAGCAGGTACAAAGTTTCTGCCCTTTCCGGGCTAAGGGCCCTGGAGCCGCTTCTGGCCAGAAACGCTGAGTCCTTAAAATTCGTCTTTAATAACTTTTCCTTGATAGCTGATTTTCAGTGTCAAGAGTGCATTTCTAACATCACCCCTTATTTACCTAACTACTTATCTGCTTTCCAGCTTACTGCCTATCTACTTACTGAGGAAATCAAAGTGTTTTGTGTCGCTGAACAATAGATTGTATTCTCACTCTCGATTAGAGAAATACACATTAAAGCAGCTCTGAGGTTCCGCCTCCCACGTTGCCGTTTGCCTGATATTACAAAAGAAGCAAAATAGCAAATGTCGCAGGGGAATCTGGGAAAACGAGGCATTAATGCCCTTTTGGTAGAGTTGTGACCTGATCCAGCCATTCTGGAGAGTAATTTAGAACTAATTGCTGTAATATTGTTCGTGCCCTTTGGCTCGGCGACACCACTACTGGGTCTATATCCCAAAGACATCCCAAAAAAGGAAAAGGACCCACACGCACAAAAATATTTAGAGAGGCTCTTTTCGTGATGGCGCAGGATTGGAAAGTGAGGGGAGGCCCTTCGGTGGGGAGTGACTGAACCAAGTCGTGGTACGGATGATGGAATACTGCTGTGCTGTGAGAAATGACAAGCAGGATGCTCTCAGAACAACCTGGAAAGACTTACGTGAACTGCTACAAAGTAAAGGGAACAGAACCAGGAGAAAGTTAGACCTAGCGACAGCAGCATCGCACAATGAAGAACTGTGAATGACTTAGCTGTTCCCAGCAAAACAATGAGCCAAGAGAATCTCAAAGGACTCAAGCAGATATTGACTGAATACGGACTGAAGCATGCTGGTTTTCACTTTCTTTCTTTTTAAAACTTCACGTCTTGTACAAAATGACAAACGTGAACATGTTTTACATTATTGCATGTTGTACATCCAGCCCTGGGTTGCTCACTACATCAGGGAGGCAAGAAAGGGGGGAGAAAGAGAATTTCAAACTCAAAACTTAAACAAATGTCTAAGAATTATTTCAACATGTAATTGTGGGAAAATAAAATATTAAAAAATAAAATATAGCAAGATGACTTCCCCATCCTATAATTGTGGGAAAATAAAATATAGCAAGATGACTTCCCCTATCCTATAGTACTGCCCCGTTTTGTCGAGCTGCGTTTCTCAATTCTTAAGAAAACGTCCCTCAAGGTGTCGTTGGAAGGAAACGTTAGCCCCTGGTTCATCGGCTCACAGTCACCAAGTCCAGATGAGCTTAAGTCGATACCATTCCCCAAAAGATATATATATCTCCGGCCTTGTGCAGGGGAAGATAGGATTTCTTCCAAGGGTCAGCAAGACAGGTGGTACTGATCCCCTAACAAAGATTACAAGAGACCGGCGAGTCCCATAAAACAACGACCATTCCTTAACTGTCAGAGAAGGGTGTCCCACTTTTCTCAATCTAGCCAATTGTAATGTTTCCCATCTGTCCGACCCTTCCTTTCCTGTATGTTCCCCCTTTTCAGTGGGGTCACTGGCCTTAGAGAGGTGGCCAGCCTGACGTGCTTTGTTATCGGTTTTAGGTATCACTGTTAAACAGCTCTTGGTCTGAGTATGGACCTCAGTTTACCTTTATGACTCGTGATAATTTGGAGATAATTTTGGAGATCTTGATCACCAAGATCAGGGAGGAGCCTGGTTCCCCAAACTCTCTTAGGAGAGTTTCTTCTGCAGAGACGTGGCTGAGACCATGTTCACCCCAATCCCCCAAAATCTTCTCTGAGCTAGGAGGTGGGGACCCCGTTAGGGAAAAGTTAGTCGAGTCTGCCTTTGCCTTGGGGTGTTGTCTTGCGTTCAGCGGGCTAATACGGCTGCAACTGGCGATTCCCCCAAGGAATCCTTGAGTTTGGTTCTTGACTTTGAGAGGGGAGTGAAGAAATCTTCCTTGGATGGGCGGGATACCAAGGGAAGCCGGCAGAACCAGGAGGACCCGCACAGATCATCGCAGGCGACCGCTTTGGCTCTTCTCAGCAATACAAGCCCATCCTAAGGGTCTCAGGAGGAAAAAGGCTCTCCACCTCCGAGAAAGAGCTGACGGGAGCTGAACTCGGGAGACTTAAAATTATTTTTCGTGGATTTTACTCCTGCCCAGCTTAAACTGGCTGCATCTGGCTCTCGGCCCTCTGAGGCTCTCACCGATCTCTGCTCCCACGGAAGCCAACCCCTCTCTGGCCGGGCCCCCGCGTCCTCCTGGGAGTTCGCTCTGCCCCGCGTTCCCTCGCCCTGCCTGGCCGGCTCCTCCCAGGACTCCAGCCCAGCTGCGTCTCTGTGGCTCTGGGCCCACTTCTGACTCTCCCTCCCCAGGGTGGGGAAGGGGAGGTGCCTCCTCTGCCCACTTTTTCTCAGCTTCCTTTGCTTTCCCCCTTAGAACGGAAGCTCCTCAAGGCCGGGGACTGCCTTTCTGCTTACGGTCCGGCCCCTGGCCCCCTGACTGGCAGCAGCGGCTGCTCACGAAATGTTTGTCGCCTTGACTCCCTCCCGCTGGGCCTTGGGAAGAGAAACGCAAACAGAGTCCATGGGTAAAGGGCCCGCCAGGGAAAGGTCCCCGTGGGGGCCACTGTTTGTGGATACGGGGAAGCTCACTAAACGATCAGAGCCGTGAGGGTGCCACGGAGGGGACCAGTGCCCCCCAAAGAGCCAACTGCAGGCGGGTCACCCGTCCCAACGTTTCCTGATTACGGGGATTTTCGGGGGTTAATTTAGCTCTAACTCAGACCCCCCAAAGTCGCTCCCAGCCGAAGGTCTGCCTTGGAGGGCTGACGGAGGCGGAGGAGGGGGATGTGCGCTAGCGGCGAGATGACGACCCAATTCATCACCGTACCCACACCCTGAGAAATCGACTTTCGGGAGGGGCAGGTTTTAAAAATACAGATTTCAGGCTGTCGGCTTCTGATAATAAAGCTCAGGTTTCACATAAACACGCGGAGCGCTCGTTTGTCACCTGCTCTGGCGCCGGCCCCGGCGCTCTCTCCGCTCGGTATCGTTTTTATCCCCGTGTGCAAAGGAAGCCCACCAGGGCCAGGGCCACGCCCCCGGACACACTCTCCCCAGGGCTCTCAGGGGGGCTCTGCCCACTAACGTGCTTCCAAGTGAGGGGAGATGCCTCAGGAAGCTACTTCAGCCCGAGCTGGCTCTGTGCCGTCTGGGCAGGGGCCGGCCAAAGACAGGCCGGAGGAGGGCAGGCCCCGGCCACAGCAGTGGAGGGACGGCACGTGGACTGTCTTGGTCAGGCGGGGAGCAAGGGAGAGCCAGGATGCCGACCCAGAGCCTGGAGCTCACCCCCTGCCCTGAGGGTTCAGGGGGCAAAGGTGGCTGCCGCCAGCCTCCTGGGGGGGAAGGGAAGCAAGGGTGCAAAGGTCAAACTCTCCCAATTCACAGGAGGAGGTCATCACAGCAGATGGGAACTGAGAAGATGGATCGTGGGGCAGCAGGCGCAGAATCCTAACGGTCCTGCTCAGCACTTGCGCCCAGTGTTTCTCTGTTTCTGTCTCTTTCTCTGTTTTTCTCTCTCTTTCTCTGTGTCTCTCTCTCACTCTCTCTCTCTTTCTCTCTCTCTCTCTCTCTTCTCTCTCTCTCTCTCTCTCTCTCTCTCACTTTCTTTCCTTCCCTGTCTCTGTCTCCCCCACCTCTGGTCTCTCATCTGTCTCTCTCTCTCTCTCGCCAACCTTTCTTTCTGCATTGTCAGGAAATTTGTCTTTACTCTCTACCCACAATCCCTCGGGAGAGGGAGGGCACTGGCCTTGGCGAGCCAGCACTCTGCGGGGGTCCGCGCCTCCCACTTGCTTTGTGAGTTGGATTTTTTGGCCACCAACTTCCTGTCTAGGTCCACACTAAGAACAGTGCCAGGGCAAGAAGCCCCTTTCTTTTTGGGGGGAGTCAGGGGGGCTTGTTCCAAGGACGGGCTCCCGGGGTGGAGGAAGAGAAAGAGATGAACTCAAAATGTCCTCAGACGTCTTCTAGAAAGGTGCCGGCTAATATCTGGCTTCTGCCTTAAGGTTCAGGCCGGGCCCCTCACGTTTCCCTCGGGGCTCCCGGAAGGGAGACGCTGCCGCTCCCTGCGGGTGAGACGAGGGAACGGAGGCTGAGGGACGGTCACCGCCTTGCCCGGGGTCCCCAGCTGGAAAGGACCCACGGAGGAATTTGAACCCAGGGCCGCTGACTCTGCTCTCTCCTCGGGGCCACCGGGATTTGCAGTGGGGAAGCACGTGGTAACTTGGGACTCGGTTGATTTTTTTTTTTACTGAACTTGTGCTTTTATCAGGACCTTCCTCGGGGAGTCCCGGAGCTCTGAGAGGTCAGACTGCTCGAGGGGGTCACGGGCCAGTGTCCGAGGGGAGGCCGGCCAAGCAGCTTCGCGCCCGCTGCGCTCTTGGTCCCGTCCGACTCGGTCCGATTTAGGGTTTTCTTGCCAAGGTCCCGGAGCGGTTTGCCGCTCACTTTACAGATGAAGAAACCGAGGCACACAGAGTGAAGGGACTTGCTCAGGTCACACAGCAGGGACGCGTCCGAGGCTAAATTTGAACTCAGTTCGTCTGACTCCACTATGGCGCCTCCTACCCGGCCACCCACGCCCTTCGGGCGATTTGCTGAATGGCCAAAGTCAAAATGGCCTCACAGAAAGGGAAAGTGGCTGCTGGGACGCTTCCCGAGTCCCTCAGTGCTCCATGGGGTGGGGAGGAGGGGAGGGTTGGGGGAGGGGAGACCCGGCCTCCAGAAGGGACCGTCCACACGGTCCCAGAAAACTCCCTAAAGCCCGGACGCTTCAATTTCCCAACCTCGCTCCAGATCCCAGAGTGGGAAACTCAAGGCATCCCAGAAACGGGAGCTTTAACGTTGCTTCTTCGCGATTGCCGTTCTTGCCTTTGTGGGATCTGCTCCTAGCACTGCCCCACATTCAGCAGGTGCTTAATAAGTGCTCCCGGATAAAAGACGTAGACATTTCAGAGTGAGCCCCAGGAAAGCAAGAACTGCTGACTTTTGTATTTACTCCTCCCGGCTTAGCACAGTGCTCTACATACAGTGAGCGCTTAATAAGTGCTTCATTCATCTGTTATTATCACTCCCACCTCCCAATGTGGCTCAGCGGAGCTCAGGCAGGAGGCACCGGAGACAAGGCCAAGGCCCGCTCCTGCTTTTCTCTATTTCGTGGCTGGGGTGGGGGGTGGGGAAGCAGCCCCAGTGACCCTCGGAGGCTGAATGAGGGCGTCCCCGCAGACACAGACCAGGGAGGTGGAGAGGACGAGGAAGAGGAACACTCGGGACTGGCTTGGCCGGATTCACGCCGAGGTGGGGGGCTCCGGGTGCGGGATACGGCGCGCCCTGCAGCCCTCTCTAGCTTTTGGCCAGTCTTGCTTAGGTTACTGAGCCCCCCTCCCCTTTGTTGTAAGAGGAAACGCCTTCATGTTGCAGCTGCAGCCCGTAAGCTGCTCCCAGGATCCCCATGCCCACTGTGGTTCCTCCCTCCCCAGGGGGGCCTTTCTCCCCCTCCCGCCCCCGCCTGGGCTCCCTGTCCTGCTGGGGGAGGCTCCCAGGAAGGTGTGGGGCAGACAGCTGGCTCTCGGGAGCTCTGGGTCAGGCTCCAGGGGCTGGGCTGGCGCTGGGAAGGGGGAGGGTCCCTCTCCTTGGCAGGAAGGGGCTTGAACTTCAAGGCCAAACATCCTATTGTGAAGGCAAAAAACTTCCTGGAGACCAGGACTGGGAAGGAAGAAGGGACAGAAACAAGCATTTATGAAGCACCAACTGTATGCTGGGCTCTCTCTCCATATTATGTCCTTTGATAGTCCCAAAAACTCTGAGTTGGGGCTGTAATGATGCCCATTTTGCAGCTGAGGGAACTGAGGCCCCAGCCAGCGAGTGTCCGAGGTTGGGCCCGGATTCAGGCCCTTCTGGGGGCAGAAGGAGTGGGGGTGGGGGGGAAGCTGCTGAAAGGCAGCTCGGTGTCCCGGGGAGCAGGGAGCCCGGAGCAGGCGAGACTGAGAGCTGAGTGACCCCCCGGCAGGTCGCTGAGTCCCGCCTGCCTCAGTTTCCTCATCTGTCAAATGAGAGAAGGAGACACAAGAAAACCCCAAAGGGGGGTGGAGGGTCCGGGACAAGTCTTCCCTTCGGCAGCCCCGTGGCGCTCCCCGTTTCGGACCCCGGGCCCCAAGCGGAAGCTGCCTCTGAGGAGAGACCCCCTAAGGTGGAGAGGCCGCGGAGGGAGATCAGCGCTTCTCTCCTGCCGGGAGGCTGCCTGGTTCTCAGCTCGGTTCTGGTCGGAGGGTTTTAAGAGGCAAGAAGCCGGAAGAGAAACGGGACCTTGTTGGGAATGAGGCGGCACAAAGGGAGGGTCCCCCACGGTCTGCCAGCGGCAGGCCCGGGGCCCGGGAAAGGCCAGGGGGAGGACCCGCGGGCAGAGGGTGGGGGGGGGCGACCGGTGGGGGCCTCGTCCCAACCGAGAGCTGGTCCAAGGTCCAGGGAAACTCTCGGGCAGACGCCACAAACCAAGGACGCGGAGCCCAGAGTACCAGGGCACAGCTGGCACGGGACGCCCTCTGGGGCCGCTGCCAACCCGGAGCCCGCGGTGCCAGGGCTTTGTTCCACGCAGAGATCGGCCACGGTCGGCCCAAGCGAGGGGAAAGGGGCACCTCCCCCCTGGGGGCTGGGCAGTCCGGGCCCGGGAGCCCCTCGCCAGGCGGACGCCAGCAGCTGCCGGGGGGCCTGGGGGGGTGGGGGGGGCGCGGGTCCATCCGGCCTCTGCCCGGGCTCCGGCCAAGCTCAGTAGCCCTGCTGAGGACCCAGTCACGGCCGCACTCCTCATCATGGAGGTCACGGCCAGCTCCGGGCCCAGCCGCGCCCCGGCCTGCTCCCCACGGCCCGGCCGCCCCCTCTGGGCCCGGGCTCGGCCCCCAAGCTCCACTCTGCTACTGACCGGAACCTGGAACAAGCGGCCCTCTCCCCAGCCTCGGGGTCAAATCCTCCCCCCACAATTATGAGCTTCATGACCTCGGGAGCAAGTCCTCTCAGAGCCTCGGTTCCCTCACCTGTAGGATGGGGGGACAGAGCCTTCAAAGCCTCTAAACCTGCCATCCCACGCTCTGGGTCCGGGGGTGACTCGCCCCACGCTGTGCGGGCGGTGAGAGGGAGGGGCGGGGGCCCGGGGCGGCCTCCACGGAACCCAAGATGGCGTCCGGAGACCAACCGTCCCCTCAGGATGCAGAGTGTGCCCAGCGCGGGGGGCCCAAGCGGGACTGGGCTCCTCGGCTGGCATCACGAGGGGGCCACGGGCACCGATAATCCAGGGTTCTCCGGGTCCGATTCCCCGCCCCCCAGCACGCTCTCTGCCCCCCAGCTTGGCTGAGCGCTTCTGCTCCTTAGGGGTCTGAACAAGCCCTTTTGGGGAAAGGGTGGGAAGGGGCTCTGGCCCCCCCTCATTAAATCCGGGGTGAGGCCCCCCAAGGGGCCGGAGCTAACCGACCTCGTTCCGTGTTTTCTGTTTCTCCGTGTTCATGGGCCCTCGGTGGGCACAAAGGCTGCTGGGAAGGGCCCACGGGCACCCTCAGCCAGCTCTGGACTCTCCGGGCAGCGGGCGGCCCGCTCCCTCCCGTCCCTGCCTCCATCGCGGGGTCTGTCCCGGGGCCCCCCTCCACCTGACGCCTTCTCCCCGGCGCCCGCCCCCCTCCCGGGGAGGAACGAGAACATGGAAGCCCAGGCGAGGAAGGGGCTTCCCGGGCCTCGGGAGGAGCCCCCTGAAGGTCCCCCTCGGGTCCCGCTCCACAACGGCTTCCCCCCAGGCGGCCCCCAGAACCGCGGTGCTCCCGCAGAGGTGCTCGGGCCGGGGCACGGGGGGGGGTCTGGGGGGACAGGAGCTGAGAGGACCGAGTGCGAATCTAGCTTCGGACACTTGGCAGCCGAGTGACCTCGGTTTCCTTTTCTGTGAGATGAGGCTCTTCACAGCCCGTTCCTGCCAGGGTTGCGGGAGCAGATAAAGCCTCCCGGGGGGCTGCAGCTCAGCAGGAGGGACCGAGGCGCTCCTGGCACGCCGTCCCCGGGGGAGCCTCGAGGGGCCGGCGTCCCGTTCCCCACTGGCAGCTGCGGCCCCCAAAGGCCCGACTCCCAAGCTTGTCTCCCTACGTGATTCTTGAGGGGCCGGGGGTGCAGGGTCAGGGGTCAGCAAGCCCCGCCTCCGAACCAAATGGGGGCAGCGCTCCCTCCTGCCAGGGCTGTAGACGCCATCACTGCTGCCCACCCCAGCACAGCCTGAGCTCCCCCAGGAATGGGTGAGAGAGGCAGGCCGTGGGCGGGGAGGGGGGGGCTGGAGACCGCTGAGCTCCAGACCTGCCTCTGGGGCCGACAGTGTCCAGGACGCCCCCCCCCCCCACCCGCAGGAGGCTGGATCCCAGAGGCCGGGAGGGAAAAGGGGCCGGCCTCCATCCTGCTCGGAAAGGCCGCTGGGGTGGGCGGGGCTCCCCGGGGGCACACGGGCAAGGGCCAGAGCTCTGAGTTCCAATCCCGCCGAGGGCTGCCTCGGTTCCCCCTCTGCTAAATGTAAATATGTTTCTATGTATAAACGTTCACGAATATAACACACGACACACATAGATGTGCTTATTTAACATAAATACACACAGACATGTTTAAACAAGCACAAGCACCATGTCCCGAGACCCCCGAAGCCCCCGCCAGCTCTACCCGGCAGCTCCCGGAGCGCAAGGAGGGGCCGTCTGCGGCCGCCATTGCCCGACTCTGCCCCCACGGGGGGGGGAGGGGAAGGGGGCTTCCAGGCGGAGGCGCTGCCGGTTTGGCCATTTCCTTCTCCAGCCCATTTTACAGAGCGGGAAACTGAGGCGGACGAGCGCCTTCCCCGGCTGGATCCGAGCTCGGAACCCCTTGATTCCGCAGCGGACGCTCGATCCGCGAGTCCTTGTGCTGGCTGCCGGGGCCTCGGAGGGGGGTTCTTGCCTCGAGAAGCTTCCAGATGGGGGGACCCAGGGCAGGCCTGGGGGGGGGACCCCGGGCGGGTCTGGGGGGGACCCAGAGCAGGCCCATCCGCAGCAGAGACGAGGGGCTGGACGGGGAAGGGGCGCCGGGAGCCGCAGGGCAGGGACCGCCTGGCATATCTGGGCCGGCTGCCCCCGAACCTCCAGGTAAGCTTTCACCTCCTCCCGCCGGGCTCCGGGCCTCTCCCCTCCACCTCCCTCCCTCCTGGTCCTCGTGCCCTGGTCTGAGAGCCCGGTTTCATGCCAGAGCCCGGTGATGCCCGCGGGCACTCGCCTGCGCCCCTCTGCCCGCAGCCCCTCTCCCGGGCCCCTGCGGCCGAGTTTCAGATGATTCTGAGGAGGGAGGGCCCGGCCCGGGCTCCAAGTGCGGCCTCCCGGGGCTCCGAGCTCCGGCCAAGCAGCCGAGGGAGAGGCCGGCTGGCAGCGCCCCGTGGCTCCGCCCGCTCCGCCTTCTGCCCAGCCCTGGCCCGGGGCCAGAGGGAGAGGAACAGAACGAACCAAAACGGGACTAAAAAGGAAAGTCTCGGCCCGGGCACTCCCAGAGAACCCCCAGGAGCCCCGAGGCCCGGCTGCTCCTGCCCCAGGGAGTCGGGAAGCCCACGTCAGCCGGCCAATAAACATTTATGAAGCGCCTCCTGTGTGCCGGGCACAAACTGTTAGAGACTAAAGAAAGGCAAGAGACGGCTACGGGGGCGGCTCATAAATAACCTCGGACAAACAAGCCTGCCCGGTACAGGAAGGGAATCCGGAGAGACTTCCTGGAGGAGGCGGAAGCCAGAGGCCCAGACCACAAGGAAAGAAATCTTGGCAAGGGGGAGAAAATGCCCAGGACCGTGGAGGGGGAGGGGGGCCCGAAGGCCTGTCAGAGCTGGAGATGCTCGTAGCCGTGGGACCCCGGCCAAGGCCCTTCACCCCGCCTGCCTCAGTTTCCTCGTCTGTAGAGTGAGCTGGAGAAGGGGATGGCTGGCCAGGCCCCTAATGGGGACACGGCTGAAAAAGAGGGGGGGCGCGGGGGCCCCCAAGGAGTCGGGACGGGAAGGGAGAGCGAGGCGGGCGCCGGGGAGACGGCCTGAGGAAGAGTCCGGGGTAGGAGGTGGGAGGGAGGCGAGAGACGGGCTCGGAGAGGGCCCTTTGAGACCAGAACACGGACGGGGCGTCTCTGGGTGGGGGTAGGGCGCCAGAGGGAGAGTCCACGTGCCCGTGCGGTGCCCGAGTGGGAGGGGTCTCTGCGAGGGCAGACTTGGAGCCCCCTGGATGGGAAAAGGTCTCCCGGCTCCCGGGGCACCAGGCGCGGGCCCCTGTCGCCCTTCCCTGGCCCTCGGGCATCCCGCCCCCAAATCTTACCCGTCCTTCATATGGAGAGCAGGGCCTCTAACCCCCATACTGTAAACTCCCTGATTGGGGCCCTTGGCAGAGGGTGGGGTATTCAGCAGGGGCTTAATAAAAGCTTGGCAGCTGAGTCTCAAAAGAGCTCCTTTCTGTGCCAGCAAATACTGGGAAGCGGGGTGGGGGGGGGGATGAGGGGGGGAGGCGGTTTCTGATTCTGACTCTGACTTCCTAGTCCCGGCCCCTCCGTGATGGCCCCGCCCCCTCGGTCCCCCCCCCCCTCCCCCAGCGGGGAACCAGCCAAAGCCAAGGGCCTCGAGAGCAGGGAGAAGCTGCGGCTCTGGCCTTGCTCAGCCCCCCCCACGCTGGCCCCCAGGAACGGCCGGGGCCACTGTCTGCGTGACCTTGGAGGGGTCCCTTTTCTCCTCTGGACCTCCGCCTCTTCTGACAGGACGGGGGTGGGGGCAGCTCCGGGCCCTCCCAGCCGTCCGCCTCGGCCCCTCGGAGTCCAAGCCCGGCTTTTCCAGCAGGAGCAAAGGCCAGAGAGTCGTGGCCCGAGTCCCAAAGCCCAACGAGCAGCCTTAACCGCCAGCATTTCCGAGTCCTTAAAGGTCCCAGCTTCTTCCATCCCCGCACTCCCATGGCCAGTGCCTTGTTATCAGCCCCTTTTACAGATGAGGAAACTGAGGCCGGGACAGGTTAAATGACCCAGCGAGAAGCGGAAGTCGCACTAGGGTCTCCCACACTCTACGCACACGGGAAAAAATGAGCCAGAATTCCAACCTGACTTCAAGGATCTAACAGAATCTAACACTTCAAGTCCTGGCTCCAAATGCAGAACCAGTGCCCCCCGGCCCAGCCGGTCCCCCCAGGCCCAGCCCCCCCAGACCCAGCCCCACCAGGCCCAGCCCCCCCAGGCCCAGCCCCCCCAGCCCACCACGGGGTCCCCCTCTTGGATCCCAGCACTTAAATCTGAGGCCTGAGGAGACCCCTGTCCATGGCCCTGATCTTGCCCTGCCCCAGACTGCCGAGGCACCCCATGTTCCATTAGGGGCAGGACCTTCTTGTCCCCCCCATCCCCGGGGGGCTTCCCTGTAGACCCCGAAGGAGGGAAGGTGAGCGGGACTCCTCCAACTTTCCCCGAGCTCCAGGCGCCAGCGCGGGCTCCCGGGGCAGGACCAGGCGAAGCTGGGACCCCTGGGGTGGGACGCGGCCGCCAGGACCCGCGCTCCCCCGGGGGCTTCTGGAACCCCGGCCTCTGCCGCACGGGGAGGACGGGACGGCCTGTACCTTTTACCCAGAGAGGCACGTGAGCAGCCCCCACACTGCGCCCCCCACGGGGGGCCTCCCCCGGCCCCCCGGCCGCCCGCTGTCATCCCGGGGCCGGGCTGGGACTCGGCCCCCGAGTGCGGGCTGTCACTCGCCAGCTCCGTGACCGTGGCCAACCTCTCCCCGTCCCCGGGCCTCAGTGTTCTCATCTGGGCAATGGGGAGGTGGGACCAGAGCCCTCGAGCCGTCGCTCCCACCTCCGGAGCCCCGGAGTTAAAGAGCCGGGGGCTGCGCGCTCCCACGTTGGGCTCACGGCCCCTCCGCGGATCCCCTTCCCCCAGGGACCCCACCCGGCTCCCCGCGGCACGCGTCAATGAGTGCCGGGCCCCCGCGGCGCGTCAATGGCCGGGGGCGCCCCCGGGCCCCGCGCCAGCCTCACTCACCTTAGGCGTAGGCTGGGCGGCCGCGCTCTCTCCGGCTCTCTCCTGCCCCCTTCTCTGGAGTCGGGCAGCGCCCGAGACAGGTTCTTCACCCGGCCGAGGGGCGGGGCCGAGAGGGGCGGAGCGGGGCCGAGAGCGCGGGCCCGCGGAGAGGCTCGGCGGGGAATGGCGGCGGAACGCGCGCGGTGGGGGCGGGACCTAGAGGAGCAAGTGTGCCGATTGGGTACTGGGATCACCGCGCGCGCACGTCAGGTGGGAGGTTGGTTCTGAGGAGTACTCGGGGGCGGGGCACTCTGGAGTGGGTGGGGCGGAGGGCGGTGAGGTACTTGGTTGGTCAGTCGGTTGTTGTCCGTCGTTGTCGAAGAGGACATGACACCGCTATTTTGGAAGCAAGGTACGGTGTGTCCGACCGTGGCCGATCGGACCGAGGAACTGGCTGCTCTAGGGAGGCGGGACCGGGACAAGGACGGCGATTGGGTATCGGGAGCGCCAGGAGGAGGGGCGGAACGTGGCCATTGGGCACGGGGAAGCGCGGGGAGGCGGAACGGAGTGCGGCGATTGGATAGGCACGGCGGAAAAAGGCGGGGCGCACGCCGAAGTGGGGCGGAGCCCTACGGAAGGCGATGATTGGGAGCAAGGCGGCAAGGGGCGGGGTTTGCTGCAGGCACGCGGGCGGCATGGCGGCGGTGGCGGCGGCGTCGGCCGCGGCGGCAACGTCGCCCCGCTCTTGGAGACGTCTCTTCCGGTGGCGAGCTCCAGGCGCTCGGGCTCCCTGCGGGCTGCTCTGTAGCACCCGGCGCCTGTCAGGTAGGAGTCGGCTCAGCTTCGGCCCAGCCGGGTCAGGGTCACGCGCAGGGTCCTGGGCGAGCTGCAGAGCGATGGCCATGACGTAAGCGCCAGGGGGCGGGAGCGAGGGCGGACCCTGGAGGCGTGCGTCCCCTGCCGGCGGCTCTGGCCGGGCTGGGCCAGCTCTCCTCCCTCTGATGGGACCTGCTTGGGCTCCTTGGGGGGC
Source organism: Antechinus flavipes (assembly GCF_016432865.1). Lineage (NCBI taxonomy): Eukaryota > Metazoa > Chordata > Mammalia > Dasyuromorphia > Dasyuridae > Antechinus > Antechinus flavipes. The sequence continues at coordinate 718,609,406 of NC_067398.1, read as the reverse complement.
CCCCGCACCCTTATGAAGCACCTGTTGTATACGGACACGGTGCTGGGTCCCTGCCCTCGAGGAGCTGCCAGTGCAGCTTAAGCGAGCATGTATTAAGCGCTTTTGGTTTTCTGAAGCCCATTGCCTTCATCCCCCTCTGGAGCCACGAAGGATGCTCCCGTCACTTGCCTCTTAGAGAAGCAGCCCCGAGCCCGCGGGCACTTAGGAAGCGCTTGCTGTGTGCGGGGCTAGGAACCGCACCCGTGGTTTCACTATCCACCCGTGCAGCCCCGCCCCTAGTGGGCAGCGCACGGCCCCAGAGGTGTCCCCTGGGCTCGGCTGCCCGTGCGAACCACAGCCGAGGCCGTTTCTGGAGCACGGAGGCTCCCGGGGCCAAGGTTTCCCGGTCGTGTCCAGCTCTTACCTCTCTCTAGAGTCCCAGATCTGCTCATTCCTGGGCCACCCCTCCCAGGGGTGCCCGCCGATGCCTCAGGCTTACCTGGTTCCCCCGGCCCCTCCCCCAGCCTTCCCTGTGAAGACCCCCTCTGCCCCTCCCCCCGCCCTTCCACCCCCCAGCATTCGGATTGCTTCCTGTTTGTTCCCAGCCCGCCGCGGGGTGCCCCGAACACCCCGGCTCTAGCCGCGCCCTGTGCTTGGGTCATCTCGGCCGTGCGCCCCTCCGGGCCCCCTTGGGGTTTTCTCGGCAGAGGTGTGGGGCGAGGCGGCCGTCCCCCCTCCACTACTGAGGCTGCGGCCCAGCGGGCCGGGTCTTGCCCCCCGGGTCCCACAGCCATTGAAACCCGCCGCAGGGTTCGAGTCGGGCACTCGCAGGGGAGCCCGCGGGCAGCTCTGAGCTCGAGGCTGCTCTCATGGGGGCTGGCTGTGGATCCTGCTTCCAGGGAGAGAAGGGAGAAGGTTTGTGGGGGGCAGATGTACCTGGGGGGCAGGTTTGTGGGGGGCAGATGTACCTGGGGGGCAGGTTTGTCTGATTGGGGGAGCAGGTTTGTTTGGGGGGACAGATATACCTGGGGAGCAGGTTTGTTTGGGGGGGCAGATATACCTGGGGAGCAGGTTTCTGGGGGGGCAGATGTATCTAGAGGGGGGCAGGTAGGAGTGGGCCATATACACCTGGGGGGTGGGCAGGTGTTCAAAGCCAGGCCAGCTGGTCCCTTGTTTGCCCTTCCCTGGGCCGGCTGAGTCCTGTGTTGACATTTCCCGTGTCCAGACCATGTCAGGCCCATTCCCCCCCTCTCCCCTCCCCCCCCAATTGAAGGTGCCCCTGCCCGGGTGTGTCCCGAGGTGCCCCAGCGCCCCCTGAGCAGCGTCCGGGGGAGGGGCTGCTCCTCATGTCTCTGCCCGGGCTAGACCAGGACCCCAGCGTGCTGACCCGCGGCCTCCCCCTGAATGGCCTTCGATGCTACAAACCCCACAGGGTGTTTTTCCAAAGGAGCCGCTGCTGGCCTTGGAGCCACGGCCCGGGCCCAACCCCACGGGGGGAGCACGTACAGCTTCAGGCCCCTTCCTCCTCCTCCTCCCCCACAGCAGCCAGTCAACAAGCACTTATTGAGCACCCCTTGTTTGCCAGGCCCTGTGCTGAGGCAGTCCCCGCCCTCAAGGAGCTGCCAATGTAAGGAGGGAAACAACAAGAGGAGGCCCTGACATGGGGGGATGGCAGAAGGGTCAGGCTGATCCTGTTAAGCCCTTGGCCAGTGCCTGGCGGGCAGCAGGCACCTACTAAGTGTTTGTTCTGCTCCGTTCCTGCAGAGGGAGAGCATCGGAGGTGGGTGGGAGATGGAGGGGCTACTGGAAGCCGAGGAGGCAAGTGTGGGGCCCCGGGCTGGGACAACATTGGTTGCCCAATCTGCCGTCTGTGGGGGGGCCCCCGGCCAGGATCTGCTGTCTGTGGCGGGGCCCCGGGTCAGGAACAGCCGCTCTGGCCATGCCAGGAGAAAGCGAGCTGAGAGCGGGTGAGGGGATGGCTGGCAAGCAGTGGCTGATGTGGGAGCCTGACTGGGGGCTCTGGGGCGGGCCCCCCAATCGTGCTGTCGGGGGAGGCACAGCCCTGTAGGACAGGAGGGCCCGCGAGCCCCTGTGGGCACAAGGAGGACTTGCTGCAGGACCTGCCCAGGGAGACCCCCTCTGATCTCGGCCCCCTCCTCAAAGCACTCTTGTTCAGGGCGTGGCCTCGGCCTCCTCCCAGGAGCAGGCAGCCTTTATCTGGGACCTTCTGTCCCTGGCAGATTAGCCTGGAGCCGCCCCTTTATCTGCCCGCCCCGGCAGCCGGGGAGCTACAGGACCCGCTCGGACGTCCGAGAGCAGAGCGGGGAGGTCCCAGGATGGCAGGTCAGTCAGCGGGGCAGCCGGGGTCCTCGAGGTGGCTCCTCCCAGTGGCTCCTCCCGGGGCACCGGGACCCTCTGTCCTCTTGGCCCACTGCAGGGCCCGGGTGGTTTGAAGCCTTTGTGTGGAGTAAGCGGAGGCCGGCCTCCTCTGCCCACACTTGTGCTGGTGGGAAGGCGGCCGGGTCAGCCCGGAGGTAGTAGGACTCAGAAACCTCGGCCTTGGGGCCGCCTCCGCGTCAGGCCTCCCAGCTGGGGGAGACACGGCCCGCTCTTGAGCCCCAGTTTCCCCATCTGTTAATGGGGAAAACGATTCTGGTAGAAGGGACCCCACAGGATCGCAGGGAGGTCTCGGGGATTTCCCTTGGGCCCTGAGAGAGTCGTCCTCTGCTGGGCTGACCACCGGGCCGGGGAGTCATTTCTCTTGTTATGATACGAACAGCTGATGCGAGGCTTTGGGCTTTTCCCCTTTCATGTGGAGCTTAAAGGTTTCCAAGGTGCCTTACGTACGTTATCTTGTGGGACTCTTAAGCCAAGCAATGAGAGCCCATTTGATAGATGAGGAGACTGAGGCTCCCAGAGTCTGCTCCACATGGGGGGGGAACCAGAGGTCTGAGGCCAGACCTCGCCTTGTCTGCCTCCAGCTGGGCCCACTGCCCCTCTTTTCTTGCTAGTGCACAGTGACAGTTTGAGGTGCATGGGGTCCTTGGGGCGGCCCTGAGTAAATGGGCACTTTGTTGGGGAGCCTGGGGGGAGCCTCAGGGCACAGCGAGGGAGGCAGCAAGGGGGAATTCTGCCACGGGACCCAGAGCCCAGTTACAGGGGCTAGCGCCGTGACTCAAATGCTGCTGGATCTGGGCTGGCCAGCCTTGGGAGGGCACGGGCTGCAGCTCGGTCGAGGGGTGGCTCCGGTCGGCCGAGGAAGGGCAGGTCCCTGGGGAGGGGCGGGGTGAGCAGGGAGGGCCAGGCCACTGGGAGAGACCCAGCCCTGCGGAATTACTCCTAGCTGCTTAAGGAGGGTGAAGAGGGGGGTCATTGATGCCCTTTAGACCCTAGACAGGTTCCGGTCCCATGGGTGGGAGACTTTTTTTTAATAGTATTTTATTTTTCCAGATAGAGGGAGATCATTTTCAACATCCATTTTGGGGAGACTTTGTGGTCCAAAATTTGCTCCTTCCTCCCCAAGGCAGCTAGCAGTCTGTTATCAGTCTGCTCTGGGTTAGATAGGAGCGCTTCTTGGTAGCGTATTTCCATATTTGATGTGCTGTAAGTGAAAAGTCAGATCAAAGGGGAAAAAACAAGCAGACAAACGCAAAAGGGGAAAATACTGGGCTGCGATCCACATTCGGCCCCATCATCCTCTCTGCATGTGGATGGCTCTCTCCATCCCGAGTCTATTGGGAATTCCTTGGATCATTGAATTGCTGAGAGAGCCACATCCATCAGAATCGATCATCACATAATCTTGTTCTGTACAGTGTTCTCTCGGTTCTGCTCACTTCCCTTAGCATCAGTTCATGTAAGTCTGTCCTGAAATCATCCTGCCGCTCGTTTCTTATAGAAGAATAATATTCCATAACCTTCACATCCCATAATTTATCTCCAACTGATGAGCATCCGCTCAGTATCCAGTTCCTTGCCACCACAAAAAGGGCCGCCACAGACGTGTTTGCCCACCTTGGGTCTCTTTCCTTCCTTTAAGATCTCTTTGGGATACAGGCCTGTAGAAACACTACTGGGTCAAAGGGTATGCACAGTTTGATAGCCCTTTGGGCATAGTTCCAGATTGTTCTCCAGAAGGGTTGGATCATTTCACAACTCCAACAATGCATTAGTGAACCAGTTTTCCCACATTTCTACATTTCTCATTTTCTTTTCCTGTCATTTTTACCAATCTGAGAGGTGTGCAGTGGTACTGGAGAATTGTCTTCATTTGCATCCCTCTAATCAATAGTGACTTAGAGCACTTTTTCTTATGATTAGAATAGCTTTAATTTCTTAATCTAAAAGGTATCTCTTTATATCCTTTGACCATTTTTATCAATTGAGGAATGGCTTGTATTCTTATAAATTTGAGTCATTTCTCTATGTGTTTTAGAAGTGAGGCCTTTATCAGAAACACTGTAAAATTTTTTTTTTCCAGATTTTTGCTTCTCTTTTTTTTGCTTCCCTTCTTTTTATTCTATATATGCATTTTTTGGTTTGTTTTTGTTTATTTGTTTATTTTCCCCAGTTATATGTAAAACATCTTTTTCATTTTTCACTATACATATACATTCTTTTTTATTTTTTTAAATTTATTTATTTTTTATTTATTTATTTTTAAATAACTTTTTATTGGTAGAACCCATGCCAGGGTAATTTTTTACAGCATTATCCCTTGCCCTCACTTCTGTTCCTATTTTTCCCCTCCCTCCCTCCACCCCCTCCCCCAGATGGCAAGCAGTCCTTTACATGTTAAATAGGTTACAGTATATCCTAGATACAATATACATGTGCAGAACCAAACAGTTCTCTTGTTGCACAGGGAGAATTGGATTCAGAAGGTAGAAATAACCCGGGAAGAAAAACAAAAATGCAAACAGTTTATAGTCATTTCCCAGTGTTCTTTCTTTGGGTATAGCTGCTTCTGTCCATCTTTGATATTCTTCCAATTGTTTAGATATAACTTTATTTGTGTGAAAAGTGTTTTGTAATTGTGGTCATATATTTCCTGGGTTCGTCTTGGCAGATAGACTCCCAAATATTTATATTATCTATATTAAAATGGGATTTCTCTTTCTACCTCCTGTTGCTAAACTTTGTTGGTAACATATAGAAATGCCAGTGATTTACGTGTGTTTATTTTATATCCTGCAACTTTGCTAAAGTTGTTAATCGTTTCTAGTAGTTTTGATTTCTTTAAATATGCCATCATAACATCTGCAAAGAGTGATAGTTTTGTTTCCTCATTACCTACTCTAATTCCTCCGATTTCTTTTTCTTCTCTTATTGTTAAAGCTATCATTTCTAATATAGTATTGAATAATAGTGGTCAGAATGGGCAACCATGTTTCAAGGCAACTGCTAATTTTATTGGGAACACATCTAGTTTATCACTGTTACATCTGATGTTTGCTCATGGTTTTAGATGGGTGCTGTTTATCATTTCAAGGAAAACTCCATTTATTCCTGTGCCCCTTAGTGTTTTTATTAGGAATGGTTATTGTGTTTTGTCAAATGCTTTTTCTATATCCATTTATTGAGATACTCATATACTTTCTGTTAGTTTGGTTATTGATATGGTCAATTATGCTGATAGTTTTCCTGATATTGAATCAGCCCTGCGTTACTGGTATAAATCTCACTTGGTCTAAGTGTATTAGCCTGGTGATAAATAATCTCCTCGCTAATATTTTAAGATTTTTGCATCAATATTCATTAAGGAAATTGGTCTATAATTTTCTTTTTCTGTTTTGGCCCTTCTTGGTTTAGATATTAACACCATACTTGCGTCATAAAAGGAATTTTTTCAAATAGTTTATGTAGTTTTGGAATTAATTGTTCTTTAAACATTTGGTAGAATTCACTTGTAAATCCACCTGACCCTGGAGATTTTTTCTTAGGGTGTTCATTAATGTTTTGTTCAGATTTTTTTTCCCCTAAAATGAGATTATGTATTTTATTTCTCATCTGTTAATTTGGGCGATCTATATTTTTGTAACTATTCATCCATGTCACTTAGATTGTCAGATTCACTGGCATAAAATTGGACAAAATAACGCCTACTTATCGCTTTAATTTTGTCTTTATTGGTGATAAGTTCACTCTTTTCATTTTCATTTTTGTTATACTGGTAATTTGGTTCTCTTCTTTTTTTCTAATCAAATTAGTCTAAGATTTCTCTATTTTGTTGGTTTTTTCATAAAACCAACTCTTAGTTTTATTTATTAGTTCAATGGTTTTCTATTTCAATTTTATTGATCTCTCCTTTGATTTTCAGAATTCCAACTTGGTATTTAATTAGGGGGTTTTAATTTATTCTTTTTCTAGCTTTTTTAGTTGCATGCCTGATTTGTTGATCTTTCCTTTCTCTATTTTATAATTCGTGTAAACATCTAGAGATAATAAAGTTTCTCCTTATTACCACTTTGGCTGCATCCCGTAGATTTTGGTACATTGTCTCATTATTGTCATTTCTTGGATGAAATTACTGTTTCTATGAATTGTTGTTTGACCCACTCATTCTTTAGAATTCGAGCTTGTGACTTTTTATAAAAATCTCTGTACCAATGGCATTCTTGGGATACTCTGAGTAGCAGAGGCTCAGCAGAGACTGCCCTGAGGGTCTAGAACGAAAGACTGTGGGGACCGCATGAATTGACATCTCTCCCACTGACCTTTTGGGCTTGTGCTCATGGGGCACAGGGTGTAGACAGCTGGTGAGGATCCCGGGTTTTATCAGATCCTACATCTGAGGGACACAGATGTGGACAGTGCTTGGAAAAGCACAGGGGCACCTGAGGGGCACAAATGTGGGTAGTGCCCAAGGAAGATGGGGGCATCTGAGGGGCACAGAGGTGGGCAGTTCTCAAGGAGAAATCAATGGCATCTGAGGGGCACAAATGTGGGTAGTACCCAAGGAAGACATGGGCATCTGAGGGGCACAGATGTGGGCAGTGTCCAGGGAAGACACGGGCATCTGAGGGGCACAGATGTGGGCAGTGTCCAGGGAAGACATGGGCATCTGAGGGGCACAGATGTGGGCAGTTCTCAAAGAGAAACCAGTGGCATATGAGGGGCACAAATGTGGGTAGTGTCCAGGGAAGACATGGGCATCCGAGGGGCACAGATGTGGGTAGTGTCCAGGGAAGACACGGGCATCTGAGGGGCACAGATGTGGGCAGTGTCCAGGGAAGACATGGGCATCTGAGGGGCACAGATGTGGGCAGTTCTCAAAGAGAAATCAGTGGCATATGAGGGGCACAAATGTGGGTAGTGTCCAGGGAAAACATGGGCATCCGAGGGGCAAAGATGTGGGTAGTGCCCGAGGAAGATGGGGGCATCTGAGGGGCACAGATATGGGCAGTGCCTAGGGAAGACATGGGCATCCAAGGGGCACAGATGTGGGTAGTGCCTGAGGAAGATGGGGGGCATCTGAAGGGCACAGGCACTCGGGTAGGAGAGCCAGCCTGAGCAAAGATGTGGAGACGGGACACGACTTTGACATATGGGAGACAACAAATTGGGCTGGAGAAATGTGAATAGTCTGGAGGACTCTGGAGCTAGACTAGGAGAGCCTTCAGTACCTGAGGGGGAAACCGGCTTCTGTTCTCAAGCTGATGAGAGGCCCTTGGAGTTTGTAGAGCGGGAGAGCGGTTGGTGTGCCCAGGGCTTCAGGAATGGCACCAGGAACTGGGCGGAGGAGGGATGGAGGACGGGCAGGTTGGCCACAGGGAGGTCACCGCAGAGGCGAGCTGATGCGATCTCAGGGCCCCCCCTGGCCCCACAGGGCCCAGGTGCGTCTGCAGGACCAGACCTAGCAAGAGCCCGAAGGATGTGCCCTGAGCAGGTGCAGGACCCTCGCTGGGGCAATTGGGCTCCGGGGAGGCCCCCGCCCCAGCACTGAAGCTGTTTGGAGGACGGGGGGCTCGCGGCTCTCCGAGAGACCGAGCAGATCCTGGCCGGTGTGGACCCAGAAGCCCCTGCTCTCCCTGAGGACTGGCCGGCCCCTTCTCCAGGTCTTACCATGTCTGTTCCTTCAGCAGGTGTCAATGAGTTTGATCTACTGGTGATCGGGGGCGGCTCCGGCGGCCTGGCCTGCGCCAAAGAAGGTACGTCGGGGGGGGGGGATGGCCCCCGATATACTTATTCAGGACGAGGAACAAAGAAACGAGCAGAGAAGAAGAAGCCCTGAGGGAGGAGGGGCCAGGCCGGCTTCGTGCTGAGCCCCGGGGCTCCTAAAGAGGGGGAAGGGAGGGGAGCACTGCCCAGGGCCAGAGGACCCCTCCTGGGAGTCCGGGGGCTGAGCGGGGGTGGGGAGTCTCTGAGCCGGAAAGGTGGCGGGGGACACGGGCCCCTCCTGGGAGGCTGGGCCTGGACCCTGTGCCAGGCTCACCTCCTCTGGCCCCCGAGCTCCTTCTGGCCTTAGCGGACAAGCTAGTGGCGGGGGGGGCACGCTCACACCGGGCACCCTGGAGTTTCAGGTGGTGCCGCCCGCCACGTGCCCTGTGAGATCGGAGGAGAGTGGGCGGGGGTGCCCACAGCGGGCAGAAGAGGGGAAATGCCCTCTGGGGTCCTGAGAGGATGTGGGAAGGGGTCAGCAGTGGCCTCAGGCTCATTGAGGGGCTCGCCTAACCTGGCTCCTTAGCCATGCCCCTCCATGGCTGCCGTGGCAGCTGGCAGTTTGGGGGGGCCCGAGGGGCAGCTGGGAATCCTCGGGGGTCACACCCTCCTCAGCACCATTGCTGTTACCTGATGATGAAGTAAACACTCTGTACTCTCTCTCTGTCTCTCTCTCTCTCTCCTGTTCTCTCTGTCTCTCTCTCTGTCTCTATCTCTCCCTGTTCTCTCTTTCTCTCTCTCTTTCTGTCTCTGTCTCTTTCTCTCTATTTCTGTATCTCTCTCCTATCTGTCTTTCTCTCTCCCTGTTCTCTCTCTGTGTCTCTCTCTGTTTCTGTCTCTCTCTGTTGTCTCTGTCTCTTTCTCCCACTGTTCTCTCTCTCTGTCTCTGTGTCTCTGTATCTCTCCCTGTTCTCTGTCTCTCAAATTGCAAAGCTGCTGACTTGGGAAAGAAGGTGGCGGTCATGGACTACGTGGTCCCGTCCCCGAGAGGTAAGCCATGAGGGCGATGACGGTGTGGGCAGAGCCCCGGCGCCCGGCTCCTGTTCTGCCCTCCTTTGTCTCCCTTTGCCTGGGAGTGGGGTCCTCTCCTGGATGGGGGCCGTAGCTGGGCGGGATAATGGGGCTCAGCCCGGACAGGACGTGGTGGGCCCCGGGGGAACGTGGGGCAGGAGGCCCGAGGGGGCCGGGCCCAGCTCCCTTCCTTTTCATCCAGAATCTCAAGCCCGAGTCCCCATTAACCTCCCACTGCAGGCGGGTCTGGTCGGACCTGAGGGAGCTCCTGGCCTGGCGTTCGAGGCCCCCCTGCTGATGTCCCACCGTTTCCAGCCTTGTCCGGCCTAACTCTGGGTCCGGCTCCTGGGCTCCGGCCTTGGCCGTGTCCTGGTCCGACTCCTGCTGGTTCTGATCCCTGCTTGCACCACCTTCCTCCCTGCTTCCTCCACAGAGGGCCGGCCTTCCTTCCTCCCCCACCTCCCTGGTCCCAGAACGGCGCGTCCTTGGGGGCTGTGAAGGGCCCTCCAGGAGCCATGCAGGCAGGGACCCCGAGATCGTCCCCCCGGCTCCTCGGGGAGCGCTGGGGGCATCGTGGGAGCACACCCTTGTCCTGAGGGGGGCGGTCTGGGAAGACCCCGTGGGAGCCGGGGCCCCTTTCGCGCCGCGTCATCCATCCGCCATGGCGGGTGTCGCCGTGGGGTCAGGGCCACGACCCCCAGAGTAAGAGGAATTCTGCCTTGAACCTCAGGCACCAGCTGGGGCCTCGGGGGCACGTGCGTGAACGTGGGCTGCATCCCCAAGAAGCTCATGCACCACTCGGCCATCCTGGGGCACGCGCTGCGAGACGCCCCCGCCTACGGCTGGCAGGTGGCCCCCTCGGTGCCCCACAACTGGTAAGTGCCTCTCTGCCCCCAAACTCCCGCCAGCAGGAGGGAATCGGCCCCCGAGGTGGCAGCGGCTGGAGTCGCCCCCTAGGGCCAGCAAAGGGCACTGAGACGGGCGTGCCGGCCACATCCCGGGGGGGGGGGGGGCGGGGGAGGGCGGGGAGGGGGTCTCAGACCCTGAGGGAGCCTTCAGGCCCGCTTGGGAGCAGACCCCCCTCGGTGGGGTCCAGAGGGGTTCTGGGGACTCAGAGCCGGGGAACTCGGGCAAGGGGACTCCGCCTGGCCCTCGGAGCCGACTCGGGGAAGCTCGGTCTGCCCCGGGGTCCCAGGTGCGGGCACGTGCTGACGGCACACGCGCGGCGCTTAATAGGGGCTGACTGCTGGCTGCTGCTGGCCCTGAATGTCTCCTCCCCCTCCCCCCCAGGCGTCAGATGGCACAAGGGATTCAGAACTACGTCAAGTCCCTGAACTGGGGCTACCGCGTGCAGCTGCAGGAGCGGTAAGTGGGCGTGCGTGCGTGTGATACTGTATCTTATTGTGGGTGTTACGTTACATTGTGTGTGGTGTTGGGAGTTATATTGTTTATGTCTGTATAGGATATTGTGTGTTATTGTGTATGTGGTATTGTGTTGTTGTGTGTGCTACTGTGTTATGTGTTACATTGTGTACAATTGTGTTATATTGTGTGTTATAGTGTTATTATGTGTGTCATTTTATGTTATTGTATTATGTATTATTGTCTATGTTTTTGTGTGTGTTATATTGTGTTGTGTGTTATTGTGTGTTACTGTGTTATGTTGTGTGTGCTATTGTGTTATTATGTGTTACATTGTGTACAGTTGTGTTATTCTGTGTTACATTGTATGTTGTGTGTTATAGTGTTACGTGTGTCATTTTATGTTATTGTATTATGTGTGTTATTGTATATGTTATTGTGTGTTATATTGTGTTGTGTGTTATTGTGTGTTACTGTGTATTGTGTTATTGTGTTGTGTTATGTGTTATATTGTATGTGATATTATGTGTTATGTGTATGTTATGTGTTGTATCGTATTGTGTTATTGTGTGTTACTGTGTATGTGTGTTGTTGTGTGTGTTACTGTGCATGTGTGTTATTGTGTTGTGTTATGGGTTATATTGTATGTGATGTGTGTATTATGTGTATGTTACATGTTATATCGTGTTATTGTGTTATGTTGTGTGTTATTGTGTGTTACTGTATATGGTGTTGTGTTGTGTTATGTGTTATATTGTGTGTGTGTTATATTGTATGTGTGTGTGTTATTGTGTGTGTGTCTGGGTGGGCAGGTGTCCATCTCGGTCCACGGGCACGCAGGGTGGGGCGGTCGGCACCAGGTGCTGGCTCTCCGCTGGCCACAGGATCCGACCACTGGGCTTCAGGCGGCGTCTGCGAGGATTGGCCAGGACGGGACGAGGGGCTTCAGAGGGCCGGCCCCTCCAGGCGCGGGTCATTGGCCGATTGATCCTATCCTGGGGGAGCAAGGAGGGCGGACGTGGGGTGTGGGCCTGAGCCCCTCCATGGAGGGGAGAGCCTGGGAGTGAGAGCCCCGACAGCAGAGGGGAGCCGACCGGACGCGGAGGCTGGCCGGAGTGGGCTTGGCTGGCTGGCGGGCTTCCCGGGGTGCCGAGGGGCCGGCTGAGGCATTCTCCCCCGGCCCCCCTGGGTGCTGGCCCGTGCAGCTTCAGAACCAGGCCCTCCACAGGCTGACTGATGCATCTGGGCTTCCCAGGGCGGGACGAGCCGTTCTTGTAACAGAAACCCCCCGGCCTTCCTCTGTGGGACTTGGTGCGCGGGAAGGGCGGCCGATGGTTGTCCGTGAACTCGGCCGGGAAGAAAAGGGGACGTTCCCTTCCTTTGGGGGGCCGGGGAGGGCGGCCCCTCCTTCCTCCGCTTGGTCTCGGGCTAGGTCCCCCCATCCCCCCAGCGCCCCTCGCAGG